>NC_137438.1:5117892-5635392 GCF_964374335.1 Astatotilapia calliptera
GGAGACAGTCCTCTCCCTCCTGGTCACTCCCAACCAAAACTTTTTCTTTATCTTCAGCGCTGCCATTTTCCATTTCTGTTTTTTTGTAGGCGGCACCTTCTCCAAACCATACATTATAACGGTGTCACTACATTGTGTAAACCTCCCCTTAAACCACCCCAACACTCATCTCCACCATCCCCACCCAAGACTCTGGAAAAAACTTGCTTATTTGCAAGAGGAAGACTCCCTTGGTGCTAATCTAGCCTACAGAATTTCAGATGTGCCATCCACTGAAAACATTTATATTGTTAATGAACAAGTGAAATCCATAAACAGGAAAGGAAAAAGATATAGTTGACAAAGTTATATGAAGTTGTCTCCTCTACTTCTGAAATGCTTTACAGGGCTGTCTTCCTTCTCTCAACACAACCGGTCGCGGCAGATGGCCGCGCCTCCCTGAGCCTGGTTCTGCCAAAGGGTTCTTCTTGTTAAAAGGGAGTTTTTCCTTCCCACTGTAGCCAAAATGCTTTCTCACAGGAGTCATATGATTGTTGTTTTTTTTCTCTGTATGTATGATTGTAGGGTCTACCTTACAAAAGAAAGTGCCTTGAGGTGACTGTTTTTGTGATTTTGTGCTGTATAAATAAAACTGAATTGAAGTGAAAGAATGAAAAGTAAAAGACAAGCATCAGAAACATTTGATATGTTGTCTTTGTAATATTCTGATTTATGGAACATTATATTCTGAGCCTGCATTGTGTAACCTTTTCGTTTATCTGACTCAAAATAAGTTTAGCCTGAAAAGAGATAGACAAAATACATTTTCTTTACGAAACATTTTCTTTGCTACATGACTTTAAAAGTATGTTTTATAATGTCACCAGTTTTGGTGCTGTGGTTGATTAAAACACCACATGACAGTAAAATAGTATTACTTGCATGTTTTTTCCTCAACATGACTTTTCTAGGCACAGTTTAATCTTGCAATGTGTCACAGTATTTAACAACCCAAAATAAACTTGGTTTGACCCAGAGGGATTTGAAAATATTCTAATGATGATGACTTTGTAATTTCCTTTCCCTTCTCCCAAATACTAGAAGGGAAAACTCCAAGTTGGTGTGAGGCCTACTAAAGTAAAATGCAGCATGACCTGGGAGAGTACTTTTCCTCATGTACTGCTGTACATAAGGAAAAAGTGGTAGAATGAGCTTATGACAGATGTATTGCCTTTGGCTCCGAGCCTGCAGCTTCCTACTATGTTGCCGTTTGGTAGTAATCACTCAGAAATAGTTGAACAACTTCCAGCAGAAATAGCTGGAGGAGTAGCTCCAAACCCTTCTATTTACATCAGTTTCAAGGACAGGGAGTAAAACAAAAAATTGGGGAAAATGTATCTATATCCTTTGAATTTCTTTTATGTGTGTACAACTGAACCAAGAAAAAAAGAGATTTTCCATTAAAAACATAGGCCTTGTGCATGTTTTGTGCAGCACTAAATAAAGCTTGTCAGAAATATCAACATTGTGAAATATGAACATGGCAGAATTTAAATAAAGAAATAACTCCATAAATGGACAAAGGGTCAAAGAAGGTCGCCACCTTTCTGGTTAGTTTATGTGACTTGCATCAGAGAGGTCGAAGGCTGTTGTGTTCACATGATATACAAACTGGGACAAATTACTGTTTAGATCACGAAGCTTCAGCTTCAGTGGGTCCACATCAGATGATTCTTATGGGAAAAAAGACACTGGCATTGTGCACTACAGGCAACAGAAAGCATACTGGCCTTGCCACATGGCTCTATCCTTTAATATGTCAAAATAAATGTCATTATCAGTACTAGAAATCTTTCCGTTGCATTTTAGGGATTAATTAATGTGTTTCGGGATAAAATTCTGTATCAAATGCTTAATACAAACACTGCTGTTGCAAAAGTTAAGTGTAATTATTGTAACAAACAATTACACTTACAAAGTTGCTTCAGTTCATTGAGGTTTGTAGCCAAGGTTGTATGTAAAGCTCTCCTGTGATGGGACTGAGGTTGAGGTACGGAGTTTGGCTGGAACATTAAAATATCTTGATTCCTTTCTTCTTTAGCTATGATTAGCTTGTAAAACCACCTTTAGCAGCAATAACTTGAAGCTATAATCTTTTGTATATGAACAGTACTCTTAAGGACCTACCATAGCATTTCAATCAATTCATTTTAAGCCAGTTGAAGTCTGAACTGGGCCACTGCAATGTCTTGACTCTTTTCAACCATTCTCTTGTACATTTGCAGTTGTGCTTGGAATCATTTTCCTGTTGCATGACTTAATTTGGGCTAAACTTAAGCTATTGAACAGATGGTTTTGTATTTGACTGTAGATCACTTTGCTATACAGATGAGTTCATGGACGACTCAGTGACTGCATGCTTGACAATTTGTCATGGGGTGTTTGTGCTGATATGGTGTGCACCATGTTTCGGCAAATGTTGTGCCGTGCATTGTGGCAAATATCTCCATTGGTCTTGTATGCCCAAAGAACATTATTCTAGAAGTCTTGCATTTTGCTCAGGTGCAGGTTTGTAAGTTCCCTTCCAAACAAGTCATACTTATTGAATATTTTCCTAAATATGCTCTTGCAAACTTTGATTTGTAACATGTTAACTGAGCCCTGTAGATTTTAAGATGTAAATCTTGGGTTTTCTCCAGCAACAATTACAATTTCAATACCCAAATTTCACTTTCACTTTTTTAATACGTATGCCACCAGCATAGATTTGAAAATAAAACCACCCAAGTGTAGACTTTAGCCTTAATTCAAGAGCTTGACCAGAACATTCTGCTCTTGATCTTGACGAAGGCGGTCGCACTTTTCTCCTCTCCTCCTCTCCCTTAGCTTCCCTGCTTAGCCTCTTATGTCCTTGTCTAGTCTTTTGTTTTTTGTATTACTTTTCCCTGGAACACTCTCTCACAGTCTGTTCTCTAAAACCTAAAAGAGGAATTATGGATTGGATCAACTGGTCCCTAAATGCAATTGACACCCCTTTCTCAACGAGAAGTTTGGGCTTGGGTGAGTCTGAGTGCTGAAGATATCTACCTATTCGGAACCATGGTAACAGGGTTCTGGCTGATCGGAGCTGGCTTGGCCCTGACTTATCGAAGAATTAAGAAAGTGGAACCGGCTGTTCAAACCCCCACAAGGCTGCCCGCTGGGATAGGAACGATGGGAGAGGCGTGAGTTTCTCAAAATGGGCTCATTGAGTGCAGCACGGATAAGATCTTGGAGAGGCTACGGCTGCTGTGAATACTCAGAATAAGATCTCTGACTGCAGACTGGATACATCTCGGAAGGGCTAGCTCGGAATAACATCTCTGGGCGCAAATTGGATGACATCTCGGGGAGGCACACTGTCGTGAGTTCTCAGAAATCGGCTCCTTGAGCACAAGAAATGACAACATCACAGAACGCAAGTATGGCGAAGCTCGCGGCTCTCCAACAGGAGATTGAGAGACCAGTGTTGGACTGTAGAACTGCTTTGAAATTCATATGAGCTGTTCGCACTAAAGTAAAAAGCACCATCACTTCATGCGGATACCCCCTTTGGCGCCAGCTGCGGTCTCAAGGCTGGAGCTGAACAACAACACCCTGATAACGACTGTGTTTAGTCTGTTCCTTCCCATTCCGTGCAAGGCCGCCTGGGTTGGCTGGAAGACTGTTTACTTAGCCTAGCAGGGCGAAGGACACTGTCTCAGCTGAACTCTGGACACGCGCACACATACATATACATTGATATGCACACACTCATCCCCCCTCCCTTTCCAACCGGCTTCGATGCTTATTCCCTTCCGGTGCTGACGGTGGATCAAGGAGACCAGCGCACGCAGGCCCGGATGTACTGTCTAATTCGGCTGTCTCTCACCCTTTACCCACCCCTGTTGCTTGTCATGTGTTTCTTTGGTGTATTAAGAGTTTTTTCATGTGCTATGGGCAGAGGTGTTTTTTTTTCTGTTCTCAAACTGATCTCCCTGTTGAAGCTCAGTCTGGGGGGAGTTATTTTTTTTTCTCCTTATCTTTCCTCATGTGGTGCATTTTCCATTGTTATACCTCTCTGACCTGTCTTCCCCATGTGATGTTTTGTGTAATGTATGTATGGTCGGAAGGGTAAGATGGCGCTGGCACGGCTGGAAGCCTTAACCCAATTTCTCTTGGGATGAATAAAGTATTATCAATCAATCAATTAAATCAATCAATCAATCAATCAATCAATCAATCAATCAATCAATCAATCAATCAACATAATATTAGCTGAAATATACTCACATTTCAAATGCAAAGTAATTAAATTAAAATAGGTTTATGAAAAAAGTACTGTATTTTTCAAATGAATGTGTATTTCTGTTACTATGTTGAGAATGATTTAGATCTGGATTCTAGTGAAATGTTTTTCATGGCTGTGAGCAAAATTTTACATCCAAACAGCTTCTAAAACATAAAAACATATGCATAGAAATTAAGCTGGGGGATGTTCTTCAGTTTGCTGGATGTTATAGAGGTTTGTCTCAATGACCACTGAAAGCATCCTGCAATCATGTAACACTGTTGTTGTAAATTGACATCTAGGATTTTTTTGATGCCGTGGAGCTCTCATGTCTGTACTTAATTTCTAGGCTAGCTAGCCAGTTAGGGTGCTTCTATAGTAGATAATCCACTGGCTTGATTGTTGGATAGTGTAGCACTGTCAAAGTCAAAGTAAACTTTATTGTCATCTCTGCTATATACAGTACAGTAGAGAGACGAGACGATGAGGTTTCAGTTCCATTCAGTGCAAAAGAACAACAATAAATACAGGAAGAGTAAGAATAAATACACAATTTGTCATGATCCTGGGTCCTTTTGACCCAGCGTTTTGTGTTTTCTGTTATTGTGATTTTGGTTGTTTAGTGTTTATTCGGTTCTGCCCATGTATTCCTGTGTTAAGTCTGCGTTTCTTAGTCCGTGTCCTTGCATTTGTAAGTTCCTGTTTTATTGTGAAGGTCTCTGTCTTATGTCAGTGTGTTCTGTTTACGTTTCCCCTGCCTCGTCAGCTGTTATGTCTTCCAGGTGTGTTCCCCTCCTGTTTCCCATCCCCTGATTCCTGGCGTGTGTATTTATAGTGTGTGTTACCTCGTCCTTGTTGCTGGTTCGTCTGTGTTATTTGGTGTTTTCGTGTCTGTGAATCTCCTGCCGTCATTCTGTGAATTCTCCCTGCACGTTGCTTTCTCTCGTGTTCAGGTTTGGTGTTTAGGTTTTAGTTTTCCCAGCATAGTTTATGTCTAAGTTCGGTTTCTTGCCACACTCTCCTTTTGTTTTTTATCACTCGAGTTTTGTGTCAATAAAGCCCTCTCACTTCACTGCATATCCGCATCTTGGGTCCTTTGTTAAATTCACACGGTTTGCCCCGGCAACCCGTGACACAATTTGAGACTAAGGTAAGGGGAGTAAATATACACTTTGAGGCAGAAAAGGGTTAATAACAGTCTAACATGTACAATTTACAATTGAGATATAAAGTGACCTTGAAGTGGTTTAAAATGGCCAATGTAGCAGCTTTACAGTTTACAGCATGAGTGATTTAAAGTGACCTTGAGTTAAATAAAGTGACCAACATGAGCACTGTCACAGGGACATGTGTTGTTGCAATGTCCATGTATCCTAAAAATGAAAAAAAAGTTGTGTCACTAAAATGATGAAAGTGCAAAAGTGAAACAACAGGAGCGCTACTAACATGCTCACTGACATCTCTCAAAAAGCAATTCAGACTGCTGTCACAGTTTCCTTCCATTTGAATGAAATTATTTGCTGGTTGTGGAATTTTCCCAGTGGTCCTTTAATTTTTAATAGGACAGCCTCCTGCAGCGAGAACCAGGTGCCACAGGTATTTCCAGTGCATAATATTGCAACTTAAAGTGATCTAGGTGTGGATCAACAGAAGAATGAACAACAGCATCAGAACTCAGGAAAGGAGACAGGATTGTCAAAGACCTGGTAGTTTGCTGGTGCGGCCAGAGATTCAATCATTTAACCTGGGGATGCCTTTGCACAGGGTGTCGCAACCTCATGACATATAGTTCACATTTAAGATTTGAAATGCCCTTTTAATAAGGATATAAAGTTTTATATGCATAAAGTTCTATATAACTGAAGTTTACTCATATTTTACTTATGTTAGCTTATCAATGAAAGGATTACAGTAACTTGGAAATCCCCTCAAACAAAGGGAGCCTTCTTTTGCCATCTTTAACTTGTCCCCATTTCCCAAAGGGTATCGTTGTAATATTCACTATACCTAACAGCAGTTTGGAGAGTCCTGCCATAAATAAATGAGACTTGTTGATCAGCCGATATAACCACCGAGTTTCAATCTGAATTACAAAGAAGCTTTGGAAAAAGAAAGAGAAAGACAACCTTTGTTATGTAACAAATTTAGTTTTGTACAAACCTCTGCATATAACCACGGCGCCTGCCTGGACGTCAAGCAAAACATCTAGTCTGGACCAGTTTTAGCTGTCATCATTTTCACACTAATTCAGGCATCATATCCCGAAGCAGGGGCAGTCCAGAACAGATGAGTTACATAACAGAATCGGTTCTGTATTTATGGCTGTACCAACATGTATTAATATTTATGTGGAAGCGTTGCATACCTAGGAATCATCTTTATTTCCAGAGTTACCACAGTTAAGTTACACTGATAAAGTCAAGGTATATCTATAAAACATCAAAGAAAATAATAATGTGACTTGTCATAGTAATTAATTAACAGTGTGTGAATGTGTGTGTGAATGGGTGGATGACTGGTTGTGTAAAGTGCTTTGGGGTCCTTAGGGACTAGTAAAGCGCTATACAAATACAGGCCATTTACCATTTACCATTTGTCATAGTAATTAGTCCATTTTTTTCTTTTTTAATAGTGAGTAAGCTGTTTGGCAGTCAAAAGATGGATGTAGTGACATGCTACAATGCCACCCACTGGTTCCTGCGTCACTGTTCACTATCTTGGTGAAACACAATGTGCCAAGAGAGCACCAGGTGTGAACTGTAAAAGGCCATGCTCAGTGAGCAAACCCTGAACTCCTTTTTGAAACATAGTATGACCAGTTGGCTATATTGTCTATTGAGTATGACCTGATATGGGAGATTGACCCTAAAAAGTCAGTACGAAAGTGTTCACAGTTTTTGTGTCAGGTTGACTTTTCAGACCAATCTTCTATGCTGTCTATAGTAGAGATACTGGATCGGATATCGGCGAGAAATAAAAAATGTAATCCGATCCATTAAATATCAAAAAAGCACCTCACAAAACTTGCTACACGGCGTAACTCGACTCATAACCGTAGCACTTTGCAGCAGTATGCATCACGTGATAGAGCGGCTGTGTGTATTTGTAGCCTCACCAGGATTTCATCTCCGAGGAAGTTATCCCAGACAGAAGTAAAGCAAGTGTGTAAGTTCATCTCTGAATGTTTGTAAACCGTTCCCACGTTAAGCTTAACAACAGATATATGGAGCGACTGCCTCTCTCTCTCCCTCTCCTGCTGCTACTTCAATCGTGAAACTGCTTAATGATCAGCTGATCGGCTTTTCTGTCGTGAGTCCATCTCTCTTCTTTGTTTTTGGCCCACTTCGCTCCAGAAAGAGGAAACCAGCGGCTGAACAACAGCAGCACGTTTAAGCTTGATAAGCTGTTGTTAGAATTTATTTAATATTACTTTCTACTCCAGGATCTTTTTCTATGTAGCTGACGGCTGGTAACTGTGCAGGGGCGGATCTAGCAAAGTTTAGCCAGGGGGGCCGATAGGGCATGAACAGGGAAAAGGGGGCACAAAGACATACTTTTCTTTCTTATTCTCATTTAAAATGTCGAGCTTTTAATAATTAATTATCTGACTCTTACACCCGAAGTTTTAATCTGATGTAAAATGTATAGAAGTCCATTACTGTATATAGTAACTGTTAAGTCTAATATACCCTAGTAAGCTATAGTACTTTTTCCTTTGGGAAAGTACCATCTGTGAATTCTGCAATTCTGTTAAAGAAAGATGTTGAATCTATTTAATTATTCTTGAAAAATTATTTATTTCTGTGCATTTCCCCCCTGCATCAAATTAAATTTGATTACATCGATTAAGCATCATGAGGTGGAGGGTGGCTCCCTATTTTTTTTTGCTGGGAGTTTGCAACCCTATTAGTTAGGTTGCTTTATATTTCTGCTAAGTAACTAATAGGGTTGCAAACTCCCAGCAAAAAAAAATACCAGAATGGGAGGATGGAGTAGGTTTAAGTTTATTAGATTGATCAGTGTTGCTGAACTATGAAATATTTTGGGTGCAGTGTATTTTTTACATACAGGTATAACAGAATAGCTTTAGTGTTGTTATTTATTTAAACTTGAGTATAAACTTATACAAAATGCAGCAAGATATTAAAAAATGTTTTGTTGATTTAAAAAACACACTATATCGGATTCATATCGGTATCGGCAGATATCCAAATTTATGGTATCGGTATTGGACATAAAAAAGTGGTATCGTGCCATCTCTAGTCTATAGTGCCAGTTCTTCAGTTGTAGATGTTAATGCTGCTGCCCAGGTTCACAGTGAAATGTCTTGTATCCAAAAACATCTAATTAGCCTGTCACATGGCCTGTGAATCAAAAGTGTCTGACTTAATCAGTTGCTTTCCTCCAAATAACGCCAGAAGAGGCTACTTTTGGCAGGACATTTTTTTAACTATGATTTCATTTTATCTGGACTCCTTTCCACATTGTGTTGTACAAAGTATATATAGAACATAACAGAACAGCAGTAATTTATGCTATCTTACCTTGCTTACTCTTTGCACAAGGTATCAGGTGTGTGCCCATTGATCAAACAAAATCTGTGAATGACTATTGTTGATCTACAACTGGGTTGCCAAAACTGAAACAAGTACAACAGATTATAAATTTCACACAATACCAGCATTTATCTACTGGTATGAAAAGTGAATGAACTTTTTCTTGATTTCTAATAAACAACCGTAGCGGTAAATTCCATGTTAAATCAGGTTTCAAATCCAGGAAAGCATGGGACATAGATCTTATTGTTGTTGTAGTACTGTACAAAATGATCAGAAGGATATTGTGAAAATGGATTTTACTTCAACCACTCCTTTTTGCTACATGGTAAGGTTATGCCAGATCTGGATGATTGTCCTGGATCAACTAATGTCGGTCCAGGTTTAACACTGCAAGGGACCAATCACATTTTTATGATGTCATAATTTTGCAACATGAAAAACCCCCCAAACAAACCAAAACACACCAAAACAACAATAAAAAACATACAAAAAATAAAAAACATGTTGATGTCCTGCAGGAAATAAATTAAGAAAGGGGGAGTTAGTGTCAGGGTTAGGGTTGGGGGTTAGAATGTGATAGTGTTTAGGCGTAGGGTTACAAGGACTATGGTAGTGGGGTTAAGCTTACTGATTGTAATTAACTATAAGCTATTTTTTTTTAGTATTTTTTTTATTTTATTTTAGAATGCAGCTCCACTTTCAATGATGTTCATGAGATGTGAATTTGCTAGCCCCAAATTTTCAGCACACACTGAATGCCAATGAAAATAGCAAGAAGTGGATGTCTAAGCTTCTTTTTTACTGGAATCAGAGGTTAAGCCATGTGCTAGGGAGCAGATTACTGTGTTTAAGTATTACAATTCAAATTGCCATTGTAAGACTGAACATGTAGAGAAATACAAGAACTCAACCTTTGCTAGCAAAGCTGCAAAAAGCAGCGCAGGCTTTTTATTTAGGGTTACACATCCATCCATGGAGCGATCAAGAGCAGCTTTATGATTTGTCACATTTACATTTAAAAAACCCAGTAAACTCTCTGATGGGGAGTTTATCAAGCGGAATTTGGTGGACTTTTCTCCGCTAATAGACCTTGTGAAAAGGAGAAGCATTGAGAATGTACCCCTTTTCAGGCAAAATGTAAAATAATTGCCCAAAATGGGTTATGGTTACTTATAAAGACTGGTGACTTAAAAACTTCAGGAACTACTTTTGCTGTTTCATATATTGTTGGTGAGACTTTTGTGCATTCTAATTTCTTTATAGTTCATATTTAATACTACAAACTCCTTTTGTATCACCATCTATCATTATTTTAATCATAGGGAACAACAGTCCTTATGGTCCAGACGCTTTGACGTCATCCTCGGGAGGCTTCCACTAAGACAAATGCTAGAGGATATTGCTGTGACGTGCAGACCACTTTATGAATGGACGTCCGTTGTTCAGTGGATGAAAAGGCCTCTTAATCTGCATGTCAATTTTCAAAGAGATCTGATGTGAAACCCACCCACACCCACTTAACCTCCCCTGTTTTGTCTTGTAATAGTTTTCCCCTTCCCAGTTTTTTAAATTTTACTTCAGAGTAGTGAGAGCCCCTGTTACTCCAATTAGGGATAAGAGGGGGCTGTGTGTTGACGCTGATGGCTGGGGCTTCCCTGATGATGCTATAGGAGGATTACTGGCCTGCTGTGCCACCTCTCTGCTAGATTATAACCTTTGGATTATGTCTCTATTTACCCAGAGAGGAGAAAAAACAGATTTCACTTGAACCCCATGTGACACAGTTGAATGAAAATTAGACTGTAATGTATGACTGTCATCTATGTCAGTTAAGAGAAAGTTTTATTTATACATATCTTGTTTGGGATATTCAGAATTTCCAAGTCAGCATTTAAATTGTGTTGCATTTGCATGTAACACTGGCAGAACATGCAAATCATAATACTAAGAAATTATGCATGTTTCACAAGGCTCTTGTGAAATTGAGACATGACTGGCCTTATAAACATGAAAAAGGACTCGTGTCAGTTTGTGGTCTAAACCAATCAGGTTAACACAATGCCAAGGAGGAAAGAATTCAGCAGTTGTCTAAGAGAAGTATTTGTCTCTGCCCATCAAAGGAAGGATTATATGGCCATTGACAAATAGTTTGAAGTCCATTATTGTACAGTGAGAAAGATTAGTCACAGGTGGAAGACAGTTCCCAATCTTCTTGCCTGAACAGCACAATCACCTCAACGTCAGGCAATGCTCCAAAAAATTGCAAAAAACCCCAGGAGCTGCATCTCAGACTCTAAAGCCCTCTGTAACTATATTAAAAGCTGAAATTCATGAGCGCATATGTAGGAAAAGACTGAACAAGTACAGCTTGTTTTTAAGAGTTGCTAAGAGAAAGTCATGGCAGCAGAACAAATTTCGCAAAGTTGGGTCTGAATGAACCACTCGACTTCTAAAACCACGTCCTATGGACAGACAAGACCAGTGTAGAGATGTCTGGCCATAGTGCATCGCAGCACAACTCATTCTAACTGTCAAGTATGGTGGTGCAGGGGTGACAATTTGGGCTTGTTTTGCAGCCACAGCAACAAGGCAACTGCATTTATGGATCTGACCACAAACCTTCCCTCCCTACAGGACATCTACACCAGGAAATTTTGGTCCAGAGCAGCTCAGATACTGAAGGACCCGTCCCACCCCAGCAATAAACTGTTCCAACTTCTGCAATCAGGCAGAAGGTCCACACCATCCGGGCAAAAACAGAGAGGCTGAATAGGAGCCTCTATCCTCAGGCCATTGGGTACTAAAGGACAATCTTGGATGAAGTGATGATGATATCTCCCCCCCCGACCTGTCGTTCTGGTTCCCCTTTGCTGTAGCATTTGTGTTGTATCTTGTCAATATCTAGCTGTGAGAACAGTTCCTTTACCAGTCAAAAGTTTGAACCCACACTCTCATTTAATGTTTTTCTTTATTTTTGCCACTTTCTACATTGTAGATACATATTGAAGACATCAAATATATAAAGAAAGATATATGGAATTATGGGAATTATGTAGCAAAGGAAAAATGTTAAAAAACTCAAAAATATGTCTGATATTTTAGATTCCTCTAAGTAGCAACCCTTTGCTTTGTTGACAGGGTTCATTTGGAGAATTTCTTGTCTTTTTAATGGGGCTGTGTTGCGCAGAAGTCAGGTTGGTACACAGCTGATGACTCCGCCTCAGAAATAAGGGTTCCAGTAGCAGACACATCTCTACATCAACTGTTCAGAGGAGACAGCACAAATCATGCCTTTATGGTCAAATAGCTGCTAAGAAACCACAACTAAGGAAAAGCAACAAGCAGAAGAGATTTGTTTAGACTGGTGGAAATTGTTTCTTTGGTCTGATGAGTTCAAATTTGAGATCTTTGGTTCCACCTGCCATTGTCTTTGTGTGGTGAACGGATGATCTCTACATGCATGGTTCCCACTGTGAAGCATGGAGTGTGGGGATGGTTTGCTGGTGACACTGCTGGGGATTTATTCAAAATTGAAGGCACACTGAACAAGCATGGCTTCCACAGGATCCTGCAGCGATGTGCCATCTCATCCGGCTTGGGTTTAGTTGGACCATCATTTATTTTCCAACAGGACAATGACCCCAAAACACACCTCCAGGCTGTATAAGGGTTATTTGACCAAGAAGGAGAGTGATGGAGTTCTGTACCAGATGGCCTGGCCTCCACAGTCACCTGACCTCAACCCAGTCGAGGTGGTTTGGGATGAGATGGACCACAGAGTGAAGGCCAAAGTGCCAACAAGTGCTCAGCAACTCTGGGAACTCTTTCAAGAGTGTTGCAAAACCATTTCAGGTGATGACCTCATGATCATCGAGGTCATCGAGAGAATGCCAAGAGTGTGCAAAGCAGTAATCAAAGGGCTATTTTGAAGACTCTAAAATATAAAACATGTTTTGAGTTATTTCACACTTTTCTGTTTACTACATAATTCTATGTGTTCATTCATAGTTTTGATGCCTTCAGTGAGAATTTACAATGTAAAAAGCTGCAAAGAAATAAAAAAACCCCCCATTAAATTAGAAGGTGTGTCCAAACCTTTGACTGATAGCGTGTGCGTGTGTGTTTGTGAAGTGAGCACATGTGTGTCTGTCTGCATCTGTGTGTATAATCTGTGCATGTTGTTAGAGCAACAGTCTCTGGTGGATTAGTCTGTAAGCGTCATGCATATACGTCATGCATATACGTCATGCATATACGTCATGCATGTTAAGAGTGGGATGATGAGAGCCATTATGGGACAGTGTCTCCCTTGCAGTCTCTGTTTCTCTTCCTCCCAAAATGTTAAGACATTTCTTTCAGTTTAAAAATCACGATTCTTACAATGAAAGAAAAAAACCCATCATTACTTCATAATCTTAGCTCTGTTTTGTACTAAAGTTGCTATCACTGGCACTGGATTTGTTTTCCTCTGGTGGTGAGACAGTCCATGAAATTTTAATTTTATGCTTGTCAGATGCCGGCAAAGATAATACAATGAAAGCCTTGTGGGCAAAAGATTTGACAGGTAATGACAGATGGCAAGATCTCCTTAGATTAGACATTTTTTGAAACATAAAGCATATTTCCCAGATTATTCGAGCTTTTATGTCATTGTCACCACAAAGGATTACATAGACAACCCCCAGTAAATGACATCAGACAAAAAATCATGTTAAATGACTTTTGGTGTTTGGACCGGAGGCCTGTTTGGTATCTGCTATGACGGATCTTCATCCAGAACTGCATCTGCTCCTAGCTATCATAAATGAAGGGATGAACTGGAAGAGTTGAGTGTACTTAGGTCTTGTTAAAAAATAACGAAAACATTCTGACATTCAGTGAAAACACCTGCTTGCTGTAAAACACAGTCACGTGAGGAGAATGGAGGATCATCTTTGCTACAGAGATTACACAGATATCAGGGAAACAGGTCAAAAGCAACAACTTTAAGACGTAGTATGAGTTCTTCCTGGCAGCTGCTTGCAATTTCAGGGCATTCCAGATTTTACTCTGAAATAAAGATAATCAATGCTATTAGTACATTTTCTTTCTTTCCTTCGTTTGGTTTTGTATGTGATAAGGATTATAGACTGTAAATAAAGATATCCACAGTAAAATCACTTTAAAGTTCCTGATATGTTGGTTATTAGAGCCAAACGTGAACATCTTTGGATGTGACGATGTTGGGTTTTGTTACTTAAACAAAAGTAATGTCTTGTATTACTTATTACTTTTAATAATTTGCTTTCCAGAGAAAGTAATGCATTGTACTACTCATCACATTACTTTTGCATTGCTCCATGACATGAGTTCAAGTAAACTGTGGTAGAATTATCACTGCCCATTCTATCTGCCCTTAAGCTGCACAGTGGAAGTGATTCACACATGATGCACTGCTTTGAAGCTGATTACTGGCTTGCATAGATTTCATGCTTCAGTTGTCTTGGTAATGGTGTATTTACTTGCAGGTCATATGTCTATCAGTGGAATCCTATGCCACTGATAGTCAAGTGACTATCAGTGGCTGATAGTCACTTCATTTTCTCACCGCAAGGTTGAGAAAAGTTGATCTCGGTAAACTGCTACCTCGTGTTGATTTTGCCTGTGTTTCTGACTTTCTGTGGTCTCTGGTTGCCACTTTGTTGCAAGTTGCTTCCATTGTGAACTTAGGCTACAGTCCCACACACTGATAGAAATCCCTATATGAATGAGAACATACATGAATCTTTCTTTTAGTGTTTCCCTTCACTCACCAAAAAATGCTCTGCCAGGCCTTATGTCAAATAATTTGATTGCACTGGTATTTCCAGACCAGAATTTTTTCTGGTCTCTGTTTTAATGTTTTTTCTTTATTTTTATGACTGATTTTTAATGCCAAGGTAATGTAAATGGGCTTTTGGTGTGTCCGCAGCCTAAGGACAGTGCTATGGCCTTCGCGTGTTTCTGAAAGACACTTCTCATTGCAACTTTGATTGTGTAACACTTGCTGCATTATAGCCAGGCAAACCTTCCACATACATCAATATAATTTACGTTAGTTCATGAAGCACAGATACGACACATGAAACAACACTTTTGTGTTCATGTGATACTTAGATGGATGTTTAGCTTTTGAGCATTAATCAGTTTTTAGGGTTTGACAATGTGTAGCATTCAGCTGAAAAAGACAAAGCGAGGCCTGAACACAAGAAGTGAACGCAGGTCACTTAATTTTCTGATGATCTCACTGACTAAGGGGTGTCTGTTTTTTAAACTAAACTACTGTATATGCCTTCTTTGAAGAAGGTGATCGAGATTACATAACATTACAGTAGTCTTTTTTTAATCCATTATGCCACAGACTTAAAGGCCTCGTGTGATGTCTACAAACACTGTTGCTTCTTAGACTACAGTTCAGTTGTGACTGTTATGAAATTCTGTTTTGACACCTGCGGTCAAACCGGGTTGCTCCTCACGAGGTTCACTAATGGTCAAAAACAGAGTCTTATTGTAACAGATCAACAGTATACTTGTCTGTTGTTTATATCCATCTTTGAACACAGTTAAGCTTTTATGTACAGTTAGGTCAATAAGTATTTCAACAATGACACTTCACGTAATTTTGCCTCTGTACACCACCATATTGGATTTTAAAATCATCTAATCAATATGTGATTGGAGTGCAGACTTTCAGCTTTTGTTCAAGAGGTTCAGTAAAAGTATTGGACAAACCATTTATAAAGCATGATCTGATGTTTCTGTGTTATTCCTACATCATTATAAAAATGCTGGGCCAATATTTGCTTGCCAAACAGGATCAACACCGAAACTGACCAATCATGAATGATTATTCAGTTGGCATTAGCCAAGAAGTTAGTGAATGATATTAAAAACTACCACTAGCAAACTAATACGAGTAACCTAAATTTGGCTAGCAACAAGCCTGACTTGATAATATATTTGTTATACTGGATCAATTCCAAAAGGTGGATTCTGTTCATCTGGACGTAACGTTTCCAGAGGGCGAAACGTTTTGTCACTCATCCAAGTGACTTCTTCAGTCTCAGCTGACTGCAGGTTTCCCCAAACTTATAAACAGTAAACTTGCACAATAACTAAATTTCTGCAATTGCAGCCATTCCCCAACTCTCTGTGAATGGTACACATGGTCTTTGATCAGTGATCTTTGATCAACTGGCTTTGATCAGTGGTTGATGATCAGTGGTCATGACAACTGACTATGGCTATGATATCACAACATGACTGGCCAGTTGCAATGTTGATCCTGAGCCAACATTATTATGATGATGCAGGAACAACATAAATGCATTTTTACACATAATCTCCAAATTTCAGACGCTGGGGTACTTGAGCAAACTAACCCGATTTTAAATGTAAGTATTCATTTTAGTACTTAGATGAACATTTTTGCATTCAATTACTGCTTGAAGTCTAAAACCCATGGCCTTTACCAAATGGTACATTTCACCCTTTGAGATGCTCAGCCAGGCCTCTACTGCTTTATTACTTTACTTTCCTACCTTCAGTTGCTGCTTGTTTGTGTGCCTTTCTGTGCTCAGATTTGCTTTCAGTAAGCATGCTCTTTTGGGTTGGACCTGACCACTGAAGTACATCCTACTTCATCGCCTTGACAAACTCTAGGGTTGCTTTTGCGGTATGCTTTGGTTCATTATCCATTTTAAGTGTGAAGCACTGTCTGATCAGTTTTGCAGCATTTTACTGAATCTGAGCAGTTTCATCTTTCCAAACAATTTCTTCCAGATATGGGCAGGCTCTTTTAGATGTTTAATAGCTAAGCTGGCCTTCTTGTTCTTGAACGTGACCAGTAGTTTGCATCCTGCTGTAAAGATGTCTCCTGGTTGTAGAAAACGACACTCTAGTGTTCTTATCTTGGTGAAGCTGTTTTCTTTAACCATTAGGAACTAATAGCGTTGCTAAACTGACTACTGCATTCATTCATTTTTAGAAATGTACCAGACTGTACATTTCCACATACATGGTATACATATACCAAATGCATGTTCAGCATTCGGAATAATCTCCAAAGCATTTATGGGCATAATTTGTCATGAAATAAAGAGGTAAAAGAGGAAACAGGGGTAACATAGAATTTGATGGCAACATTACTTTTAACAACAGTCTGTACACGTCTAGGAATTGATTTTGGGGGAAATTGTGGGTCCATTCTGGTCTGAAATAGGGTAGTCAACGGTCCTGGGACTTCTTTTTCATATTTTTCATCTCATAACCAAATGATTTCAGTTGATGAAATTCTGGAGGTTCAGCACCCGGATGCTTTTAACACACAGCCAGGTTGCTATTTCAGGCCTTCCATGAAAAAGACAATCTGCATGCGAGCATATGCTGCTCTAAAGTCTATATATACCATTAAACATTGATGCTGTCTTTACACAACTGCAATTTGCAAAATCTACAGGCAGTGATGCTGAATAATGCCTGATTTTAATGCAGTCATCTCTTACTCAGGATCATGGGGATCCAATAATGATTTTTGACTTTGTCCCGTGTGCACAGAGATTTTGCCAGTTCTCCGAATCATTTGATGGTCTAACGCAATGTAGATAATGAGATGTTAAAAGTCTTCACAATATTATGATGGAGAACATTTTTCTTAAATTGTTCCACCATTTGGATTCTTTGGTTTTTATGTTTTTTTTGTGGCATTTTTGCAAATCGAATCTGAGCAGAGCCGTGTTTACTTCTGAGAAACTCTGTCTCTCTAAAATGGTCTTTTTATAACCAATCAAATGATCATCTTTTATGCCAATTAAGCAAATTAGCTGCAAAATATTCCCTCAGCTGTTTTGTTTTAGTACCACTTCTTTTTTCAGCTTTTGGTTGTTCCCATCTTATGATTACCGCCCAGTAGCACTCACTCCCATCATCACTAAGTGCTTAGAGCGACTGGTCCTAGCACACTTCAAATCCTGTCTCCCCCCCACCCTGGACCCCCACCAATTCGCATACCGCCAGAACAGGAGCACAGAGGATGCACTCTCCATCACACTGCACTCTGTCCTCTCACACCTGGACAACAACAACACCTACGCCAGAATGCTGTTTATAGACTTCAGTTCAGCATTCAATACAATCCACCCCTCACAACTCATCAGGAAACTGACAGACCTGGGCATCAGTTCCCTCATCTGCAAATGGTTACTGGACTTCCTGACCAACCGCCCCCAACATGTCCGGCTGGATAACTGCTGCTCATCTACCATCACAATGAACACCGGTGTACCACAAGGCTGTGTGATGAGCCCTTTCCTCTACTCCCTCTTCACCCACGACTGCAGACCTGCTGATGGTTCCCACACCATCATTACATTTGCAGATGACACCACGGTGATTGGCCTCATCAGTGACAACGATGAGGCCGCCTACAGGGAGGAGGTGGATCGTCTGGCTGAGTGGTGCGACAGAAACAACCTGCTGCTTAACACCGAGAAGACCAAGGAGCTCATCGTGGACTACAGGAGGAATGCTGACCCACATCCACCCATCCACATTAAGGGGACGGCTGTGGAGCGTGTGAGCAGCTTCAAGTTCCTGGGAGTTCACATCTCCGAGGATCTCACCTGGACGACCAACTGCTCCAAGCTGGTCAAGAAGGCTCACCAGCGCCTCTTCTTCTTGAGGACTCTGAGGAAGAACCACCTGTCCTCAGACATCCTGGTGAACTTCTATCGCTGCACCATCGAGAGCATCCTGACCAACTGTATAACAGTCTGGTACGGGAACTGCTCTGCCTCGGACCGGAAGGCGTTGCAGAGGGTCGTGAAAACTGCCCAGCGCATCGCCGGAGCACCACTTCCTGCCATAAAAGACATCTACAGGAACCGGTGTCTGAAAAGGGCTGGGAAAATCATCAAAGACCCCAGTCACCCATCACATGGACTCTTCACCCTCCTGCCCTTTGGGAGGCGCTACAGGAGCCTCCGGACTAAGACCACCAGGTACCGGAACAGCTTCTTCCCCACAGCTGTCAGACTCCTGAACTCTGCATCCTGACATCTGACCCACGTTAAACTCATGGACTGAACATACACACACACACACACACAATGGACAACCGTACCCTCAAACACAATAATAACATGGACTGAACCACCACTCACAACCACTAGCACTTTATATAGCCTCTGTAGAAACTATATCTCACTTATCTTAACTGCACTACTGTATAGCTCTGTGTAAATAATCATTCTGTACATTCGATAATCTTTAATCCTACAACTGTTTACAACTTGCACAGTTCCCATTTCTGTATAGCTGTATATCCCAGATTCTGTAAAGTTATTTATTTCATATTCTGTATAGTTTTTCATATTTATATCCTGTTCATAGCCTGTACATAGCTTGTACTCACTACAGCCTGTACATACTTATAGTTATAGAATATTCACAACATACTTCATACCGTGTACATTATGACATACCATAATAGACCCATTTCTGTAATATACTGACATATCTATATTATTGCTAATATATATTGTAATATATCTATATCACTAAAGCACTTCTGGATGGATGCAAACTGCATTTCATTGCCCTGTACCTGTGCATGTGCAAAGACAATAAAGTTGAATTCTAATTCTAATTCTAACTTTGAGACATGCTGTTGCCATTAAATTCAAAATGAACTAATATTTGATGTGTTTTTAACATATGGGTTTATGAGGTTTATAAGCCATTAAATTTTAGTTTTATTTCCATTTTAAACAACATTCCAACTTAAAAAATGTAATCATAAGAAATAACAAATTTTGAATGTTGTGCAGTTATGAAGTGAACCTTAGATCACCTCTGCAGGGAAAGACATTTCATTCTGATTCAGTTAAGCACACTGCTTCGCTCTATACGCGTGCATGAAAGAGATTCACTATTGAAGTTTTGATTACATAACAGGAACTGGACTAGCTAGAGGCTCTGAAAAATAAAATCTTAGGCTTCTTTTATTGCTAAGATGTCAAAGAACAATGAGACATTTGGTATCAGCAATTTAAGACCAAACTAATTTTGACACAACACAAAAGAGCTTCACAAAAACTCCTCAGAAGTGCTGTTAAGTGGTTTGCATGCCATTTTAGGAAGCTTGAAGTCACCGGATCTTCTATCGTGACAAACTGAATATTGTATGTGCTGGTATTTAGGGGAATTTAGAGAGTTTACTTTTGTGAGTAAAGCAGCCCGTTTGTATAATGATACTGTTGTAATAGTGGTTGTGAAGGTCTTTGTTCTTCGTGCTCTGAAGAGTAAGGAAAACAGGCAAGAACTTAAAGATCTGAGGTTAGACTATTACTGTAACATGGATTTGGAGTTTGGTCGAAAAGCATCCAGTATCCAACCATGTGGACTGAGACACACATTTTCTCCCACTGGCCAGGGACTGAGTTTCAGTTGTGATATCACTAGTTTGTCTCTCTTTCCCTCTATCTAAATAAAGAAAACTGATTTTGGAGAAAGATCTTACTGTAAGATTATATTACTCCTCTCTCAAACATGATGTCTAAATTTGGCTTCATTTTGTAATTGTGTTTTAATGACAGTGCCAAATGTAAAGTGAGGTTCTGGAGAGCTGGAATGAGAAAATAGGCCCAACCCTTGTGCTGCCTTTGGATATTATAATGAAAAAAAAAAAAAGGCTAATAAAAAGTTAGCTTGAAATATTTTACTGCTAATATTCATGCTAAATGTGATGCATCAGTTTAGCATGAGGTGATGAAAGAATGCTTTCTACTTTCACTTTCAAAAAACTTAAAAAAAAACTTGTGCAACCATGTTGATACACTGTATACTGTAAGTGTTCACCCAGATGCAGGTGAGGTATAAAACCTAATAGAGCCTTTACTAGCAGTAAAAACCAAAGTTAAAGAACAGACAAGACACAGCTGGGGTAATACATAGGTGACGGTAATCAAGACAGTCACAGCAAATGAGAAATACCAGTCAAGCAGTCCAAGCATGGCCAGGGATCGTTGTGCTGGCTGGCCCAGGATTACATGCAGCGAATGTGGCAGCTTTTTTCCCAATTTCCTAAGGCTTCTGTGGCTTAAAAACTTGGGTACACCTTAACATCTGTGTTCCAGCTCAGGCACAGGAACACAATTTTCGGTGTGTTTTCAGGTGTTTGAAAAAGTTAAGTTGCTTTGCGGTGCAGATACAACTTTGCAACACTCTTTAAATATGATTTCTTCTTGGTTAAAGTCACTTTTACTGTTTACTTTCTGATGTGCCAAACATCTGAATTTGGTTGTATATCTGTCTTATAATTTAGTGTTACTTGTTAAAGCTGTGCAGTGCAGGGAACAGGTGTGACTGGCCCATGGAGATTAGTGACTGCTTGATCACGATCTATAATTATGGGAAGCCAAAATCGTAATCAAGATTAAAATTTGATTAATTATGTAGCCCTTCTTCATCTCTCTCTGCTGAGTTCACTATGGAAATGATGTACTGTTTTGAATGTGAAAACCAAATCAAAGTGTGAGATAAAGAAGGTAGGCAAGGCAAAAAACAAAAAGAGCCCTTACTGACAATCCAAAAAAAACAACAACCAAAAAACCAAACTGGGCACAAAACTGAAACCAAGCTGGCAGCAACTTAATTTTTCTTTTCAAATGAAAACAGTGGTCCGAATCTTTGTATTTCACTGATAGCACGACAGCAGCAAGCTTGGCACTGTTGCACACAGAAATCAGTGCTCCACTGGCATTTGCTTAGAAACTGCAGAAGAACTCCATCCCATCTACATGGGAAAGAATTTAAGAGCTATTCCCAGGCACATTATTGATTTTCCCATGTGTCAAAGTTTTGATACACTCACAACTGGCAGGGGCAGAACAGGGTGACCGCATCCAAATAAACTGACAGAGCTCCAAGATTTGACTTGGAAAGAAAAAAAACTGTATGTGTGTATACTACAATTTTTTAGCATATATATATATATATATATATATATATATATATATATATATATTTACTTTTTGTATCAAAGTCATGTTTTTGTGGATTCCAAATGATTTTCTTCAACAGTGAGAAGACTAATTTTAGCTGTTGGTGACATAACTTATTCCTAAATGTAGTATGCCTCTCCTGGGAGTGAGTTTGCCATTTTCTCCAATAAAGCTTTTCCCTTGGAGCCTTCTGTCTTATGTATGCTTTACAGAAGATTATTATGTGCAAGTTGAAGTGAATATTATGTGTGCATTCTAGAGATTAATGTAAATGAAACAATTCATTCAATAGTTTTGATTAATTAAAAGTACTGCCACAGACCACTAGATGACTATTAAAAGAAACGGCAGATTTATAGGTTACACATGAGAGCAAAATTCTCAGCAGCTACCGCAAAAAGGATCAGGTTCCAGTTCTGGACCACAGTAGCCCCAACAATGTTTGGCTGCTAACACGAGTGGTAATAGTGTTGAAAGTGCTGGAAGTTTCTGGATGGGAAGCAGTGGAGGGATCGTAACATGTCAAGTTAGTGTTCTTGTGGCTTTGAATGGATGTTTCAGACAGTAATGTGAACTTCCTGATCCTTATCTGACTCATTGAAATTCTTTATTGGTCAGCCCAGTTTTTAGAATTATGGTCATATTCAGTGTGTGTAAACTCATTTCCCTCCTCCCTTTTTAAACAGCCTCCATCATCTTTAGCTGACTGTTTTATGCTAGGGTGGCCTTACTCTATTTTTTACCTTAAACAAAGCTGGATTGTTCCCCGACTTTTAACACACTTTATAATAAAAGTAAGATTTTATGATAGTGATGTTGGAAAGGATCAGCCAATATTTAGTGCCAGCCCTTCTTTTTACTTTGAAGAAACAAAAAACACACAGCAGCAATAACAATTCCTTCAGGGATCTAAGCTAATGTTTGTTCTGCCCTGAAAGGTCAAAAACCTAATACCTATCTGAAATCATGTCAAAGAGCAGAACTTTTGTGCAGTCCCCTTGATGGCCCAATCAAGAGTCTGTCTGTCGCAAAAAGTTTTTCTTGTTGCCATATTCTTACCGTAAAGGAAAATTATGTTTTGGCATTTGTCTTCAAATCAAATTGTCTCTCTGTCATCATGTGGCGTGCAAAAGCACTTGGTTTGATGATGAAAAACAAGCAGATTTATTTAATCATGAAAGCTTAACTGCTCACACCAGGAGAAGCAGATATTTTTAGTGAAACCAAAAACTCATGGGACTTGAAACAGAGAAATATAGCCACTTTCACACACAGCTGATTGAGAAAGAGTTGAAAGATGAATGTGTAAAACTTAATGTATATAAAAAAAACCCCTCCAATTCTACGAAGTGGGAGCCATAATCACTGTAGTTCTCTCTCTCTATTCATCATTTCTCCATCAGACAGAGTTTTGACATTGCTGTGTGCCAGCTGCCTCAACGCCTCTCCATCATCTTCCTCTTCCTTCATTATGTCCCTGCCGTCACATGCTGTCACTTCCCTTTCTTCCCCCGCTTCGTTCACTCTTCAGTCTTGATGGTCCACTCAGGGGACTTTTAAACTGTAGTATGTAGAATGTGCATTTCTGTATTCATCATCAAAACGAATCATAATGACAGATACATTTTTAGAATGGACTGTTCTTCACTATTAGCCCTTTTCCACTAGTATCTACTCAGCTTGGCTCAACTTAGTTTTGGACGTTTTCTATTACAGTCAAGTACCACATAATGTGCATGGGGTTCTTATAGCAATGTGGCAAGAAGTCCAGGTCATCTGCTAATCACAAGGTTGGTGGTTCATCCCTGGCTGCTCCAGTCTGGATGCCTAATATCCTTGGGCAGCTACTAAGCCCAAGCTGCTCTCTGATGCATCGACCGGAGTATGAATGTGTCTAAATGGTAGATAGAAAGTAGTTCTGCACTGAAAAAGCTCTTGTATGAATGAGTAATGTTGTACAAAGCACTTTTAAAGAATCTGTTGATTTACCATTTGCTTTTTTTTTTTTTTTGGTCCAGCCATTTACCTCATTGCCAGCTTTCAAAAATGGTGGTTTTGATTTTCATGAACAAGATGCTCTGACTTGTCGAGTGACACCACTCAGTGGCATGCAGTCTCTTGATGTCATATTTTCAGATCACTTGGAACCTCTAAGCTGCGCGCGTGCGCAATTGCGCACTGCTGGCACGGTCTCTGTGCACAGAAGATCTGCGTTGCGCACAAAAAAAATCTAACTTGAATTGAAATTAAAATTAAAACTTTAACAATTCTGTTTTGCAGTGTTAGTCAGTAAGTGACTGGCTGCTCCCATATGGGATTAGAACAATGCCACCTTATCCCATAGTCCAGCCAATGATGCGATTCACATTCGTATATATAATATCGTATTTTAGCTAGCAAAGCGGCGCGGCTGATGTGGAACGTGTACAACCATTGGAGATGTGAGCAGGACAGACGGAACAATTGATGGAAAAAGTGTGGACTTTATATCAGTTTTTAAATTGTGTTGATAGGCCACGTAAAACCAGAGTTATGATAAAAATATATGCAATGTTTGGTTTTCTTCCTGAATACTGTCGTTGTTTATATTTACTGCGGGAAGAAATGGTAAAAACGGCGTTTTATAAGGAAAGCGCTCGAAAGCCTGTGAGCAAAAACAACGCCAAAAAACCCCACCCTTTCCTATTGGTGGAAAAATGTACCATGTCGACCAATCAAATAATTATATGACAACATCGCATTTAGTTGTTTAGGAAGGGGGAAGTTTTAGGAGTGTTTTGAGATGTGAGAGATTTGCGACGTTTAGCGCAAATCTTGTGTGGTTAGTGTGTAGTGTAGTCAATAGTTTTGTTGTGTGTGTCAGAACAATGAGGCGACTGCTGAATGTTACAGGTGTTACAGCAGTGCTACATCTCCTGCTGTCAGGCCTGCAGGTATCAGGCTGTTGTTCTCCTTCATCTCATAGTGGACAGAAATTATTTTTTGGAGTGGCACAAATAATTTGTGTGGCATCAGATTTGATGCAGAACAGCTGATTGTTCTGTAAATAGTTTGAAATGTTTATTTAAAAAAACGCCTTGGCTGCATTTTTAGGTAAACAGCTGCAAAAAAACTTTGTTGTTTGCATAACTCAGTTACTTTTTTTGAAGAAGTAACTATATAATTAATTGCCAACATTAGTCATTATATACGGTATTTTGCAGACAGAGAGTTACAGACTCTCTCCCAGACCACAGACTCATACTCATAATACAAGTCAACTTTATAAAAAAAAAAGAAAGTTGTGTTTTCAAAACTGGAGTTAAAGTTAAGTTTTACTTCCAATATTGTTAATATACTACATAGGTCATGAACAAGATTTTTTCATTGTAAGTGGGCTAAAGCAGTTAATTAAAATTAGTCTAACATAAATGCTGTAATTTGATTATTTTAATAAACCATGTAACTTGGATGGATTCGATGCTGGCGTGACCACAGTGCACATGTCTAATGTTGCTCACAGTGGTCCAAGTGTCCGCTCAGGGAGTTTGTATGTTCGCTCAGACACATGAAAAATTAGAGGGAACATTGCTTGGAACCCCACCTAATGGAAAACTTGAAAACCAGAGTTCAGCTGAGCTGGAACTAGAGGAAAAGGGCTGTGTGCACTCTTGGGGGAATGTTATCCGACTAATATTGTGGCTTACTTATTAACACTCTGGCAGTATCTGGTCACTAGCGAAAAATATTAACTGATCGATTTGGAGGTGGATGCTTGTGGTTATGGCTAGGTGAAATCATACACAATGAGGGTGTGGCACAAAATTTTTTGGTTGCTAGCAATGTGCATGCAGTTTGCAAGCAAAACACTGGCTCAGTAATCACTCAGTAGTTCTGAAACTTAAAGTAACTTAAACCAATTGTCAAAAGGATCAGCTTTTATTTTTAGGGTGAAAAGTCTCAGTTTCTGGCTTGTGTAAGACAACACCAAAGCCAAAAAGAGAGTGAATGTTAGACAATGTTAAGAGTTTAGGAAACATTATGATGCCAATAGCATTTCCCTAACCTAAGGAAGTAGAAAAATGCCTAAAAATGTTAATCAGCCATAAAAAGTTATTCCTCAGCTGTCTTAGGAGGAGATTCTTGAAAACCAATGAAAACAGATGGAGATTTCTTCCAAGATTCCTTTGGGAAAAAACAGATATGCAAGTGTTATAACCCCCTAAGCAGCAAAGACGTTATCTGGCACTGGGTGTAGCAAAGAAAAAAACTATTTACCACCAGATAGTTAATGTCAGTAGAAGTAGTATTTATTTTACCATTGAGGAAAACCAACCAATTGCAAGACAAAAATAAACACAGGGAAGCTTTAAGCTTTGGGCTCTCCAAGGCCAAAACAAATAAAATATCCCCTTCTAGCTTAAAAGGAGTGCTAGCTACAAGAAAAACAGTAGAATTGTTGAGCGGTCTGTCTAACCACAAAACATTAGAAAAAGTGCTGGAACAAAAATGACAGGGAACCCCCACCAGCTTCCACTGTGACCTGATACACTTGCCTTTGTAAATGTACACATTTAGCCACTTAGAAGTCATACCAAGCTGCACAAGGTTGTACAGTCACAGGCAGGATCAATGCAGATCAAGGCCCAGAGAACAAAAGGCATGACATGTTCAGATGGCTGATGAGCTGCAACACATCTCAGCTGCGGGAATAAGGAAAACCTGAAACAATGGAGGAGAAAGAGCTCTATCTACACATGAAGAGAGCCCCTAGAGGTCACTGACCATGACAGTAAAGTTGACAGCTTTTACATTGCAACTCTATTGAGTATTTTTCTCTTTCTTTTAATTGACAATGCTGAAAGAGAAGGTTACATGAATAAAAAAATGAGATTGTGATGTGTCGCCTCCATCTGTGGTCAACTGAAAATCAGTTGTCTTTAAAAAGCAATTTGAAAACCATTATCACAATAGCGTCCTTTAAGCTGCGAGGCATGTGAATATGCATTATGCGTTAAGACCTTTTTTAATTCCATCAGCTGCTAACCGAAAAGACACATTTCCTGCTGTGAGATGGAGAATGTGGAGTGACTCTGCTGTCCTAAATCTTTCCCTCATGCCTCTCCATACAGGACAGGGCCATGGAAATAATTCATGTTGTGTGTCCTCGTCCTTGGGAAGGAAAAAAAATGCTGCCGACATGTCTAGGACGAAAGGAGATGGGAGGAGAAAGACGTCTGAAAATAGAGGAGGGGATGACAGAGGGAGAGATGGATGGGTAGAGTGTAAGAGGTAGGAAGAAAAGATCGTGTGAGGGACTGTGAGAGACTTGTCAAAACCTGGCCTCTTTGCTGCTTTGCCAACTCCTTTTAGCATGCTGCTTACGCGTATTCAGAGTGGGGTATAAGTGTATGTGTCTCTGCATGCTAGGAATCAGCACCTCCTGCTATCTCAAATGCAATACTCAATTTATGGTTTCTAGTTTTCCTGCAAGTCAGTGCATTCTTAAGTAGAAAAAAGAAGATAAACACATACTCAGAACTGAAAAACAGATATACAGCACATGATCTACACATCAGACAGATAACTCAAAGCAGTCATAAAAGATGCAGTGAAATCTCCCCATGATAGTCACTGCATTTTTGTTGAAAGATAGTTGAAAGATAGCCTTACTCTGATGTTTTAAATAGATAACACACATTCTCAAATCCCGATAGCTGAACCAGAACTTGTGTGATTATGTGTGTATATATTTGAAGACATTCAGTGAAGCACCTTCAAGTCTTTAAACTCTTTAATGAACTCAGTAAAACAATCATTATTATCATCCAGCTGAAGGATCGATGAGGTTATGCAATGGTGAGGCTTCTCTTGTTTGTCCATTCTACTACTTTACATTTCTACTCCTCCTACGCTATTATTCAAATTTTACACACAACGATCACCTAATGGGTCTACACCCTAAATGTGTAAAGATACTGAACCGTAACTTGCTTTCAATTCAATTCAATTCAATTCAATTAAATTCAATTAAATTTTATTTATATAGCACCAAATCACAACAACAGTCGCCTCAAGGCACTTTATATTGTAAGGTAGACCCTACAATAATACATTCAGAGAAAAACCCAACAATCATATGACCCCCTATGAGCAAGCACTTTGGCGACAGTGGGAAGGAAAAGCTCCCTTTTAACAGGAAGAAACCTCCGGCAGAACCAGGCTCAGGGAGGGGCGGGGCCATCTGGTGTGACTGGTTGGGATCAGAGAAGGAAAGCAGGATAAAGACATGATGTGATTCAATGCAGAGAGGTTAATAACACATGTTGAGTGAGAAAGGTGACTGACAAGGAAATACTCAATGCATCATTGGAATCCCCCAGTAGCCTACACCTATTGCAGCATAACTGATCCAGGGTCACCTGGTCCAGCCCTAACTATATGCTTTAGCAAAGAGGAAAGTTTTAAGCCTAATCTTAAAAGTAGAGATAGTGTCTGTCTCCTGAATCCAAACTGGAAGCTGGTTCCACAGAAGAGGGGCCTGAAAACTGAAGGCTCTCCCTCCCATTCTACTTTTAAATACTCTAGGAACAACAAGTAAGCCTGCAGTGCGAGAGCGAAGTGCTCTAATAGGGTGATATGGTACTACAAGGTCATTAAGATAAGATGGGGCCTGATTATTTAAGACCTTGTATGTGAGGAGCAGGATTTTGAATTCAATTCTGGATTTAACAGGAAGCCAATGAAGGGAAGCCAAAACAGGAGAAATATGCTCTCTCTTTCTAGTCCCTGTCAGTACTCTTGCTGCAGCATTTTGGATTAGCCGAAGACTTTTCAGGGAGTTTTTAGGACATCCTGATAATAATGAATTACAGTAGTCCAGCCTGGAAGTAATAAATGCATGAACTAGTTTTTCAGCGTCACTATGTGACAGGATATTTCTACTTTTAGAGATGTTGCGCAAGTGGAAAAAAACAGTCCTACATTCTTGTTTAATACACTGAACAAAAATATAAACGCAACACTTTTGTTTTTGCTCCCATTCCCCATGTGATGGACGTAGAGACCTAAAATTCAATCCAGATACACAATATAACCATCCCTCCCAAACAGTGGTCACAAATCAGTCCAAATGTGTGGTAGTGGGCACATCTGCTATATTGAGATAATCCATCCTACCTCACAGGTGTGCCACATCAGGATGCTGATCTGACATCATGAGTAGTGCACAGGTGTACCTCAGACTGCCCACAACAAAAGGCCACCCTGGAATGTGCAGTTTTGTCTCACAGCAAAATGCCACAGATGCCACAAGCAATGAGGGAGCGTGCAATTGGCATGCTGACAGCAGGAATGTCAACCAGATCTGTCGCCCGTGCATTGAATGTTCATTTCTCAACCATAAGCCGTCTCCACAGGCGTTTCAGAGAATATGGCAGCACATCCAACCGGCCTCACAACCGCAGACCTCGTGTAACCACACCAGCCCAGGACCTCCACATCCAGCAGGTTCACCTCCAAGATCGTCTGAGACCAGCCACCCAGACAGCTGCTGGAACAATTGGTTTGCACAACCAAACAATTTCTGCACAAACTGTCAGAAACCGTCTGAGGGACGCTCAACTGCATGCCCGTCGTCCTCATCGGGGTCTTGACCTGACTCCAGCTCGTCGCCGTAACAGACTTGTGTGGGCAAATGCTCACATTCGATGGCGTCTGGCACGTTGGAGAGGTGTGCGCTTCACGGATGAATCATGGTTCACATTGTTCAGGGCAGATGGCAGCTGAGAATGTCCCAGTTCTTGCATGGCCAGCATACTCACCGGACATGTCACCCATTGAGCATGTTCGGGATGTGCTTGACCAGCGTATACGACAGCGTGTACCAGTTCCCACGAATATCCAACAACCTCGCACAGCCATTGAAGTGGAGTGGACCAACATTCCACAAGCCACAATTGACAATCTGATAGACTCCATGCGACGATGTGTTGCACTGCATGAGGCAAATGGTGGTCACACCAGATACTGACCGGTTCTGGGTCCCCAGTCCCCCAATAGCGCAAAAAACTGCACATTCCAGGGTGGCCTTTTGTTGTGGGCAGTCTGAGGTACACCTGTGCACTACTCATGATGTCAGATCAGCATCCTGATGTGGCACACCTGTGAGGTGGGATGGATTATCTCAATATAGCAGATGTGCCCACTACCACACATTTGGACTGATTTGTGACCACTGTTTGGGAGGGATGGTTATATTGTGTATCTGGAATGAATTTTAGGTCTCTACGTCCATCCCATGGGGAATGGGAGCAAAAACAAAAGTGTTGCGTTTATATTTTTGTTCAGTGTATGTGCATTGAAGGACATGTCCTGGTCAAAAATGACTCTAAGGTTCCTCACAGCGTTACTGGAGGCCAAGGTAATGCCATCCAGAATAAGAATCTGGTTAGATACCATATTTCTAAGATTTTCAGTGCTGCATTCTCCTTACCTTTTTTCCTACAATCAATTGTGCCTGAGCCCCCCCCCCCCCCCCCACACACACACACACACACACCCAACACACACAGAGCACAACACAGCTTCTATAGCATGTGACACTATACATTAAAGAATAAAATAGACAATGAAAAGGAAGTCATGAGGGAAATGATAGTGGAAGGGAAAGAATTAAGAATCACAAAAAACTCTCTTCCATTCTGTTCCTGCTCCTCCAGTCTGAGATGCTAATTCAGTAATTGATCCTGAGTGGCTGCACTGAAGTTACACTGTGTGTGTGTGTGTGTGTGTGTATGACTGGGGTTACAGCCCTTCTTGTTCTGAATCAGGGATGTGGAAGAGGAGGAAGGGTCACCGCCTGGGAACATAAAGAGGTAGAGGAGGAAATTGCACAGAGAATGAGAGAGGTTTCTGCTATGGAAGATACTTGGGTGAAAGATTTAATGTTAAAACTACAGACAAGTGCAAACAAGACAGAGAGAAGCAGAGAGCAGAGTGGAGTTGCAAAAGTTGTGTGAATTATAATGATTCTGGAAATATGGGTAGCATGACAGCAGGGCAGGACTGGAACAAAAAGTTGGCCTATAGTGCAATAACCAATCACAATAACAGTTGCTTCAAGGCACTTTAAGGTAAAGACTCTACAGCAATACAAAGAAAACTAAGGAAAACACCAACAATCATATGATCCCCTATGAGCGACTGCTTTGGTGACAATGGTAAGGAAAAACAGTCTTTTAACAGGAAGAAACCTCCAGCAGAACTAGGCTCAGGGCAGGGGAGAAGGGAAGAAGACAGGAAAAAAGACATACTGAGGAAGAGAGCAACATGGTGGTGGTAGTGTGGTGTTCTGGGGTTGCCTTACTGCTTTCAGGACCTGGACAACTTGCTGTAATTGATGGAGCCATGTTTCTTTTCTACCAGAAAATGATGAAGAAGAATGTCTAGCCATCAGTTCATGCATTGAAGCTCGAGCTCAAGTTATGCAGCAGGTCAATAATCCAAAATACACCAGCAGAGCCACGTCCAAATGACTTAAAAATAAATAAATAAACAAATAAATAAAGACATCCTGCATATAGCAAAGAAAAAAAAACTGGCAGCACATAGTTATGAAACTGTAAATGGTTAAATAGCAGAGTAAGAGGGGGTTTATCATTTCTGCTTGCGCTTCTGTAAAAGTGTGAGGGATTTGAGGCAAGTTTGTTTGCACGCTCAGAGGGCCAGGAAGGGTTAGCATTCATGCTAGGGGATAGAGTTCGCAAAGGTGTGGTTTACCTGCACGGCACAAACTGGGTGAAGATGATGTTCAAACTCTTTCCCTTGTACACATAACTTTACTGAGATCATTTTATGTAGCAACTTTACAAATTTTGCTCATTGAACATTTATAGTTTGTGCGAGCAACTGCATATCAAAATAACCAAAAAGCAAAAGAAAGGGAGAAAAGAAAGGGGCGATGACAATGGAGATTAAATGATTAGTATTCTGCTTTTAATTTACTGACCCCAAAATCAGTTTTTGGTATTGCCTAACATTTGTGTGTGTGAGTGAGAGACAAAAAAACAAAAAAACAAAAAACTAATCTTGAAAGACGGCAGAAGCAAGCATGGTGGTCAGAAATGAAAAGTACTGTTTAGGCTTCACATTCACATGCATAACATAAGTTAAACAACAAGCACATGGTCTTTTCTGGCAGTTCACTGCCTCAGCTTAGTGATGTCACTGTGATCTTTGTGAGGCTGAAAACATCGTTATTTTTCTTCTTTCTGCTAATCAGAGCACCCTTATAAATAAAGACATTCATTATTTTTGCAGCTGAATATAAAATCCATTCCTTTTCATGACCTAATGCCTTAATTTGTTTGAATGTTTTTAATGCTGATGTTTTATAGTCAGTAATTTTTTATGAATGTTGTCTTTTTAAATGGTGGCTGTTTTACTTGGGACAAAAATTCTTTGAGCATTCATTCAGTTCCTTGTATGGGTGTATAAATTATGCACAATGTTCAAATGGGATTTAAGATAACAGCAGAAGAGCAGACATATGGTGGAAAAAGTCTGAGATGCTTTTGGATAGCTAAACCCCAGATCTGAGAAATGTCTGCTTTTCATCAATCCAGCTCTAACGTTGGCCTGGATCCGATTTTTGTCCTCCTGGACTGAGGGGTAAAATGTCAGCAGAAAGCAGCACCCGGTCAAACCATCAGCTCCAAAATCCCACTGAGATGAGCTGAGAATTGACATCAGTGACTAGGCTGATGCAAACCGAGCCAGCAATAAAATTGCAAGAGATCTTACATCACACAACTAGCTCTATTGAAAGTATTGCAATGTACCATTCTGATCTCCCCTTTTTATGGGTGCAAAAAATGTAATATTATACAAAAAAATTGAGGTCAAAATACAGTAAAATACTATATTAGGATTATTAGTATTTGTTTAATGAAAATGGATCTGGATAAATTAAATACCTCTGGGACTAATGTGCCAATTCCAAAACTACAGTAGTTTGTATAGCCACTTAAGGCTGGCTATAAAAGTGTAGTCAGTCCCTGTAGTTTCTTATGCTGTAAATATCTTTACAGCAGCACATTTGTCTACAGTAAAAACAATAACATCAATGAAATGGTAGTTCATCCCGCTCTTGTTTCATATCAATTCATAGGTTATTGCACAGAGGTTAAACCAATGCTGTAGAAGAGTAGAGAATAAAAACAAAAATTGACTTTCAAACAATGAATCAGTCAATATTCAATACTAATCCATCAAATTCTTCTGTTTTTAAATGATAGAGTTGTGCTATTGATAAGTTTATAACTCACACAATCAGCAGCTGTTTAGTACTTTTCCTTCGTGCCTTCAGATATACTCAGCTTTATTAACATAGTGAATTTTTCAAGTCTTATTGACCAAAGTGCTTAAAGAACACACTTTTAATGTTACAGTGCTTTTCCTCTTACACACACTCCTGTGTCCATATTTTATCTTCTGTTGCAAAATCAGCTGCTCTACTGTTAATACAGTTTTCAATAACTGTAACTGGTGTCGAGTGACCCGGTGTCACGGTCGGATGGTCCTCCCCGGACAACGTGCCTGCTGTGTGTTTTGTTTGGTGTAGTGTGAGTCTGAGTCAGATGGACCCTAGTCAGTGAGACCCTGGTTCAGTGGGTCAATGTATCACGATGACTAGCTAGAGAGGAGGTAAGTAGTCGGGTCAGCAAGTGGTGTGGGAGTGGCTAAGTGTGTGTGTGTGTGTGTGTGTGTGTGTGTGTGTGTGTGTAAGTATGTGACTTGGTGAAGTTGTTTTCTTGGTGTTTCCCCCTTGTTTCCCCTAGTGTTTGGTCATGTTTTCTTGGGGTTTCCCACTTGTTTCCCCTAATGTTATGGTTAGGGTTTCCCAATACTGATGTTTTGAATATGAATAAAATAAATAAAAATAAATATGTTTAAGTTTACCAGTATAATAAATCAGAAAATAGAATAACAGTGATTCTAATAACAGGCCTCCCTCATTGAGAGCCCCTGTATGTGTAGTGCAGGATGAGGGTGAAAGAGACACACTGGGGCCACTAATTTCAGAGTTGTCTGACTTATAAAATGTATGATTTCATAAAAATAAGTTGCGTAAAATAAATCCAAATAAATAAATGATGATTGACAAACAGTTTTTAAAAGGAAACATTCCTCTGCATTTGAATTAAAAAGGGATTATGTTACAGTAAAAGCCATCGTAAAATGCGCTACAGACATGATAACCAGCTTCATGTGAGCACTTGTCCCGTACGTTGAACTTGCCTGACTGTAATGGGCTAAGTTTCCATTCAGCTTAAACACTCCCAAAAAAATCTCCAGGACGCAGACGGTTGAACTCCAGGAGTTTTTACTGGGCACTTTTGTGAAACTGTAAACACAATACAATGAAATATACTGTAAACACAATACAATGAAATATATGAAATGTATTATAGATGCAATAAGCTCAAAGCATCTGGCTAATTATTACAGCTTGACAGCCTAGCCGCACAGCTTATATGAGACACAATAAAGCCAACTGAATAACAGACAACAGTTCAAAACGCTTCACCGCTTAATTATACAAAATGAATTATACTCACAGACTATGCCTTAGCGGAGGGAAAAGGATTAAACTAGGGGTGGGTTTTTATAATCGATTCATCGATTATAATCGATTCTGGCTTGGATAACGTAAAATCGATTCATTCAAATCCTGAATCGATTTTTTAATATAAATTTATTTTGCCCGAAATGCCAGAATCTCTGGTGACATCTCACAACATTTCAAGAACCACCAAACAGTTAAGACAGTAAATGAGAGCAGGTACACGGATTCTGCACATAGACTTAAACACACAGCGCGACCTGCGGATCAGAATCAGTTAGATGTCGCCTTTCTCACAGTCGGGGCTGAAAGCCGACAGCTCGCTGATTCTGATCTGTCGGCGGGTCGCACTTTGTGTTCACGCCCTTTGTGCGCTGATTCTAAAGCTGTTAGTTTGATGTCTCTCCAAACAATATTGACCGAACCAGCAGCAAAAGAAGATCCAAACGCTTCACATAAACATCGTCATGAATTCACTCTGACTTTTACTGTTTTGCTTCCATCGCGATTGCGCAGCTCTCTCTCCCTCTCTCTCCCTCTCTCTCTCTCTCCCTCTCTCTCTCTCTCTCCCTCTCTCTCTCTCTCTCTCTCTCTCTCTGTACTTCAAGAACAGTTTCCCTTTCTTCATTATTCGCTTGCTTGTTACGCACACGTCTACTGTTGCTTACAGCGCTGTCGGCCGCTGTTTTTTTCCCTTTTACATTCTTCCGAAAAGAAAACCTCATTTCTGCTGTTCAATACTGAACAAATTTAAACTTTTTAAAATTATTCAAAATGCAAAATGCTTAGCCGTGTCTCTAATAAAACCGCTGTAACGTCAGAGGTAATGTTCATTAATTAATGGTTTTCTTTCGTTTTTGATGTACTGCAGAATATTTTTATAAAATCCCAGGCCAGGAAAATCACCTTCATGTTTTTCTGTGTTTTATCCTCAGCTACTTTGACACAAAGGCATCTGCTGTGATGCTCACACCTGTGATAAAGTCTTGCGTGTGTCAGCTTCCTTTTTATTGATACAAAAATATGTAAATGTACTGATCTGAATTATATTTCTGACTGTCAAAATTTCCCAGATTTAAATAGAATCAAATCGAATTAAATCGAATCGTGGATCGAATCGATTCGGGACCTTGTGAATCGGAATTGAATCGATTCTAGAAATCAGTGACGATACCCAGCCCTAGATTAAACCTGTAACGGTGGAGCTGGCGACTGCGTGAGCCCACACACCAATATCCAGAGCCACACGGTAAATTTAGTTCCTGACTCCCAGCGTGCACTGCTCTCATGTTGTCATGGTTACGAAAATACACAAGTCGCTCTAAGCTGCGATAACGAGATAAAAAGAACACATAAGAACACATTTCTGGAGGCATAACACTCCCCGCTTGGGATCTTTAAAGAGCCCACATCAATTGGCGGAATCGGACTTTGGAGAAAGAAGCAGAACTACTTCTGTAATGGGACGAGAGAATCCTCTTCTATTTCCATCCTTGACGACCTCCACTTCGACTCTTCGGACCAATCCGTCCTTCCCTGGAAAGGTTTTCGTGATGATGCCCATGGGCCACTCATTTCTCTCTGCCTGATTATCCTTTAAGAGAACTACGTCCCCTTCTTGAAGATTCGGCTGTTTCCCTTGCCACTTGTGCCGAAGTTGCAGTGTTTTGAGGTATTCACGCCTCCATCTGTTCCAAAACATGTCTGCTAAGCTCTGAACTTGTTTCCACTCCTCTCTGAAAAGATCTGCTTCCTCGAACTTGCCTGACGGCAAAGGAGGCGTGGAACCTGTTTTGAGAGTCAGGAGCATTGCCGGTGTGAGGATGCAGGGCGACTCCGGGTCGGATGACACAGGGATGATCGGCTTTGCGTTCATAATTGCAGCTACCTCGGACATAAGCGTGGTCAGAACCTCGTGTGTCAGGCGAGACTTTCTCTGTTCAAGCAGCATGCAGTCCAAGATACGGCGGGCGATGCCGATCATCCTCTCCCATGCGCCACCCATATGAGATGCATGGGGTGGGTTAGACACCCAGGTGCAGCTCTGTTTGCTGAGGTACTTCTCCACCCTGTCAAACCCTGGGTTTTCCTTGTCCAGCCCCAGTTCACGGGAAGCGCCGACGAAGTTAGTTCCACAGTCCGAGTGTATCTGCTTCGCGGGGCCCCTGACCGCAAATAATCTCCTCAAGGCGTTAATAAAGCTGCTAGCACTCATGGCTTTGATCACCTCAATGTGCACCGCCCTGGAACACATACATGAGAACATCACCGCCCATCGCTTGGAGTTCGAGACTCCTCCTCTTGTGCGGCGTGAAACGACGTCCCATGGTCCAAAGACATCGACACCTACGTAGGTGAAGGGAGGTGCTACTTGTAGCCGTTCTGCCGGCAGGGCTGCCATCTGTTGATGTTCGGCCTTCCCTCTCAGTTTCCTACAAGTGATGCATCTGTAAAGCAGACTGCTGATACAGCGTTTGGCTCCCACGAGCCAAAACCCTGCAGCCCGAATGGCACCCTCAGTAAGATGTCTCCCTTGGTGTTTTACTGCTTTGTGATAGTGGGACACAAGCAGAGTGGCGAGGTGATGCTGGCCAGGAATGATGATGGGATGAGTCTCGTTCATGCCTAAGCCTGACTGCTCGATCCAACCTCCTACCCTAAGTAGTCGATCCTGGTCCATAATGGGGTGCAATCTCCACAAGCTGCTAGAAGATGGTATGTTGATTCCCGAGTTGATGCACTTGAGCTCTTCTGCGTAGCACTCACCCTGGACACTCTTTACAAGGCACACTTCGGCTCTCAGCAGCTCCTCTTCTGTAGGACGACAAATGTGCCAGCCTCGACATTCGCTCTGCGTCGAGCAAGCGAAAGAGCTAGCTACGTGGATCAAATGTGCGATGGCTGCACGGAGTGTGCTGAACTTGGAGAAGCGTTCAAAGCGATGAGGGTGTACCACACCTTTGGCGACGTGGGTGAGTTTCGTCGTCACCTGTGGACGCACTTCGGCATCGATGTCGGGGTTGACAAGATTGTACGTCTCTTGAAGCTCGGATGGATGCCCTGATGCGTCGCAGAGAAAGGCTGGTCCTTTGAGCCATGGTGTGCTGCTGAGCAGGGCTGATGCTACAGTTCTTGACCCAACATCAGCTGGGTTGAGATGCATTGGGACGTACTTCCACTGGCCGGGACAAGGTGACTGAAGGATTCGTTGGACCCTGTTGTGTATGTAGACATAAAATCTCCTTGACTGGTTGTAGATGTATCCCAGTACGACTTTGCTATCTGTGTAGTAGGTGATGTTGTCAAACGTTGTGTCCATCTCTGCAACTATCATCTCAGCGATCTCGACAGCGAGCACGGCAGCGCAAAGTTCATGTCTAGGGATAGTTAAGCCAGGTTGGGGAGCCAACTTTGCCTTCCCAAATACAAAGCCAATCTCGGTCTGTCCCTGCTTGCTAGTTACCCTGATGTAGGCTACGGCTGCTATTGCTTTGACCGATGCGTCGGCGAAGACACAGAGTTCTCTCCTTAGGGCACCTGTGGTGGAGAGGGACGTATAAGGGCGTGGTATTTGGAGCCCCTCCAGGTCTTGGAGAGACTGTTTCCATCTAGTCCACTCGATCTCCATGTCTTTGGGAAGGGGTGCGTCCCAATCCTCCGCTTGCAAGTTGAGTTCTCTGAGTATCCGTCTTCCGTCAACTGTGATGGGTGCGAGAAACCCTAGGGGGTCGTATAGTCTGTTCACGGTCGAGAGTACCCCTCTGCGGGTGAACGGCTTCTGATCGATCTCGATCTGGAACGTGAAGGTGTCCGTGCGCATGTTCCAGAACAGTCCCAGGCTACGCTGGATAGGCAGATCATCAATGAAGAGATCTAGGCCATTGAAATCCTGAGAGTGATCCTGGGGGGGGGAATGCTCTGATGACCGCAGAGCGATTTGATGCAACTTTGTGCAGCCTGAGGTTGGAAGCCACAAGCATCTTCTGCGTTCGTTGGAGAACTGCGATGCCTTCTTCCTCTGTGCTGAAGGACTTTAAGGCATTGTCGACATAGAAATCGCGGTCGATGAATCTCCTGGCATCGCTGCCGTAGTCGGCCTCTGCTGCCTTAGCCGCCCGCCGCAAGCAATACACTGCGACGGCAGGCGAGGGGCTGTTACCAAAAAGATGGACCCGCATCCTGTAATCCACGATGTCAGAGGTAGGGTCGTTGTCTCTATACCACAGGAAATGGAGAAAATCCCGGTGGTCCTCTTTCACGATGAAGCAGTGGAACATGTGCTCGATGTCAGCAGTGATTGCAACCTGTTCCTTCCTAAACCTCATAAGAACACCTAGTAGGCTGTTATTAAGATCCGGACCAGTGAGTAAAACATCATTGAGCGATACTCCCTCATAGGATGCACTGCTGTCGAAGACCACGCGGATCTTGTCCGGCTTCCGAGGGTAATATACACCGAACAGGGGCAAGTACCAACGCTCCTGACCAGGTTGCATGGGAGGGGCGGCTTCTGCGTGCGCCTTCTTGAGCATCTTCTCCATAAACTCTAGGAAGTCAGCTTTCATCCGTGGTCGTTTTTCCAGTGAGCGCCGAAGTGAGACGAGGCATTCGAGAGCCTGTTTCCTGTTGTTGGGGAGTCGCCGTCTCGGTGACCTAAACGGCAGAGGTGCGACCCAACTGTTGGAGCTGTCCTGGCAACACTCGGCTTCCATTATTCTCAGAAACTCTAGATCTTCCATGGATGGAGCAAGTTTGTGGTCGTTGGGAGTGCGAGCGAAGACAGTTTGCCCCAAATTGTCTCCAATTAGCATCGTCGAGGTTAGCGCTGGATGATGTTGATAGTCACGTGCTTGTCCAAACACCTCTGTCACTTTGATCTGGTTGTTACATGGCTGGAGATGACTTGTACGACCGTTTCCTAGAATGGCTGTTTTGTAACTTCTCACCTCCAGTGGTCTGTGAGCACCTCCGAGGCACACATCCCCGACAATGACCCACCCCAGGTCAAGCCTTTGGGCGAAGGGAGCATCTCCTGGGCCACTTATCTGCTCTCGGACCTTGTGGACCCGTAAGATATCTCTGCCCAGTAAGAGAAGAATGTTGGCGTCTGGGTCCGGAGGTGGTATCTTGTCAGCGATGCATTTTAGGTGGGCATGATGGTAGGCTGCACCGGGGGTGGGAATCTCCGCACGGACATTAGGGATTTGGTTGCACTCGAGGAGGGTAGGCAGAGAAATACTCAATTTCTCATCCAATGGCTCTACGGTGTAGCCGCTGGCTCTCCTCCCCGATGTCTCCGTACGTCCCGTGCAGGTCTTTAGTGTGTATGAGTACGAGCGCCCAGAGATCTTGAAGGCTTCGAAGAACTCTGACCGCGTGAGAGAGCGATTACTCTGCTCATCCAATATAGCGTACATTCTCTTGGCTTCCCCTCTGCGTCCGTTTGGGAACACCCTGACGAGACAGATCTTAGCACACGCTCTGGCACTCAGACCTTCCCCACATACCTGTGTGCACGTTGACTTGACCTCCTGGTTATCCGCTTTGTCCTCCTCCCCGCTATCCTCTGAGGTGGAGGGGAACGACTTGGGTTTCCAGGTAGGTGGGTGGGGGTGGAGAGCTGTTACGTGAGCAGCGCTCCCACACTCAGTACATGTTATCTCGGCTGTGCAGTTCTTTGCAAGATGTTCTGTTGACGAGCAACAGCGAAAGCAGACGTAGTGTTCTTTCAGAAGCTGTTTGCGATCGTCTAAGCTCTTCTCACGGAAACCTCTGCATTTCCTCAGAGGATGGGGCTTTTTGTGCAGGGGGCAATGTTTATTCGGGTCGATGCATTCCCTGCTTTCTTTAAACTCAGACTTGGCAGTGCCTGAGACCTGTGTCTTGTGGGCGTGAATGGACGTCTTCGTAGGCCTCTCCCATTTATTCCTTCTCTCGGCTGGAGGGCTTGGCATGAAGAGGTTGAAACTTGGGTCCGTACGTGCTTTCGCCTCGGTGCGGATGAAGTTCACCAACACGGAGAAAGGTGGGAAGCTGACGAAATGTTCTTGTTTGTATCTCGTCCCGTGGTATAGCCACTTTTCTTGTATGCTGTATGGAAGTTTCTCGATGATGGGCTTAATTCCTCTGGAGGTATCCAAGTACGACATGCCTGCGAGGTAGTCATCTTCCTTGGCGGCTTGTAGCTCTGACAACAGGTCGGCTAGATCCCGGAGCCTCCGTGGATCCTTTGTTGTGAGCTTTGGAAAGCTTTCTAGTTTGCTGAACAGAGCTTGTTCGACCGCTTCTGGCGAGCCATATACTTCGTCGGGGCGCCCCCATGCCGAGCACAGTCCAGTAGTTGGATTCCTGATGTTGACCGCTTTTATTCTTCTTACCTGTTCTGCTGACTCTTTTCCCAGGTGTTTGGTTAGGAGGTCGAGTTCTTCTGCGGCAGACAGGTCTAGATTGGCAATGGCGTTCTGGAACGATGTTTTCCAGGCCCAGTAATTTATTGGCTGGTCGTCATATGTGGTGAGACCTGAAGTCACCAAGTGGTTGCGAGCAAGATATTTGATGAGGCCGTTGGTTGTAGAATGGTCGTGGTCACCTCTGTAAGGCGTCCCATGAACGGGCTGGTGCGCGGGAGACGTAAAATCCTGTTTGGGGTTCTGCTGCGGAAGTGTTCCGCTAAATTGGGGAGTTGGAGGGGGGTAGAAGGGCGGCTTAGAGCTCTGTCGTAACGGTGCATCGCTTTTCCAAGGGCCCTGAAGAGCTTGGTGTGGCATAATAGCAGCAGAACCAGCAGCTTGGGTCTTGCATAGGCTGGCCTGCTCGGAGATAAAGGCAGCCATGCGCTGGTCTTTGATAGACTGGGAGACCGGGCTGTTAACTTCGCTGCGTACTTCGAGACCCATATCTTGTAGACCAGCTACTAGGGAGTTCGCCTCTGCAACGGCGGCATCCCTTTCCTTTTCGTCGATTAATGCGTCGAGGCTGGCTTGAATACGTGCTTGCTCCACTTTAAGCTCGATTTCTCTTTTTGAATGTGCCGCTCTAGCTTGCGCGGCTTTCAGCCTTTGCTTTTGCCATGGCGATGGCTATGCTGATTTTTGAGCCAGACGATGTACCAGATGAGCGACTGCTCCTTGAGCGCACACACTCTGACTGGTTGTCTCCATTTCCTTTGTCAGCATTGCTACGTTGTGACATTGCGTGTCGTTGGGTCTCCAGTATCGGGAGAGGAAGGCTGCGGCGAAGTTCTCCAAAAGCTCTAGTGGAAGCTGCTTATCTCTTGGTAATGAGTAGCTCCGTATGGTGGCGATCCTCGTATGCCCTGTTAGCTGCGTTGCAGTTTTTTCACTGTAATGGGCTAAGTTTCCATTCAGCTTAAACACTCCCAAAAAAATCTCCAGGACGCAGACGGTTGAACTCCAGGAGTTTTTACTGGGCACTTTTGTGAAACTGTAAACACAATACAATGAAATATACTGTAAACACAATACAATGAAATATATGAAATGTATTATAGATGCAATAAGCTCAAAGCATCTGGCTAATTATTACAGCTTGACAGCCTAGCCGCACAGCTTATATGAGACACAATAAAGCCAACTGAATAACAGACAACAGTTCAAAACGCTTCACCGCTTAATTGTACAAAATGAATTATACTCACAGACTATGCCTTAGCGGAGGGAAAAGGATTAAACCTGTAACAGTGGAGCTGGCGACTGCGTGAGCCCACACACCAATATCCAGAGCCACACGGTAAATTTACTTCCTGACTCCCAGCGTGCACTGCTCTCATGTTGTCATGGTTACGAAAATACACAAGTCGCTCTAAGCTGCGATAACGAGATAAAAAGAACACATAAGAACACATTTCTGGAGGCATAACACTGACACTACAGGCCTCAGGCGAAGTAAACTGTGGTGCTGAGTTTTTACAGTTCTGCATTTGTTTTCTAAGTAATTTTAATTCATTTATATCATTTTGATTGTTAGTACTAGTTTTAGTTACAGTTTACAGCGTGGGATTACTTGTTTCAGTTTAGCTTTGTCATTGTCCTGTTGTATTCGTCTCTGTGCTTCATCTTGTGTTTTGGTTGCATCCTGTTTTATTTGATAGTCCGTTTGTGTCTGCTTGTGTCGCACTGCTTTCCCAGCTGCCAGTGTGTTACTCTGCATCGCCTGGTTTTTGTTTTTTGCATTCTGGACAACATTTAGAAATACTTCCAGCTGTGAACATCCTAGCACAGATTATTAGGTATAATCTGATTTCTGGGTAATAAAAAGAATAGTGTTACAGGAGGCAGACACATTATGAGGTGGACTGACCCCATATTCACCCTATTATTTGTTTTGTGTGTATATGTGTGTATTTGTGTGCGTGTGCGCGCATGTGCATGCATGCATGCATGCGTGCGCGTGCACGTGTGTGTTTGCTGTTATGTGTGTGCATGTATGTTTGTTGGACAGAGATTACTCAATTGCTATTGTTGCCAGGTGGAACAGCAGCCAACCTGGTCATCTGAAAAAGGAAACAATGTGGTTACTTGTTTATTAATGCTTAATGTAAGTCAGATAGTATTGTTTGGTCAAGTGCAGCAAGAAGATGGATTACTTTGGTCCATTTAGCACCACTCCCTCGTCTTTATTCAGCAGCTGTCTAAGTCTAAGACGTCGAACTTTTGCCCTTGGGAGTGGTTCCACTTTCCGGACTAAATTATAATAAAGTCTTTATTTTTATAGCCCTTGCAGATGCTTTTAAAAGTTAATGGAGCGGTTATTAAGCCTAACAAACAAAAGGCACAGACACAGGATTATGCTGTACAAGCAAAAGAGATGAAAGCTATGAGAAACACTGTAGTAATGAACACTTAAATAGATATTTGATCACCTGACAACATCTTTAGTTATGGGGAATGGCGTTTCATTTCAAAATTAATAATTTATGGTAAGTGGATGATTTTTGCAGTTATAAAGATAACAATACAATAATTGTTCTAAAGACATACACAGGTGCACTGATGTTCAATGATCAAAAATCACTTCATGGAGTATTAGGCATATGGTCCTAAAATGAATAAATTAATTTTATCAACCAAAACAGTAAAATATCAATACTTTAGTTGATGTTATCATGCCTGTTATCTGTTCTGAACACATGCAGTCATGAAAAATAACATTTTCAAAAGTATCTATACATTACTGTGAAAAACTGAGCGTTTGAAGTAGTATTTTTTATATTACAGACCAGCATGTCCAGTTTGGTCTCATATGTGATCTGTAAAATGGATTGAACATTAAAATGTTTAAGAAAGTAAGTTCTACACAATTCTTACTCAGCTAAACAATCTTGGATTGTACAAAACTGTAATAGTTTAGTCTTTATTGAAGTGCTGGAGGCCTATTTCAGTTTTCTTATCTATGAAAAAGTTCAGTTAAATTCAATTCACTGTTATTTATATCGAGCCAAATCTCTCTCTATGTTATACAGTAACCTTACAATAATAGAAAAGACTTTGCTGCCACTTCATGGTGTGTTTTTTTGCTTTTGTCAGCTACATCAGGCTGTAGCTACACACCTAATGCTTATTTAGAGGTTTCTTTATTGGTGGATTTTGGCTGTACAGGGAATTGAAGACCACAGTCTTGGTTTAATATCAATAATCACACATCAGTTCTTCCATACTCCTCTTTCTGCTGAGTGTGCCATTTTTAAGTGCCAAGAACAGCTTTTATGCTCTTAAAAATAAAGACTGTGGATACACAGTAGCTGCTGCTTATAAAAAGCAAACTAATATAAAACAGACCCAAGTTTTATGATCTACAGGTTTACCTTAGGGTACTGTTTCTTTCATTTTCATTGGCTGGTTTTAACTTTTACGATCTCCCTTCAAATGATCATTTACTGACTGATGTTGCTGCTGGTGAAGCATATTTAAAATGTACTTTTCTTATTGGTTTCTCTGCCAGGACGCATCACTTTTAACTTCTCAGTTGTTGTCTGTCCCTCTTTTTGCTGAATGTAATGAAACACAATAAAATCTTCAGTGTAGGCCCCATCAATTCCCACTTTATGATGGCAGGCGAGCTTTACTGAACATCATGAGCCAAACCGTTTCATTATGGCGCAGAAACAGCCAATTATCAAACCATTTAGTGCAACGTCCAAAACCATTTCTTTTCTGGAGACAAACCAAAAATGCTACTGCTTATTATGGGCAGAAGGTGAACATACATTTATCTACAAAGGCTGCATCTACAAACAGCACTGACCCAAGAAAACAGCTGACAAATAGCACAGTGTTGCCAAAACTTGAGAGCAATAAAATCTGATATTAAATGTGGTAGATTGAAGATTTTATTGCTCAAGTTTAGTTCAAGACAAAAGTGTCTGGCTAGAAATAAGTGTTGCAGTTCCACCACTGGAATGTAAGCACAATCCACAGTCCTTTCGAGTCTTAAAAAAAAAACAAAAACGAAAAAATAATGTTGCAGTTATGCTAAATGTAAATATTAGACCATGTAATTTTAAAATCTGTGTTTTTCTCAACACATGACAAAATAGTGAACTTAGAAAATATACACAAATTGTGAAATTGCACCTCTTTAAAATGCAGCTCAATTAAACCTAGCTCCAAGAAAAATTTTCACCGACAGTTCTGAGATAAGCTGCATGTTATTCTTGGATGCGTTTGTAGGACCAGCTTTAAAATCGCATGACAAAAATATCATACACATTAAAAAAAACTGTATCACCAACGTAGCCTGGACAACATTTGCTAGTTAGATGAAGTCAGCTATCTCATCTTAGCATATTTATATGCATATTTATAAGCATACGGTTCTTGGAGTGAGTGCATACACTCATGAAGTTTAGTAACTTCAGGTCACTGCAACAAGCCCAGGTACAGTTTACCGACGGATGGGTGCAGGACCTTGAAATGCACCGTGTAGAACGAAAGACCATCGTACGTATCATAAGTTTACCAGTCTCACAAATTGTCGTCATAAATACACATTCCTTAACCGTTTATTAATAGGACCTTTGAGCTCAACGGTAATTAATTAGCAGTGGAAATAATTTCTGGTACCCATCACAGAAATGTAGCAGTGACAATAATATTGTATGCTGTAATGGTCAGAGGGCCCGGTGGCGCCAGTGTCCGGCAGCCTCGCCTCTGTCAGTGCGCCCCAGGGTGGCTGTGGCTACAATGTAGCTTGCCATCACCAGTGTGTGAATGTGTGTGTGAATGGGTGGATGACTGGATATGTAAAGCGCTTTGGGGTCCTTAGGGACTAGTAAAGCACTATATAAATACAGGCCATTTACAGGCCATTTAATCGTACTGGGCAATTAGTGATACAAAAAACCTGTTTTATCCTGTGAATAAAAGTATATGTTTTTGTCAATGTACCATAATAACAGAAGCGAAACGCAATATTGTGTCAGGACAATTCACTATTTATGCACAATAAACACAATAAATAAAGGAGCATACCGTGGCAATTTCTGTTCAGCGCCAGACTTGCTTGTAACCTATATCACTAATTATGTTATGAAAATGACGTATTAACTACTAAAAAACACTGACCTTCGTGTAAATGCTTGGAGCAGACTAACCTGTGAGCTGGAGTGTTCTGGGACGTTATATTTGGTCTTTGAATGGCTGCAATCCAGGCCATCCGTCGCGTCTTTGTTACTTCGGAAACATGGCTTGAACAATTTCTCTTCAACGACGTAATCCGATAACAACCGATCTCTTTACCCGTCGGCTTCCCGTGGCTGTCATGCGACCGGCTATTTCAGTTAATAATACAACGGCTTCTTGACATTTTTGTGTTTCTTTTTATCGCTGTGTAACAGATTTCAATTGAAAGCCTGCGTGCGCTAGTACCGCTTGCCACGAGTTCCCAGAATCCTTTGCGGTTCTACCCGTGAATGACGTCACATTTTCAATCTCTATATAATATGCATGTTAAATTTTATATTTGGGGTAAAATATCAAGTCTTTTCAAGTAAACCGGTTCAAGTCCAATTCAAGTCCCAAGTCATTGGTGTAAAAGTCCAAGTCAAGTCACAAGTCTTAGAACATTTTTTCAAGTCAAGTCTAAAGTCATAAAATTAATGACTCAAGTCTGACTCGAGTCCAAGTCATGTGACTCGAGTCCACACCTCTGCTATACAGTAATAATGAACAACCTGGTTATTCAGTAGCTAATAAGGTTTTGGCCATTGGCTGATCCTGCAAGTGTCAGCAGCTTCAAGATTTTCTGCTAATATTTAAAAAAGCCCAAATTAAAGAATATGCATGTTTTACTAGTTTGGGTTCACAGGGATTCAGTTGAAATGTAATGATTTCCAAGTGGAAACTGAACATTTGAAAGCTGTTGTGACCTAAGAAAATGTATGTGACACATAAGACTTAGTCATGTCGTTTTCTGATCGCTCTCCAAATACAAATGTGCGTGCATACCCCTTCCCACGGAGAAATGTTTTCCAGTAAGAACAATTAGCGATGGCTAATTCAGTTTGATGTTTATGTAGCAGATTAAGTCTTCGCATATGTCTGTTCGTAGGCGGCTGCAACAGGGTGACTTTATTTCTCAACTTACCCTTCGAGTTTTTGGCCATTAACTACATATGTCTGGGAAGTAAGCTGCTCACATGTGTTTTTTTTAAGTGTTTCTGCCTCATCAGCAGTTGACAAAGCGTTCAGCTGCACCAAAGAAACGCTCTGCTCCTTCTGGTTTATAGATTGAAATGACAAGATAACAATAACCAAACTGAGCCACAGCGTATAGTTCTCAATGAGCCAGAGAAACACATTTTTGTGGATGTATGCATACATGGGTGGCAAGGTTTGGTCTGATTGTTTTATAGGATTTTCCTGCAAAGAGGTATTTTTGGTTTTAGCCAGAGCCAAAGGAAATTCACCATGTTAATGATGCAGTTTTAAGCAGCTGTGCTACTTTGGGTTTATTTAGGTATGTAATGCAATTTTTGGTCATTAAATTGCAATAAAGAACAAGAAAATACAGACTTCTGACAAATAAAGTAACACAGATTAGGAAAAATGCATTTTGGCAGGAATGTGGCCCAATACTTTTGTAAGGCAGCTGACGTTTTTCTATACCTGTGGGGATTTATGAATAGACATGCTGCATGTGTGTATTTACATTGTGTCTCTTTGGAGAGTTCATGTGTAATGGTTCGATACAAATCAGTCATGTGGGGAAATACAATAACATAATAAACTTTTGCTCCATAATGTTGTATTTTCACAAATGAGGCTGTAATATTGTGAGCCTGCTACATTAAATTTAACTTTCCTAGCCAACTCCTTGGCTAAAGCTATCGGAAATAAATGATTCTTATTTTATCAACAAGAAGGAAACAATGCATGATACCTCATCCTTGTCCACCAATAAGGACCAGCATTGCAGCTGTGAATGGGTGTGTGAACATGTGGGTTGGTGGGGCCCAAGGTCAATGACTCAATGATGATCTCTTTCTGCTTCTTGAACCTGCATCTCTATCTCAGCATCCCTCCCATCACCTCAAGCTCCATTCCCTTTGCCAATCAGTAAATAGCTGACATTCAGATGTGTATCAGTTAATGGAATTTTCAGCAAATCTATCAGTAATTTAAAATAGAGTTCATCAAGAGTTAAGGCCAAGGATATTTTATTGTTACATACTGATAGCAATGACAAAATGGGATGTTTAAGGATAAAGCTGTATTTGAAGCTGCGATTCAAGAAGACAATTATAAATTAAAGGATGGCAAAAAACTGCTGTCCAGCTCCAATTCCAAACAAAATAAAAGAAAATTGCTTTCCCTGTCTAAATCCCATGAGGATGGTGTCATTACATCCCCATGTTGTGTTTTATTCAAGGGCAGTTAGTCAGTAGGTAATGGAGTGATTTTAATTGGATGTCTTAAAAGCTCAACCAGGGGAAAAATCTGCACGTAAATTCAGTGAAGCAGAATTAAATTAATTCTACTTCAGTTCTATTTAAATAGCACCAAATTACAACAGCATTCGCTTTAATGTGCTTTATGTTACAACAAACCTCAACAATTAGACGCTTTCTATGAGCAAGGGTCATGTTTGTATGTAAAAGTCTTGTGTTTGCATTTCAAATACAGGGGTCGTCTATTATATATAAATATATAAAATACAAGATACAAATGGATTTTCTGTCCTTTGTTTAGAGTACTCCGTCAAGCCCTGTTGCCATATGTCGTAAAGCTTGGCTGCACATCCCAGTAATCATGTTAGCCAAGACCTTACCAACACCATATTCCTGCATATTCCTTCTTATAGTTGCAGGGAATTTGGCCTGAAGTTCACCCAGTGCAAACTGCTTTAATTTCGTGAAATCTCCATCCTGTGTTACATGAATCATAGCCTGTGATATGATGCTGAGTGATTGGATTCTTGGCATTTGACATATAGTTGCTGGTCAGGAGGCTGTAATCAATGAGCAATGAGAGGTGATAGAACAGAAAAAAAGACAACAGGACATCCACTTTACCATCATTTATTCATATCAGCTTTAAGTTGGCGGCGCACACAGACGCAGCGGGTTTACTGCTCCTCTCATTTCATTTTACTGCTGTACTAGGTATGACTGTTCAGGGGCAATAAAGAGTTATCGTTCTTTATCATTTGCTTACCAATACCAGTTATGTAAATAAATCAATTTCTGTTTTGCCATTAGAGGATTTTTCTTCATTGACTTTTTACTGCTATGATGAACCCTCTAAAATTTAAGTTAGTAGTAGCCCGAACCGTAACCCTGCGTAATCAGAATGTGTAAATTTTGTTTGTATTCACTTTTCCAAAGTCTTAGTATTCCCCCCCCCCCCCCCCCCCCAAAAAAAAAAAACAAAAACAAAAAAAAAGTTGTCTGTGTTGCCTTTTTCCAAAATATAAAGTTTAGGTTTATCAACTATGAAAACTGAGACCTCAGAGGATTATTAAAATGATGAAGTTGTGATAAATAATAACGCTGACTCCCGTCCTACAGCCTTAAGTAAGAGGCTGACTTGAGGCTGACTCTAATGTAAAGCAAACCATAGTCTTAACTAAATTTACAGTACATGGATAATTTCCTGCATATAACTGCTAAACCTCTGGAAGATGCTCCATAAAATCTTTGCATTTCTATTTGGATGATTCTCTTGAATGCTCATTTTGAAAATTTTACCTGTATGGACGGTTGCGGATTGTGTTTTTTACATAAGTCGTTAATACGCTTTGCTTACGTGTTGCTCACGCCCAAGTTAGACTGTGGTGTTTGGTGTTGTGGGGGTAACTCTGCGTGAGAAACTGGGCGGTGGTGGAAAACTTTCTCAGAGTAAATAAAACTTGAAAATGTATCTGACACAAAAACACTCGACACAGGCAAGGACAACAGTGCAGAATATGAAGATAATTATGGAAAAGGGGGAGGGGGGGAGCAACTTCTTGTGTCATCAAAGGCAACTAGAGACAGTAAGTGCAAAGAAAATAAACTCAGGAGAGGACTAGATATTATCAGTAGCAAAGTCACTGCAGAAAAAACAAAATGACAGATAATGATCCATAAAGAAAACCTGCTGGCTTGATGAAAGCATAGCAAAAATGCTTTTTAGCTTAGTCACCAGGTGCATTGTGTACTAAAGGAATTCCTCTCTCTCTCTCTCTCTCTCTCTCTCTCTCTCTCTCTCACACACACACACACACACACACACACACACACGCACTTAATCGACAATTAAAATATGACCTTGGGTGTACTCCACTGCCACAACTGCTACTACTACAGTACAGTGCTGGAAAAAAACTTGGATAAGTTTTGTTGAATTACTGGACACAGTCTATGAAATGAATTGAATAATTGAATAATTGTATATGTATAATGTATAAATGAGAATTTATTCAAAAACTTACAATGTAAGTAACAATAATGTACAACACAAAAATGTCACAAAAATCTGAAAATCTTTAAAAGCTATAAAACCGTCGCCTTTCATGTTTAAAGGGTTATATTAAGTGACTGTTCTTGGCATTGTTAACAATAGCAGAAGCAGTAAACCACCCTGGATCCAGAGAACAGGATGTAACTTTATTAAGATGTCAAATGTGCAATTAGTCTTATTTGAATCTTTTGCTAGAACTTGCTAAACAGGTTGACAGGTGCAGACACATCCACACACACACACATTACTGAAGCCTTTTACTTTATTTCTACAGTTTGGGAGTGTTATTTTATTCTTCAAATGTCCAAAATTAACAGAATATTAATATACAGAATATTAATACCTAATTGCTTAGCCCTGTTACATAATAACACCTCAGGTCAGTGGCTTACTGACATAACTAAATGTTTGATATTGTGTAGCAAATGCTTCTTGAGACCCTTAAAGCAGCTCCCTTATGTTAACATTTGTTACAAGGGTTTCTTTGTATTTTGGTCCACTGGGCTTCATTCACCAATTTGTGCACAGAAATGAAATAGCTGCATATTCAATTTTGCTTTAATGAAAATGTACTAGTGAAAGAAAAATATGATAATTTTGTCTCTGTGCACATTCATAGTGGATGTGAACCAAGATATGAATGAGGTGTAGGCTTTCAGCTTCATTTTAAGGAGTTTGAAAATGAATACTTAATGCTGTACTTCTGTAAAAGCCCTTGAATTACACCTGAAAGTCTGGATGTTTGATTTAAAATTCAATGTAGATGCGTATGGAGGTCAAATACAGAAAAATATGCCATTGTCCAAAAACCTATAGGCCTTCAGCAGCAACTATCATCTGTTCATCAGCAAGGAGGAGTAAAACAGTTCTACAGGCCACTACACGTGCTCAGACCATAACTCCATTTCTCCATGTGTTTTCCCACATTTTAGCTCTCTAATAAAAGTTATTTTTATTGCATCTCTTTATACTCCAGAACCCCCTTGATTTAAAAAAAAAATTCAAATTTAGCTTTTCGATTCATGTGGTCGATAAAAGAACTGGATCTTGAAATTCAAAGTGTCCTCTATTAACTTCTATGACCTAATGTGCTGGTGTCAATGACTGCCTTGTTTTCTTCTTCTGTCTTTAATTTTAATTTCAACAGATTAATAGACTGAATTAAAGGCCTGATCCTCACTGCCCTTTTGGGCAACATCAGCATGTAAGACAGCGTCTTTTTGTTTTAGATCTCTTAAGGTCTGACTCTAAATAATTGCACCCTCTATCTCTGTAGTGATCAAATGACATCCTGGTTTAGAATAAGTTTTTTAGCAGCCATTTATCTTCATAGTTCTTATAGTTCAACAGAAGTCCTAAAAAATTAAAATGTAGTATGCAAACAAAGGCAATTAACTTGCATTAACCTGCATTAACTTCTTGCTGGTTGTAATCTTTATTACAGATTTGTATGCAAGAACAGCTATGGCTATGTGGGATGCTTGGAGGGAAAAAAGGACCCATTGTTTATGTTATTTAAACAAACCTGAGATAAAGGACCAAAAGTAGATGGTGTGCTAACTAGCTTCCACTCTAAACTTATACATTTTTGCTCTTTTCCACTAGATGTAATTTTTTCACTTCCATTTCCTGTTTTTCTCACTTCATTACATAAGTACAGAGTGGTTAAGGACACGAGTCAACCAGGTGGTTAAATGCTTGTTAAGCCTTGAAGAAACCAAACAACAGTACCAACATTGTCAGATGAAATTAAAAGTTCAGACCCTCTGAAGAACTCTACAAAGTTGGAAAACAACTCTTTGACTGTGTGGATGGCATCACTCAAAAGCTGATTCTAGAGCTGCTATAAAATAACAAAGGAGAGATTCATGCAACTAAACGAATGCTGTTGTTTAAGTAACTTGCACTTTCATTTTTCTTTGGTACAGGCCAGGGTAATGACATGCAGCGATAAATCTCATTGATTCCAAGTAAGACCTGCATGGCATCCTGCCAAACTAAGCAAATAAAACAAGAGCTAAGCATACATGCAAACCGAGATTTATTTCTTACATTTCATATCACTTCATAATTAGGTTATAGAAATATCTTTTAGCATTAGTAGGTAAACCAGGTAGTGAGAGCCTGTTAATGGCACTTTGTTCCAAAAGATGCGATACTGAGTCACTGTAGCGCTTATTAACGTTGTTAGAAAGTTGTGCAGCACGTAAGATCAACAGCGCACAGTGTGCTTTGAGGTAGGAGCCAAAAAGGGTGTAGTTTGTGTGTGTAAGTCCCCGTGTGTACACCTGTGAGCTACAGCTCCCCATAATTCCTGCATGTACCCTGAGCATATCAAAGTGGAAATCCATAATTTCTTTACATTAGGGATACTATGGTGCTGCTCATCTTGAATGACAGGAAGTGAGTGAAAGGAAAAACAGACACAATGGTGGCTTCTAATATAATCCACACATGTATATGTCTAGCTGAAGTGGCTCTTTAGCTAGCTAGTCATCCATTTGATGTATTGATGTATTATGTATCAAACAAAACCTACTGACCATGATTGGCCATTTCAAATTCAAAGTATACCTAAAGAACGTTCCTGGTGCCACATGTTGATACTTTGTATCATGTACATGGTCTCAATGCTAACACACTCTAGGTGCTGGCTCCGACTTGTGACCCGAGAGGAAGCCTGCTACTCCTGTGAACGCGTAGAAGGTGGAAATGACATAGTTATTAAGCTGACATGAGCTCATTACTTTCATCCTTTTTCCTTGAGGTCAGTGTCGGCGGTTCTTTATTTTTCCCTTTTTTCTGTTTTCTAGGACCATTTTTTGACATGTATGATTTTGTCAATCAAATGATTGAAATATAAATTAAATGTTATGCGTGTAGGACAGATCAAAATGAGCACAGGTTCAAACATGGCTGTGACTTAAAAGCTCACTGTTGTTGTTACTGGTGCCATATTTCCATTGTGGTTGCCCTTTGTTTCCAAGATGTGTAATAGGGCCAATTGTAGTTCTAAAGTCTAATGCTGGCTTTCTATGTGATTGGCCTTTTCTAACACCATTCATCCCACTAACACACCTCTGCTGAGGGTAATGCAACAGATCCCAGATAGCTAGTGATAGCTGGATTGCTTAACTGGCACAAGAATCAGCTTGTGCAGGGATAGATTTGGGATTGCTGTCACTTTAAGTGTTTTGCTTATCTTCAGATGAAGCACGAAAGAAGGGGAATGTGTTTTTCCATGAGATTAGGAGGAGAATTACTGTGAATCACTATGTGACTCTTTAAGCCAATCACCTGCTTTATATAAATGACATTAGCTCTTTTTTGTCTCATATTCTGATGAAGACCACAAGGCCAGTTTTTGTTGACATGGCCAAAACAAATTGGTGATATTGAGATTTTTCAAATTATTCCTTAAACTTTACTGTTTACTACTCAAAGAAATGAAACATTTTCTCAGGTTGTTGGGAGAGGAAAGTTTAATATATCCCTTCCTGTCTGTCCTCAAGGGCCATGGCTACACAACATAATTTAACCTTGTACATTACACCCTTCCTGTCTGCATTTACCTCTACTGTTGATTGCCTACTGTTTTGTCACTCTAAATTCCCATTTAATTCTCCACAGACTACACCCTTTTCCTTTCTATTGTATATTTCTCCTGTTCTCAGCAAGTGCTTTATAGCCTGTTGCTTAATCTGACCCTTTGTATGAAAGTATGCCTTATGCAGTTAATGCCGTTACAGACCAACGGAACAATTTTATAGTTCTCTTCCTTTTAGTTGCAAGGAGGACTCTGCTTGAATCATGCAGCCCTATCAACCCAGCTACAGCTGCTTTAAAAAAATGCTACTAATGTTAAAATGAAAAATACAGCATTAATAATTATTTTTAAAACAACAAAACAATCCAACAGAGCCTACTGCCTGCATGTAAGACAGACCTGTTCTTCTGTAATGACACAATCAAAATGAATCTGTGTTTGTGCGTGTATTAAATGGTCAGCACTGAAGCTACTGTCAGCTACTGTGTTGAGTGTTTGTCACTTGTGTTATGTGAGTGTTAGGAGTCCAATGCAAAACTGGCAAAAGTAAACCAAAACATATTTTTCAGGTTGCAGCTCTGCATTTATAGTAAGTATGAGATGACAGCCACTACACTGATGGAACAGACAGCTGTACAAATACACTTTTTGATAAATCTTACAGTTATGGTTGGATCAGGTGACCCTGAATCCTCCCTTAGTTACATTACAATCGGCCTATGCTTCCCATGATGGACTGCATTTGTCTTCATCCCTCACCTCTTCTCGCTCTCTACAGATCTGTACTCTGCATTCAGTCATTAATTATTATTAATCTCTGGCTCTCTTTCACAGAGTGTCCTGTCTTACTCCCCTCACCCCTAACCTAAGCCTGGTCCTGCTGGAGGTTTCGTTCTGTTTAAAGGGAGTTTTTTGTTCCCACTTTCACCAAGTACTCACTCATACGGGGTCATCTGATTTTTGAAATTTTCTCTTTATTATTGTAGGGCCTTTACAATTTAAATCACCTTGAACAACTGTCGTTATGATTTGGCATATATAAATAAAACTGAATTAACTGTGAAAAACAGGATTAAACACTCTGTGTATACGTATAATTCTGAATACTGCAATTTTAGTTGCAGTAGACACTGGCGATGCTTTGGTGAAAAGACATGCCTGTTCTTGAAACCACCAACAACAGTAACAACAAATATAATACACTGCTAGTGAATTTTGACTATTGTATTTTGGAAATTCTTTTCTGTCAGTAACAGTAATTTGAGATATGTCTCTCAACTTTCACAATATAGTAAAGGTGACTGGAATTTGTCTAAGCAATATAAAATTACAGGAAATTCAATAGTGATCTCTTTGTAGAAACAGGACTACTTTTCTTCTTTGATGTATTTCCAGAGAACACAATCTCTACAGTTTTTCTTTAGGACTACATTATGCTGTCATTAGTATAGTGGGAGTCACCCCCTCACGAAACAAGTGCTCCAACTTATCACGAAATCTAATTAAACCAATGAAACTTGTGTTCATAGTAGATTCCTTGGAAATCCATCCAATAGTTGTTGAGATAATTTACCCAAAGCCACAATGTCATCCTTATGAAATGAGCTTCCAACATTTGAGGACCATGAATGCATCACAGATTTGTGTTGGAAAGCCAACGCTGGTATATTTCAGTCTGGACTGAAAAGCCATGCAGTAAGAATCACTCTTTATGGCACTTTTCTTTATGTACTGGTGGTTATCCAGAAATTGTCATGGCTGCTAAGCACAAAGTCACAGAGTCCAAAATTAATAATTTTATTATTTACATATTTACTCGGGCTTCTCTTATGAACTTTCATTGCATAACCTCATAAGGAAAAAGTATTTAGAACTCATGTTGCGGCTTGGCTCACATCTCAGAAAAACAAAAGTCATAGTGCTGTCTGACTAATGTATTGGTTACGGAGGCATACCTTTCTTGCCTGTCAGTGTTGGTGCAGTTTCTGCATGTTGTATGAAGCAACAGATCAGGGTTTTGCTTTCTGTTATCAGCCTAACATCAGCCTGTCAAACAGTCACCTGAACAAACCTGTGACTTTGTTCTGAAGTATTAAATTTGATAGTTCAGTAAACTGAAACCAAGTGACAGTTTGCAGGTGCAGTACATTATTTTCCAACATAACCATCATAAACAGGGAAACTGTTTCCATACATGAGAACATTAGAACTTCATTTTTTCATTTATTTTTAAATGTAAAAACTTTTATATTATTAAAAAAATTAAAAATGAATTTTATGTGTGTCTAATAAAAATGACCAGCTTTGATCTCCGTAGCTTTTTCTCAGTTGTTGTTACTTTCTTCTTCCAGTCAACAATGTGTTTGCAATGTTACACAAGCTGTGATCCATATGTTAACTGAAGTGCCGCCCTGTGTGGGACAAATCGGTGAAATGCCTCAACGGAATAGAGACGACATCTGCACCATGTTAACTTTTTAGGGTCTGATTTTCCTTGTTCACTTTGTGTCACCTGCATGAACTCGAGTAGTCAATTAGTACATCATTTCTCTTTCCCACTAACAGTTAAATTTCAATCTAATTGTGCTCTTTAATAATGTCACGCATCCTTTGATTGCTTATAAGTTAATATGTGGTGGAGAGAAGGCTGAAATGCCGGACATGGAAGCAGACAATGTTTAAAAAGAGGGGGTAAGTTATTTATTGACTGAGGTAAATTTCACATAAACAGGAATCAAAACCACTAACCACTGGCAGCTAGGAAAACATGCGGAACAAACACAGAACATAAACAAATGGTCTGGCAAGAAAAGGAGGGAAGAGAGCGCTATATATCATCCTAGGAACTAAAGCTTAACATCGAAGTAATGCTTAACAAATAAGATCTCTTAGGGGAGCTTTTTGATTAAACTGCACTCTGCACATCTACAGGACACCTGAAGCTTCATTTGTAGTTACACATGACATTAACTATTGATCATGCATTGTATGGCAGGAAGCATTTTGTGTCTTTGACATGTCATAAGCTCTCATTCACTGCGATGTGTGTTGTCTCCATGATCGTATGACAAATGAAGTGCCCTATATTTTTTGACATCATCATTGGGCTCTGTTTTTCAGTGTACTCTGTGTGCATCACTTCAAAATTACTGGTCACCTTGTTGACCTCGACCACCCTTTTGCTGGGGAGTATTTTTTAGCTTAGCGTCAAAATACTAAAACCTGCTGAAAGCTTCTTGTTTTTGCAATTTGACATCATCTGCCATCTTGGTGTATTGCACAACAGAGGGATTCTGTTTTTTATACTGGTCCCTTTTCCCAGGAGACCTTTTGTTTAAAGCATATCCAGTATTCCAGGTTCCTCTTGGACTGTGACATCCAAGCAACTGCATTTCCTCAATTTCTCAGCTGGTGGTCAGTGAATCTAGTCCTTGTAAATCATTGGGACTAGCGAGCAAGATTTGGTTTCCCTGGCACACCCTGCTGTACAGGAGAGTGGCATGTACTGGGAATCATTTCCTCATCTACACAGGCATACAGTCTTGCCACATTGAGGGAGCCTTGTTGCAATCTGTTTAAGGTAGAGGTCTCATCTTCCAGAGGGTATCATTCTTTTTCTGCTCATCACAGATATCCCGATTGTTTGTTACTTTGATGGATTGCTTAGTCTCAAAGAAGCTGTCTCGACACATTGAATTAGCTATAACTAGCACCCTTATCTTTGCCACCCAGTAGACCTGGCTCCTGGAGACATACCTTGTACACAGATTTGCCAAAGAATGCTTTCAGCCCCTCTCAAGTGGTTTTAAGGCTGCTCTGACATTTTTTTCAAAAACGTGTGGTGTAAAGTCATTAGAGAGCCTCCAGTCTTGATGATTGTCGCCAGCACTGTCCTGGGCGCTGTAACAGGAAGCAGCATCGCTGAGTTTGTTAACTTTGAGAAGAGGGGGAAATTCTGTTGCAGAGTTAACTTAAACTCTGATTCAGTCGCCGGGGTCAGAGACTCCTCTCCTGCTGCATCTGAACGAGCTTACTGACACTCCATTTCCATTTGCTCATTCATAAAGTTGCTATCAAAGAAAATCAAATGCAAAATGAGGATTCTAGCTTTATTTAATGAAAATTCAAGTTCGATGAATGATGACCACAGATATGAAGAATATATAAATAATCTGTATATAAATGCAGCACTTTTGTTTTTGCTCCCATTTTTCATGAGCTGAACTCAAAGATCTGAAACATTTTCTACAGGACCCATTACTCTCAAATATTGTTCACAAATCTGTCTAAATCTGTGTTTGTAAACACACTTCTCCTTTGCTGAGATAATCCCACCTTACAGGTGTGGCATGTCAACGTGCTGATTAGACTGCATAAATATTGCTGTTTGGGGAGGGGGGGTCAGTATGGTATGGTCACCATTTGCCTAATGCAGTGCAACGCGTCTTCGTCACATAGAGTTGATCAGGTTGTTGATTGTGGGGGAATGTTGGTCCACTCCTGTTCAATAGCTGTGCGAAGTTGCTGAATATTGGCAGGAACTGGAACACACTGTCATATATGCTAAACCAGAGCATCCCAGACATGCTCAATGGGTGACATGTCCGGTGAGTATGCTGGCCATGCAAGAACTGGGATGTTTTCAGCTTCCAGGAACTGTATACAGATCCTTGCAATATGCATTATCATGCTGCAAGATGAGGTGACGGTTGTGGATGAATGGCACAACAATGGGCCTCAGGATCTTGTCACGGTATCTCTGTACATTCAAAAATGCCACGAATAAAATCCATCTGTGTTCATTGTCCATAACATTGCCCATACCAGAACCCCACCGCCACCATGGGCCACTCGATCCACAACGCTGACGTCAGCAAACCGCTCACCCACACGATGTCTGCGTCTCCAACGTGCCAGACGCCATCAAATTTGAGCATTTGCCCACTCAAGTAGGTTATGATGACTGACCACACCAGGTCCTGGGCTGGTGTTGTTACATGTGGTCTGTGATTGTGAGGCCGATTGAATGTACTGCTAAATTCTCTGAATCGCCTTTGGAGACGGCTTATGGTAGCGGACATCTGTTGCGTTGTGCTGTGTGATCAAACTGCACATTTGAGAGTGGCCTTTTATTGTGGGCAGTCTAAGGCACACCTGTGCAATATTCATGCTGTCTAATCAGCACCGTGACATGCCACACCTGTGAGGTGGGATGGATTATCTCGGCAAAGGAGAAGTGTTTACTAACATAGATTTAGACAGATTTGTGAAGAGTATTTGAGAGTAATGGGTTCTTTGTGTATGTAGAAAATGTTTCAGATCTTTGTGTTCAGCTCATGAAAAATGGGAGCAAAAACAAAAGTGTTGCGTTTACATTTCTGTTCAGTGTATGATGATGACAGAATGGCCCAAAGTGATTAAAATGACTCTTCCCTCTTTCTTTAAGGTAAATATCATGTTAGGTGTTAACATGTGTTCTTACTCCCCCAGTCCACTGGATTAAAATGGAGACTGCTCTTTATTTACCCATTGCCATGGTGAGTAACGGCATTGGAGGTGATCAACTGTTGTGGAACCTAAAACTCAGTTGCTGATCTTCGGGTTAATGAAGTCAGTCTTATTTTATGCTTGGAGTTGCTTCTTGGAATGGAGCCCTATCAAATTTTCTCCTTCACAATAGTTGAAACTAAATTAATGAAGAAAGGAGATAGAGCTAGTTTAATAATGAATACACTTCTAGCAAATAATAATTATGTAAATCAACAGGGCAAAGTTTGAGGAAATCATTTTGTATGCCTGTGTTGACTAAAACATCCTTCTAAACTCTCAAACTCCAGAGCCTCATCTTACACACTGCTTCTTTTTCTATGATGGGCAGTATGTGTGATCACTTTGTCCCTGCTCAGACTACCTGGAAACTTAAATTACTCATGTCAGCTATGACCTGGCAAAACCGAACACAAATATTGATTGTGGCTCTATGTCTAAGATTGTTTTTTCTCATGTTTACAGCTGATACAAGCTCCCACATCAGATCACCTTGGCTTTGTAAATGTTTCAATTGCCTTCCCATTTTCCCTTCCCTTTTTATTGAAGAGAGGCCTTTATTTATTCCAGGAGGACCACTTATTCTAGTGTTACCTGTTACCTCCCTACTCCCATATGGGAACTGCAGACTTATCTGACTGGGCAATCTAACCCAACAACTCTGTAGCACTCTTGTACACTCACACACACACTCTCTCTCTCTGTCACACACACACACACACACACACACACACACACACACACACACACACACGAATAATTAAAAAAAAAAGAAAAAACTCTCTCCGTCTCCTATCTGGCAGAGTGATCTAATGCAGCAGCTTTCCTGCCGTCTGGCTGCCATGACTGGTAAACTAAACCTGTGGCTTTGAATTACTCCTCTTTTTACTGTGCCCTCTTCCTTCTCCCTTCCTCCAACTGTCTTCTTTTCTATTTGGCTACAGGTCCCACACATAAATGTTACCAAGCTGCTCTATTGGTATAGCTTAAACTTAAGCGTACTACTTTATAAGAAAATAAAAGTTTAATAAAAGGAACAAAAAGAGAAATATAGGATCAAGATAGCCACCATTCATAAGGTGCAATACTCAGAGCTACTTCTAGGGGGGTGAAGGTTTTATGGGTTGATTTGACTGTGGAAATACAGTTACTGTTACTTTTTATTCACTGCAATTTATTACTTTCACATAACATCAGAGCTACTGGGACATGCCTGCCCAGAGGACAAAAAAAGTGCTATGGTCCTTTGACCACCAGCAATCTATTGAATGTCTTCAAGTTTAACCAGATAGTTACTGTGCTATTTATCAAGGTTTATTTACAGCTGCCAGTTGGTATAGAGTATGGCAACAGCATGTGAACACACCTCTCATAACTGAAAACTATGGATTATAGTGTCAGTCTTCAACGAACCAGCTATGGCTGGTGCCTGATTGATAAGCCTGTGCTATAGCCCACTCTGTGATGATAAAAGTGACCCAAGCCACAGCCTGACGTAGACCTCTACGGGAATTTAACATCGCTATAGCAACAATTGGAACAACTGTTATTGAGTTGCTAGGATAATGGGAAATAGGTGTGGTAATTTATTGCTATCTCAAGCTTGAAAGTCAATATTTATTATTCATTTATTTTATCCAGGTAATTTCAGATTAGTCCTGGGTTTTCTGTACTATAGAGGTGGCACACATCTTACAGCAGCATGGTCTCTTACACTTTGAACCTAACCTCCAAGTTAGGTTCACATCTGGAACAAGTTAGTTTCGTAGTGTCACCATTACTGAAGGATCCCTCAGACCTCTGTGTGCAGATAGCAGGATGGTCTGAAGCAGGGATGTCAAACTCATTTTGTACTGTGGGCCAGATACAGCCCACTTTGATCTTAATAAGCTGAGCTAAATAAAACTGTCACTTAAACTTACATTGTATCAAATAATTGAGTATAATCTATCAGATTCTCCCACGTCTTAATGATAGAACTGTAATATTGATAAGTCTGTTACCTACACGGTATGCACTCTTGCTGTTTTTTTTCTTTCCAGGCTCCAAATTGGCTAAACCTCATTAATGAAGCTTATGTGTAAGTTCAGTAAGAAAGGTCTCACATCTGTCCAATCCCAGGTGCTGCTGGCTAAATCTGAGCTTTATCACTTCCACTTTCCCATGCTGTCAGGCTGTTTGTGACATCACTGGTCTAGTCCAATCACCTTGTTCCTGCCTTCTCCAGGCCAATCAGCATTCATGCCGCGTACTAGAAATCTCACTGTGCTTCTGTCTTTCTCCTTCGCAGGTGCCTTTGTGCAACCCATCTCCACCTCTCATCACACAAGCTCCATTCAAGCCACCATCATCTCCACCACCAGCTTCTAGGCTCCGGGTGGTCCTGCTCTAATCCGTTTCACAGCTGGGGTTCCGTCCTGGAAGTGCTGACATTATTGTGAGTTTGATTCCATAAAAAGTGACAAAAACATTAGCGTGCGCTGTACACTCTGTATGGGAAAAAAACTTGTAAAAGATTGTAAGCAAGTAGTAAGTAAGTAAAAATGACTATACAGCACTTTATAAATAGCACTTTTTAAGACGAGAATCTGTCACAAAGTGTTTTACAAGGATATTAAAAATACCTCACACAGAAACATCATAATACACAAAAACATTATCCAAATGCGTCTTTAAACAGATGTGTAAGGCCGTAAAAGTAAGAGTCATGATTTTAAACTGATATCTAAACCTAACCAGAAGCCAGTGCAAAGACTTTAACAATGGACTCATTTGTGAGAATTACTTTGTATCTTATTTTATGGTTATTTTTAAGTTTCAAAATCAGCTTCTCTGCTGCCAATAATCATATCCATAACTGTGATTGGCCAATGTCACCCCTTAGTAAACGACCAGGAGAAACCCTTGGTTAATTTGCTCACCAGCTTTGTGTAACCGCTTGTTCTGATTGCCAGTGTTACAGTAAGTGAAACAAGATAACGGAGAGATATCCTTTGTATGTTGCTTTGTAGTACAGACCTCTGAACAGTGTTTCTTGTTATTTCTTTAAGCAGTCTTCAGGAATAGTTCTCCAGGGTTCTTGTAGGATGCTGGAAAGTTCTTCTTTGGATGTTGGTCTTTTGTCCTGTTCTCAGTAATTTTGAGGTCCAAGCTCTGGGGGGGCATTGTGTGTTTTTCTATCCAGGTATCCTTTTAATGCCCTGGCAGTGTGTTTGAGGTCACTGCCATGCTTAAAAATCTAATAAGACATTTTCCATTTTCTTAATTCAGAACTCCATTTTAGTTTTAACAAGATCCCCAACCCCAAACTATGCAGCCCCAAACTCTGACAGAGCCTCCACGCCTATCCTTATGCTAAATATTGGTTCCTCACTCAATAAGCCCTGTTGCCAGTGATTCTTAGTCCAGTTCTTGTGTAATTTGGCATACCTCTGTCTTTTCTCCCCATTTCTCTTCTTTAAGAATTGATTTGTGACAAAATTTTCTCATCAGAAATTAGACTTCAGCAAACAGTAGATGGATCAAACTGAAGGACCAGATGCATCTGTCAAGTGATATTTAAAGTCTGTTTTTCCAAATGTGTCTTTCAGGAACTGTTAATCTCCTGTTAATAGTGTTTTAGGTCGGCCATGTCTTTTTTTGTCCTTTACTTGTCCAGTTTCCTTCATTTTTAAAGGACACATTGCATATTATGCCAAGATATGCCAAGGTTTCAGCTAAACGCTCTTTGGAAATCAGTTTGTGATTTCCATTCAGTGTTCTCAAAGTGCAGCCCTTTGTGTTTCCCACTAAAGGAGAAATGATGTACTACTGTACGTTTCCTTCACATAAATGTAGGGTCCAAAATAGAACATAAAAAAAATAAAAGTCAGCTCAGTCGGATTAACAGGCAATATGTTGCATGGCTGAAAGTGGCCAGCCTATGGCTTTCCCTCTGCTTTCCTGTTGATCATTGCTGTTTATATCCAATAAAGCCAAGGATTAAAAAAATTTAAAGGACCAAAAAATATATTTAAAAAACCCAATAAAAGTGGTTATAGTTTGTATAATGTGTAACTGTAACACATGACCACAGCGATTACGTACTTCTAGGAAGTTTAAGAATCATTTCATAATGTAGGTTTACATTTTTTGAACCAGAAGTTTTGATGACGAGTGTGCACAATGCCCAAGAGAGAGTGCTCTGTACAAATATGCTGATCTGAAAGCCGCAAAACCCCCATGGGAAAGGAAGATCCCTGTGAGAGGGTCATATGAGTAGGTGCCCATTGATGCTTTTGTATGTAGCTTGAAACAAAAAGCTATACAGTTAAAAAAAAAATAAAAATTAATGAGTGCCACTGTGTGCTTGAACACTGTGTTCCAGTTCTGGCTTTGTGTGCACCTTCCTGTATAAGGTCGCTACATGATAGACATGCAAACAAGAGCAAATGAATACATTCTCAGCCTTTGATGAGATCCCAAGTGTTAGCAAGCTAGTGTTTTTAGTCACAGAGTAAATGTTGCTCATGTAAGTGAGAGTATGTGTAGTTAAGTAAAAAAAGAAAGGCTGAGATAGAGAGATAAAGGCAGAGTGTGTTTGAAGAGTGTAAACATGAGACTGAGCCAACTAGTGAGCCAAGGAATTGAGAGGCCCCCGGGGAAAAGTCACAACCTTCTCACTGGGAAAACGTAAAACAGAGCAGCTGGGTCACATTGTATATGCATTTCATTATTGTACTTTTTTCTTTTATTAATCTCTTTTTCTGCTTCTAATTAGATGAATGTGTTTATAAATTCAAACCATAAATCCGAAGGTCCTTTTAAGTCTTCATCAAAATTGTTCTTCATCTTGTTCCTTTCTGCCCAGTTTGGCTTGTTAGACATTTGCGTGGCTGGTTTCCTCAGTTTCTTATTTATAGCTGACTGTTTTGTCTGCTTGTTTCATGTGAACACACACGTAAGCAATGACCCTTGAAACTAGGCAGAAATCTGACCCACGCACCACTAAAATTCATTATCCTCCACTCTTTCCTTTTCTCACCTGTTTTTTGTTCCTTTCCTCTTTTAATGATAATCTTTTCTTTTTGCGTTACATGACATTTTGAACCCCCCCCGCCTCCCATCTCTTATTCTGTTTTCCCTACTTGCTTAATCCAAGGTTCTCTAACCAGCTTCTTCCTGTTATCTTCTTTATTCTCTCCTGCACGTCAACTCCTCCTGTCCCATTCAGCTCCAGGCTAAGGATCACTGTCACATACATGCACACAGAAGAATGCAGTAACAGGAGAAGAGGGCTGGGGGCAAATAATCTGTAAACTGCTACAAAAAAAGGGGGGAAAAAAGCAAGCAATTTCTTCCCTCGGTGGAAATCGTGGCTGTTTCTTGCTACTATTTCTGTGCTTATTGTTTGGAAAGACACACAATACAGCGTGTGAGGTAAGTCACAGAACTGGTTGTTCAAAGTGCACCCAGACAGCATGCTACTGAAACCAGCTGATAAGTTTAGCTTTGAATGTTGGCTAAATGGCTTTCAGTAGTTGTTCTAAGTAATACTACTATTACAAGTTGCTAGCAGACTGTCTCTAACACTTAATTGTAGACTAAGTGGGCTTTTATTACCTTTTTAAGTGGTGTTGATCATGCATTTGTCCCATGAGGCATGAGTGTGAACTCGAACAAAATTTTAACTAACACACACTCAGTGGCTTCATCTCATCGTAGCTCTTTTCCATCCACCACCATCCAATTCCACAACAATCCAACAGGCTCAGTTTATCCATCAAAAATGGTCTGTTTTAGCTTTTTAACTGGTTACAGATGCTGACTGACACAGAACATCTACTGTATGTCTGTAAGTGCAAGATGTTTTCCACAGCACAGGAAGCAAAACACCTACACAAACTTGAAAAATCAGGTTGTGCAGAGCACAAAACTCTGTTCTTGGCTGTTACAGTATAAACACACAAACATCTGGGCCTATGTGACCCAAACATCCAGCCCGTAATTACATACAGAAGAAAAGTTTGACAAGAGTTAATCTGGATGAAATTCACACCAACTGGACGATTCCATCACTAAACGAATAGAATTTATTATGTCATTCACCCTCGCACCATCTTTGCGATTGCTTACTGAGTGTTTATTGGACTAAACAATTTGTATTTTTTACCTTTCTCATGGGGTAAAAGAGGAACGTATATCAACTGTCAGAGGTATGATCTTTACATTTTCTGCAATGCAGCATGATTCAATAAACATGTTAACATCAACAACCACTGATGACATCCAGTTCTACAAAAAAAGGAAAAGGTAAATGAAGATGTAAATATTGTCCAGCTACTTCCTCTCAGACTGAACTGAGTTACTTTTAATATCATTATGAAATTTGGTTTATTTTCTCATTGTAGTCAGACAACTTGGTAGCATTTTATAATAACACCACACTATTAAGAAGCATTGTTAAGGTATTAATAAGCTATCAGCAAGTACTTAATTCATCATTTATATAGCGTTACTCCTCCTTTGTATGCCATTTATAAATACACATATGCTATTGTGACTATGCTTATTACTGTAATTATGATTATGATTGTTACTTGCCAGTAGCAGTAGTAGCAGTGATAGCTCTACATGGTATAACAGTAACGGGTAGATAAACATATCAGTATTTATAAATGACATATTAAAAAGGAGTGAAGCTATGTACATTATTAATTATGCACTTGCTAATACCTTACACTGCTTAATAGCGTAACATTTTTATAAAGTGCTACCAAAACCTTTTATTTATTCCAGTGGAGCCTGTGACAGATCGGTGACCAGTACCCCGCCTCTGGACCCAGGACCTCTTCATAATATGACAAACATAAATATGAACAGCTGGTGGCTGTTCGGGACTAGAAGGCCTGGACTCTGTTACTCTGAAATTAATTGGCTAACAAAATTAATTGGCTAACAAAAAAAAAAACAGCAATAACAAAAGCACAAGTATTTGTTGGGAGATGTTTTGGAGCACATTTTCATCTTGTTGTCCCTGGTCCAGCCTTTTTGAAACATCTTTTGTGAACTCTACCAGGTCTCTTCTGGGACTAGAAGGTAAAATTTATCCAAGGAAAAAATTCCTGTGCACAGACACCTTGAAACCCAGGAAGAACCATTAACCAAAAACTATTTCGAGGTTGATAAACAGATCTTACTAAGAAGCAAAGTTTTGTTTTTTTCCTTTGCAAAGAGTGTCTTAAACGAACTTGTCTGACTGGACAAAAAGAGAGGCGGAGCAAGGAGAATGATCTTCCCTTTTTGTTCATCTTTTGTTGCTTCTGAATTGCAGATTAGCTTCAGCATAGAACATGTCTTTTCCTATTGTACAAGGGAAAAAAAACACTCCTCTGACACTGGTCTGGATCATCTTGTTTATTTGCATAATTGCAAAGTAACATGAGGGTTTGAAAAAAATGACTTTGAACTCAGCTTTTTCCACCTCACATACTAAGAATTTATGAATTTGTGTTTGAGGGTATGTTGAATTTTTATTTTTTATTCACAGTTACAGGCATTCTTCGGGATATGAAGTGTTTCAGTGGGATATAATAAAACATATGTATTTGACCTTTGCAGCCTATTTAGATTTTAATTTTTTAAGATGTTTTTTTAATGTCAATAACGTGTTAAATGGATCATTTAATTTTTATTTTTAACAACTGTGGAGATATGTTCTCATATAACTGTGAAAAAATTCACTTTAAAACTTTTGATCAGATTGATAGAGTTACTGGCAGAAATTCAAACTCAAATTCAAATACATTGGAACTGCTTGTTCACTCATTTAGTCTCTGGTTATTCCTGTTGGAGCCTCTCCCAGTATGAACTATAGGTGAAAGGCAGGGGAACACCTTTGGCAGGATTTCAGTTTGCAGAAGGCCATGCTTAATAAGAATCAAGTATGTCAAATGCTTGTATTCAGTTTCACCTGATTACCAATACGCAGACATGCACACCCACCCAGCCCACCACAATATATATACAGTTGCATTTTGTCATTTATAGAGGTTTTCAGGACAAAAGTAGCTTTTCCTTTGCTTTCTGGTTCACTCTTTGTGTACTCTATATGTGCGTGTGTGTATTTGCATATCTATATTGCATTAAATTAACCTGTATTTACTCAGGGAAGGGTTGTTCAGCACCGATGCCTTTTAGCAATGCCCTGTTTTACATTTGTACATACAGGAGGACTAGTGTGACATAACTCTATATAACTGGAGAAACTTCTATGAAGCATTTATAGTGCCTTGTTCATTTGCAGAGATTTTATTTGTTGTATTCATACAGTCACAGTGTATTTCAAACATAAATAAATATTATAAGTTGTTCATTTCCCAGTTATGAAAGGCCTGATTAAACCAGCTAATAGCACAGTCAGATTCTTACACATTTCTACAAAAGCTTGATGAATCTGTGGCGATGGTGGGGCTGTAGTCAATGAGCAGTTCTAGATAAAAGGTTAAAAGCTAACCTCGCATAACTGGGCTTCTTTGTAGAGTGTTTGTTAGCATATCCCACTTTTGCATAACAAGTGGGCTAAAAAAAAGTTATTTGTTTGTTTGTTCAAAGTTTATTCAAATTACATACCACAATGCATTATAGCATTATATTTTTACCAAAGAGTGGTTTAAGTTTTGCATTACATTTGCATTGCATTGAAGTTACATTTCTTTTAGATATCTTAGCTTAGCTACTTAAGCAGCTATTTCTACAACAACATCTGTTACTACATAAAACTAAACTTTGGACAATACAATTATTTATTATTGATGGAGACTTTAATAACGGCATTGCACAACAGAGGATCTGTCCTAATGTTTTATGTTATAACTGTTTAAAAAAATATTTTAGGAGAAATATAATATACACAGATGAGGACAAAATTATTAGCCCTCTGATAAAATATAACGTTTCTGTCAAAATGATCCTTGGGATTTTCAACATTTCTAAACATACTCATTTTTATTTCTAGTTACACACAATAACATTTATGACCCCAGGACAAATAGCTGCTGCATTACTGCAGCTACTGGGGATCTTACTAAACTTCAGTGAAACTTTTAATTCCAGAAAAAAAATCTGACTATTCAGACTAAAATCTGACTAAAAAAATCTGTATTAATTACTTTCAGATTCACTTAAAATATGTAAAAGACCCTGCTGCTTTTGTTTAATATTTATTGGCTCCATTGTATATGACATTGTTTCCTCACATTACTTCTCTACCTTTAACATTCCTTCCTTATGACATTCTTTGGATTTCATTTCAACTGTCATTACAGTCATTACAGTCTAACAGCTGTTAGTGACTCAAGCGTTACAAACCAGCTGTCCTTATATGCAAATCTAAGGTAGGGCCTAGGAAGCAAAATAAACCAATGGGATTATTTCAGTATTTTCACAATCATCTGTCATTTGAAAGCTGGCATGAGCCTAAACCTAGAAACATTTTAAATACTCCTTAATTTGAGGCCATTTGAGGTCAGTGGCCAATACTAAATAAACTAGATTCCCATAGACTCCCATGTTAAAATGTCCAACTTTAACAAAGCGAACCTCAGACAAGTCATGCCAAACTTTTACCAGCATGTCTCGTGTCCAACGAGAGGGGATCAAATTTTGGATCACTGCTACACGCCATACAAGCAGGGCTACAAAGCTGTCTCACACCCGGCTTTTGGGAAGTCTGACCACAACGCCATCTTCCTCATCCCCCAGTATAAACAAAGCATACGGAGGGAAGAAGTAACCACGAGGGAGGTAAAACGGTGGACTGCCCAATCAGAAGCTACGCTACAGGACGCACTCAACAACGTCGACTGGGACATGTTCAGAGCATGCGCAGTCGACATCAACGAGTTTACGGAAGTAGCAGTATGCTTCGTCAATATGCTAGCGGAGGAGATTATCCCCACTGCGAGAGTCACCACATTCCCAAACCAGAAACCGTGGATGGACAGATCGATCCGCACTGCAGTAAACGCCAGGACCGCCTCCTACAACGCGGCTCTCGCCACTGGCGATATGAGCGCCTACAAAGCGGCCTCATACGGCGTGCGGCGCGCGGTGAGAGATGCCAAACGCCGGTACCGGGAACGTGTGGAGTCCCACTTCCACCAGGGCGACACACGGAGTATGTGGCACGGACTACGCACCATTAGGGACTACAAAGCCAGGGACACTGCGCTGATCAACGCTGACTCTGCATTCACCAACGAGCTGAATCAGTTCTACGCCCGTTTCGAGGTTAGCCAGGCGGCTAATGCTATCTACCGCCTGACTACCGAGGACAGTGACGTCATCAGCGAGAGACCGGTGACCAGCATCGCGAAGCATGACGTCCGAGCGGCACTGAGGAGAGTGAACACAAGGAAAGCGGCGGGGCCAGACGGCATCACCGGCCGTCTGCTGCGCTGCTGTGCTGACCAGCTAGCAGGTGTGTTCACTTACATCTTCAACGAGTCCCTGGCGAAGTCTGTGGTCCCCACATGCTTCAAAAGATCCACCATCATCCCTGTGCCCAAGAACAGCAAACCCTCATCCCTGAACGATTACCGGCCAGTTGCACTGACCTCGGTAGTAATGAAGGTGTTTGAGAGGCTGCTGAAGAACATCATCTCCTCCTCCATCCCAGACACCACAGATCCGCTGCAGTTCGCCTACAGATGCAACAGATCCACAGAGGATGCCATCGCCCACGTCCTACACACCACTCTCAGCCATGTGGACAAGAAACAGGGTAACTATGTGCGAATGCTGTTTGTTGATTACAGTTCAGCGTTTAACACAATAGTGCCCTGCAGACTGTTCACAAAGCTGAGGGATCTGGGACTTAACAGCCGTCTGTGTGCATGGGTGTTGGACTTCCTCACTGGCAGAACTCAGGTGGTGAGGGTGGGCAGGTGCTTCTCCAACAGCATCACCATCAACACAGGAGCACCTCAGGGATGTGTCCTCTCGCCACTGCTCTACTCCCTCTACACTTCAGACTGTGTGGCCACCCATGGCTCCAACACCATTGTGAAGTTTGCTGACGACACAGTGGTGTTGGGTGCCATCTCCAACAACGATGAGACGGCCTACATGGATGAAGTGAAGAATCTGGCATCGTGGTGCCAGGACAACCACCTCCAGCTGAACATCAGCAAGACCAAGGAGCTGGTGGTGGACTTCAGAAGGAGTCAGCACAGAGACTACAAGCCCATTATCATCAATGGAGCTCCAGTGGAGAGGGTGCAGTCCTTCAAGTATCTTGGTGTCCACATCTCCTCAGACCTGACATGGGCTGCCCACATTCAGGTCCAGACCAAAAAGGCTAGGCAGCGCCTGTATCACCTACGACAACTGAGGAAGTTCAGGGTCTCTCCAAAGATCCTCAGGATTTTCTATACAGGCGCTGTGGAGAGCATCCTCACACAGAACATGACATCGTGGTTTGGGAACAGCTGTGTGAAGGACCAAAAAGCTCTCCAGAGAGTGATCCGTACAGCAGAACACTGCTGCAGGATTGCTCTCCCCCCGCTTCAGGACACCTACACCAGGAGATGCCGGACTAGAGCAGCGCAGATACTGAAGGACCCGTCCCATCCTGGCAACAAACTGTTCCAACTTCTGCAATCTGGTAGAAGGTTCCGCATCTTCCGGGCAAGGACAGAGAGACTCAAGAGGAGCTTCTATCCCCAAGCCATCCGGGCCCTAAACACACACACCCGCCCTCTCACATCATCTATAATTGACTGAGTCAGGACTCTTCCAGACACTAAACCAAGGCACAATGTACATTTCAATTCCTTTAATTTTAAATATGTTTATATTGTCTATCCTGTAAAATAGTCAGATGTCTATTCATATTAATGTACAGAATTCACCTGCTTGCTGCTACTGCTGCACATTCACCCAATGTATATACTACATATATATATATATATATATATAATGTTTTTCCTCTACACCCCCCCCCCCAATTTTTTTGCACATGTCGAGGAGCGTGTCAGGCTACATTTCACTGTGTGTTATACTTGTATAACTATGCATGTGACAAATAAAGAACCTTGAACCTTGAACCCTTGAACCTGTACTGCTATATAGCTGTATATAGTTGTTATTTTTTGGACCATAATGCGCACCAGATTATAAGGCGCATTAAGCGAAACAAAACACTTAGATAAGTCAGACTTTATTCAACTCATTCTTCTTGCTTCCTCCACTTACGTACCATTGATTCATTAATGTTAAATTCTCTCACAGCTGCTCTATTCCCATGTTGTTGCAGTATATTAATGACTAACCTCGTATTGTGGATGGATTATCTCAGTTGTTCTCTAAAGTTTGGTCCGTTTACAAGCATTGGGAACCCTCACGTTAACTTTTATCGAGTGGAAACAAGTTAGCATTAATCCTCCAGCTTCACTGTATTTGTTATGCTAACATAGCTGTGCCGCTAGCGATCACGTAGCACATCATTATATACCAGCTAGTCCAACTTCAGCAACCCTACAAATGTCACTACTGTTTAGTTTTCTGTCTTCCTTTATGTTGGAAGTGATAGCAGACTTTTTAATTTTTTTCAGAAATCTCTCTGTCAGAACATGGTCTATCATGTTTAGGTGGAAACTAGCAAGCTAACTTCCTGCTAACTTCTAACTCTGTTAAATGTAATAAATTCTGTTTTCATGGATGCCTGGATGTTAAACTTAATTTTTGCACCTGGTAAAGCAGCAACGCTGATCATTTTATCAAATATGAAAGAATTTAGACATGGAAAATTTTGTCAGGCATCACACCAACCAAGCTGAGTAGGTATGCGAGTCAACACATGATGAAAAGGGCATTGGAAATATTACCAGAGGACCAAAGAACCAGCTACGTGTTGACAAGGACTCTCTAGGTTAACTCTAGGTTAACTACATGAAAGCCTACAACTCAATTCCCACACGCGGATACTGGAGTGCTTGATACAGTACAAGGCTAATAGCGGACTAATTGTCTTCATCAGGAATTCAGTGGAGAAGACAATATTGGATGCCAACTCCAAGGCAATCACACAAATCAGCATCAAATGCTGATTTGTCAGCATCAAATCAGCATCAAATGCTGATTTGTCCCTGCTGCTTAGCCCTTAATCCCCATAGCCAGCTTTTTCACTAACAGTTATTATGGATATAAATTTAGGAGTGGAGTAACAAGATGACAAAGGAAAGATGCAAATGTGCCCTGGATACAGACATAACAGCAAGATGTAAGATCCAAGCTGGGGCTACATGCATTGAAAGGCCCATCTAAGTGGCTTTAATAGTGTACAGGAACATGTGTGCCACATATGGATTTGAAGTTCCCAACTCTATATGGGAGTGGCTTCTCAACCACCGCCAATGGTGGTTGAGAAGACAGGGGTAAGGTCCTGTGGGACCTCAAGTTCCAGACAGACAAGCAGGTGCAGGCAAACTAACAAGACACTGTGGTGGCTGACAAGGAGCAGAAGACCACAGTTCTGACAGACGTGGCAATCCCAGTAGACAGAAACATCTGGAAAAGGGAGCAAGACAAAACTGAGAAGTGCCAGGAGCTGAAGGAACAATTGAAGCTGATGTGGGAGGTAAAGTCCAAGGTATTCCCAGTGGTAACAGGAGCATTAGGAACTTTACCCCAAAAGTAGAAGATTGACTCTAGCAGATTCCAGGCACAATATCAAAGGTCTCTTTCCAGAAGAGTATAGTCCTAAGAACAGCTAAACAGCCCCATTAAAAGTCTCCAGTCATAATTGTTTTTCAATATCCATCCCATGTTCTTCCTAATGTGCAATATGACAGCCTATTTAAATAGAAGTGCCTCCCATATCTCATTTCAGGAAAGCTAGGCTATGTCAGATAGTAGGAATAAATGACCTACATTTAAAGCAGAACAAAGCTTTTATATTGCGACATTAAGCATTAAACTCTACTATCACTGTTGTTTTCTTCTCAGCTTTATTTACTTTAGTTTTTGTCTCACCTTCTGCCTCTGTCGTCTGGAATCACTGACAATCCCTTCTTCTTCCCTGGTGTTCACATTCCTCATTCACTTCACTTTGCCTGCTTCTGTCTCTCTCAGAGCAAGATGTTGTGTTCTGCTCGTATTATCATCATCATGGTATTTCTTTAAGAACTAAAAAACTAAAGCTTGCTTTATAAGTTTGGATTTTCAAGTTGTTAAGTCTACAATTACTAAAGATGGAAAAAAAGACGGCAGACCATGATGATGTAAAGGTGAATTAATATGAAAGGTAAATTTGTGGTACATATATTTAGATTCTTATATACTTATTTATTGTTATATAAGTATTTTTTATGTGTGCTTTTATGGTGCAAGTGTATTTCCCAAGATTTTCTTTTTATATTTCTGTAAAAACAAATGAATATCTTTAAATGCTGTGAGCATCTCAAACTAAATTTCAGTGCCTCTGTCTTGTATTTGGATTAAGGTGGAAATGGCATGAGTGAACAAAAGGCAGGTCCTTAGCTCCATGCCCTGCTTTCTGTTCTATTGGCTAACTTCATCAGGTGGTAATCAGTGCCATCCAATCGCTTCTACCTCCCAGTGCTCTTGATTCCCAAAGGTTTAGTAATCTTCCCAGAAGAATTTAAGAAGTGGTTCATTTGCTGATATCTTTGGGTATCACAGCAGGACAAACATAGTTAGCATGTGCTTTCCATGTGTGGAACCTTCTGGCTGAGCATGCTGCCAGTTATGCTTGTTGTGCTTATTCTACTCATTGGGGAATCTTGTACAGCCTTCCTGAATTTCCCATTTGGCTTGCAGCCGTGTGTCATTTGGTGATCATACAAGTTAATAAATGCAACAGATATCTTTCAATCTTTCAGTGTGAACGCAGCAAACCAAAATCCACAGTTCAATACTCTGACAACAAAAAACACAACTTAACTGTATACCCTGAATTCCTCAGCTAACCCCTGCAGGCATGACAAATTGGAATCTCACCAATAACTTTTAATTGCAGTTTGCTTGTGAGCAAAGTGCAGTACACGCCAACTGCAAGTCGCTTACCTCCTCTTCTCTGCCTGAAGCTCTAAACCCCTCCAAAAACTGTGTAATTCTACAGCGTTAATGAGCTTGGACTTGAAATCAACACTATCCCAAAGAACAGTGCTACTGGTCCTTACTTTTAGCTTGACAGAGTAGTATTTCCTTGTTGTACAAACGGTCTGCAAAGGGACTGAAACCGTTAACATCTTATCTGCTCTAAACCTTTAAATACATTCCTTATCAAGGAAGCCTTCACTTCCACTCATCTTGGTTTGGCTAAGCAAACATGTCTTACTCAGTTATTTTGCTGCTTCCTCTTTAAGCTCCAAAGTACCTGCTGTCTTTATTTTAAACCCTTAGACTTCCCAGTCTTTGACTTTTTCCTTATGGAGTACATCATTCATGTGCTATGAACACTACCGTTCAGACCAAAGAGGTTTTCACCCATCTTGACTCATTTGGTGACGTGCGAGGCCACACTCCAGTCATAGCCTGCCCTTCCCATAATTGTTAATTTTAAAAATTGAAATTATTGTGTTTAGAATGGTGTGAAAAAAATAAAGTTAAATAAATATTTTCTTGTCCATATTTCCTTTACCACACCAAAGACTTCTGATGTATTGACATAAAGGGTGGCAAATTCAAACCGCTTACTCACTGACTTCACAGTCAGTAAACAGTACCATAGCAACTTTAAAAATGAAACTAAAACATGAAGCTGTACCAAGAATGAGGGTGCAGCAAGCTTTAAAGGTAAAGCTTTCTTCTATGTCTGCACAGTTGTGCAACAATCTGAGAAGAGAGGACAGTAATGCATTTTACAGTAACCTTCATAAAGAATCCCTGCCATCTGCCATAATAAGTACAGGGTGGGCCATTTATATAGATCCACCGTAATAACATGGGAATGGTTGGTGATATTAAAGTCTTGTTTGTGGCACATTAGTATATGTGAGGGGGCAAACTCCTCAAGATGGGTGGTGACCATGGTGGCCATTTAGAAGTCGGCCATCTTGGATACAACTTTTGTTTTTTCAATAGGAAGAGTCCATGTGACACATCAAACTTATTGGTAATGTTACAAGAAAAACAATGGTGTGCTTGGTTTCAACGTAACTTTATTCTTTCATGAGTTATTTACAAGTTTCTGACCACTTATAAAATGTGTTCAATGTGCTGCCCATTGTGTTGGATTGTTAATGCAACCCTCTTCTCCCACTCTTCACACACTGATAGCCAGTGTTGGTCAAGTTACTTGAAAAAAGTAATCAGTAACTAATTACTGATTACTTCCCCAAAAAAGTAATCCCGTTACTTTACTGATTACTTATTTTCAAAAGTAATTAATTACTTAGTTACTTAGTTACTTTTTAAAAACACGATTTACAACCTGAGTAGGTGATAAAGCGATAGATCTTTCAGCCCAATTCTACTTTTTCTACATAATCCATCATACAAAATGTAATCAAATGGAAAAGTCTCTTTTTAAAACTTGTTTTATTAGTTTTAACCTTTTAACTTTGTGCATCAAGCAAAAATTTAATTATATGCAACATTCTCTGACTGGAAGAAATTTGTTTAATATTTAAACCTATTTTCTGCACATTCCAGCACATCATTTTTTTTGTGTGTGTGTTTACACTCACTCTTTCAAATAGATGCAAGTAAAACACAGCAGAAAATAAATAAAATCAAAGACTAGCGGTCCTTTTGCTCTATTTTCACCTGTAAAGCAGGAGTAGGGTAGGCAGAGGTTTACCCTGGTGCAGGTGTGCCGCGGCGGTCAGTGGACGAATCCGCGAGTTTCTCTGTGAATTTTCCATTACGTCGTTGCGCACTCGGTGCTTGCTTGGAAGTTTAGGGGGGGGGGGGGGGGGGGTTTCGCTGTAAAAAGAAGTTTTCTTCCCACGCACAATGGACGCTAATGTTTTTGTGACTTTTTATGGAATCAAACTTAAAGGAAGGTCAGTACTTCCACGTTTTAAACGCTGCACGCTCATACTCTCTCCCGCACTCGATATATGTTGATCTGCAGACAGCTGTTGTCACAAACGTCGCACTTGCTTACGTCACTGTTATGTTATGAGACATTCTCGCAAAAAAATCACGGTTTTAGTAACGCAGCGTTCCTAAGGGAAAGTAACGGTAATCTAATTACCATTTTTGCAATAGTAATCCCTTACTTTACTCGTTACTTGAAAAAAGTAATCGGATTACAGTAACGCGTCTGCTGATAGCAACACAGCAAGAGAAAGGCCAGCACAGGCATCCAGTATCCGTAGTTTCAGGTGCTGCACATCTCGTATCTTCACACCATAGACAATTGCCTTCAGATAACCCCAAAGATAAAAGTCTAAGGGGGTCAGATCGGGAGACCTCGGGGGCCATTCAACTGGCCCACGACGACCAATCCACTTTCCAGGAAACTGTTCATCTAGGAATGCTCGGACCTGGCACCCATAATGTGGTGCTGCACCATCTTGCTGGAAAAACTCAGGGAACGTGCCAGCTTCAGTGCATAAAGAGGGAAACACATCATCATGTAGTAATTTCAAATATCCAGTGGCCTTGAGATTTCCATTGATGAAGAATGGTACCCCATATACCACACCAAACCATCACTTTTGTTGTTCCAACAGTCTTGGAGGGATCCATCCAATGTGGGCTAGTGTCAGACCAATAGTGGTGGTTTTGTTTGTTAACTTCACCATTCACATAAAAGTTTGCCTCATCACTGAACAAAATCTTCTGCGTGAACTGAGGGTCCTGTTCCAATTTTTGTTTTCGTTGAGATGGTGCAGAAGCTGGAGTTTGTAAGGGTGCCATTTGTGAGTAGCAAATACCGCCGAAGGGATGTTCGACTAATGCCACTCTCCAGTGACATGCGGCGAGTGCTACGCTGTGGGCTCTTGCTGAATGAAGCTAGGACAGCCACTGATGTTTCTTCATTAGTGACCGTTTTCTTGCGTCCACATTTTGGCAAATTCAACACTGAACCATTTTCACAAAACTTAGCAAGCAGTTTGCTAACTGTAGCATGGGAGATGGGTGGTCTCGTTGGTTGTCTTGCATTGAAATCTGCTGCAATGACTCGGTTACTGCGTTCACCAGATATCAACACAATTTCGATCCGCTCCTCACGTGTTAACCTCTTCGACATGTCAATGGCTGTAAACAAAGAGAAACTTGTAAATAACTCATGAAAGAATAAAGTTACGTTAAAACCAAGCACACCATTGTTTTTCTTGTGACATTACCAATAAGTTTGATGTGTCACATGGCTCTCTTCCTATTGAAAAAATAAAAGTTGTATCCAAGATGGCTGACTTCTAAATGGTCACCACCCATCTTGAGGAGTTTGCTCCCTCACATATACTAATGTGCCACAAACAGGACTTTAATATCACCAACCATTCCCATGTTATTACGGTGTATCCATATAAATGGCCCACCCTGTAATGAAGAGTAGTAATGAAGAGGAATCAAATACAACGACTATACTGGCACTCATAGTCATGTGATCAGTACATTGATATTCATTGTGACACTTTACAATTACTCATAATTTATGCTATCTAAAGCTCCAACAGTATAAAATTTACCTAAGACAGTTAATTCCATAATCTATGTCAAGTATTAACAAGAGGCTTGTTGAGCCTCACACACTCTACTTTGGAAAGGTGTAGAAGAAGGGTATGAGCAATCAAAACTGCTGTTTGCATAGCCCCTGCAGGTGAAACTACTGCAGATCGGGTACTGAGGACCGCGCAAAGTCACTTTGATGTGTGCCATCTGACATTTCTGACCCAGATCTAGTCATCTGTACTCTCTTTTTCAACAGCTGGACTTGTCCTTAGAGCCATAACGAGACACGGAACCTCCAAACCAAATGGCACCACAGTGAGTGTAGTGTATACTGAATAGTACTAATCGCTGTTCTGTCACACAAAAAATGCATTGAAATTGATTCACTGACACCCCCAACCTTGCAATGTTCAAGATTTTTATGGTATGCTCATATAAATTACAGAGAAACTGTTTAATCAGAGTATAGCATCAAATCATTTATCATTTTAGCATATTGATCTGGTCAGTTATGTATCAGGGGAGGATTTTAATCAGTTTCTGCTGCTGTGGTGTAAATGAAATTAACAACAGGTGCAGTAGGAGAAGCAGCAGAGACAACCCCCAAAACAGGAATGGTTTTACAGGTGGAGGATGCTGACTTTTTTCCCCTCATCATCTTTTCTGAGTGTTTTCTCACAAGTGTTGCATTCTGCTAAGGTCAGTGTCAATACTGGTAGGTTTGCTGTGTCTCCCAGCACAGTCTCAAGAGCATGGATTAGACTCCAGGAGACATGCAGTTACTCTAGCAGAGCTTGACAGGGCTGTAGAAGGTCCTTAACTCATCAGCAGGACTGGTACCTGCTGTTTTGTGCAAGGAGAAAACAGCATGAGCACTGCCAGAGGTACAAAATTACCTCCAGCAGGTCACTGGTGTGAATGTCTGTGACCAAAAAAGACCAACATCCTCTGGTGGGCCTTGTGCTTACTGCCTTGCACCATGGAGCCTGATTGGCATTTGCCATAGAATATCAAAATTGCCAGGTTCCCTCTGAGCACACGTGACAGACGTGAAAGGGTCTGCAGAAGCAGTGGAGAACGTTGTGCTGCCTTGTTTAGCATGACAGGTTTAATTGTTGGCTCAGTTATGGTTTGAGGAGGCATATCCACTGAGGTCCACGCTGACCTGTACAGTCTAAATGGCACTCAATCAAAAAAAACAAACAAAAAACCCCCAAACCAAAACAAGCACAGGTTGTTGTGTGCCTTCACTATCTAGCCATCTATAACCTGTCTTCATAAAGACAAACATTAAAGCCACAGCTGGGTCAAATTTGATTCTCTGCTGTTATTTTCCATGAATGCATACACATATTACCTTTTATAGTCCTTAATAGCATGTATTTTACAGGAAATAATGGAGGTATGCTCTTTGTAAACTGCACAACCTTACACACTAAACATGCATTCTTTTCACTTGTCTCTCAAGACCACAATCAGCAGACACATTATGTCAACACAAATACACTCAGTGTGGGGTCTGTGTTCAAAGTGTTCCACTTTGTCAAAGCCACAGGTTTTATGAAGATTAGTATACACACACATTTTGTGTCGGTAACCTAAAGCCATCACTGTCTTCTTCTGCTGTTTTATTTGTCTACATGTCTGGGAAGCTGTAGAACTCAGTATTACAGTAACTCTCTTCACCTTCTCTTCAGTGCCCTCGCTCCCTTTCCACCTTACCTCTTCTCTCCATTCTGTGCTCAATTTCCTTAGTGCCTCCTTTCTGTCATTTAGCTTTCTTCCTCCATCCTATCCCAAACTCGCTCCTTACACTACTTTCAGCTCTCCATCCTCATGCGTTTTCATGTTGTGTTTTCCCTGTCCGCCTGCAGACATCTGTCTGTGTTAATTATGTGCGTGTTTGTCATCCTATTTTGTTTAAATAAGATTGCATGTGCTGAATTCATCCCTTTCCATAAATGCATTCATCAGCACTGCTGTTTAATTTTCCATGAAGCAAAGGGTGGCATGTTACCCAGAAGGCTGTGATGAAACCACTGTCCCATCAATTACCTGTTGTTGATATTTTTCAACAGGAGAAGTGTTTGCTATTGGTGATCTGGGGCCTGTTCTTCGTACCGCGCTAAGTGAGTTAGCTGGATGAGATTGTTGACGATTTCGCGTGATCCTGGATCATTCGGTTCCCCGAAGCCCATCCGGGACTTGCTGTCATAGCAACAGAGCTGTAAGCGTAAACCTGCTGGGGAGCAGGTTTACTTTATGTAAACAGGATTAGATCGCGGCCACGCAGGTATGTCCGCGTCATTCATACGAAAGCAACAGCGATATTCCACCACTGTTTCACCATAAATAAATAACATCAATGTAACTAAAGATAATGCAGCACTTGATCCTTTTATTGATTTCACACAGATACATACAGGTCATTCCCTAAAAAAGGGAAATGTACTATTAACATTCTATTACATGTATGTGATTATTACAGATGTAATTCATATTTCAGAGTAGTAATTGTAAATTACTTCGTGTAATCAAGATGAGAGACCACGGCTATAAAAGCGAAGGTGGATTTGGGAAGTCTGTCGCAGTCATATCCTGTCCGTTTACGCGAGCAACCCATTGCGGAAGGTGCAAGATTGATAAGGAGAGTCCTCAGAATTCAGCGTATATTGCGGGACAGGCAGGATCCGTTAGCTCAGCGCGACAGTGTGCTCATAGAGAGATATCGATTTTCCCGTGAGGGTATTATTCACTTAACCAACTTGTTGACGAGGGGGTGCAGGACCACCACCTGTCTTTTTTTTTGCTCTGCCCTTTTCTTGGTTGCTGTTATGAACAAACAAACAGATTATTCCAGGGTCTCTTTCCAAGAGACGACAAGCAATATAAGTGATAAATATTACCATTCTGTAGAATATTCTTATATTTCACTTTTACTTGTTCCCATGTTCTAGTGGGTCCTGTTGTGGCTCTAATGTGAAAGGGGATATAATATAACATATTATAATATAATATAATGTAATATAATATTGGATAATATGGTGTGATATGATAAATCTACCCTACCGCCTACTGGTGTTGGCCAGAGGGGCCGATGGCGCAATATGGCAGCCTGGCTTCTGTCAGTCTGCCCCAGGGCAGCTGTGGCTACAACCGTAGCTGCCTCCACCAGTGTGTGAATGTGAGAGTGACTGAATAGTGGCATTGTACAGCGCTTTGGGTGCCTTGAAAAGCGCTATATAAATCCACTCCATTATTATTGTTATTATTGAATTACTTACGAGTTTGATTTGTCAGCAACTTTCTGCCAGCCCTCTCTCCTTGCTTTTGCAGCCTTTGCAGTGTTCCCTTGCGTTTTAATTAAACTCTGAAACTCCTGAAATCCCTCACTCAAGAGTTCTCGCTCTGCTGCCGAAAAATACCGAGCGCGCTCCTTCGACATTTTCGCCGACCAATCAAAGGGTTGCCGATCAATGTTTCTACTATCGATGCGTAGCCCCTGTTGGGCCACCCAGTGATCTCACATTACTTCATCCAGCTATACTAATCGTCAACAACAGGTGTGTTCGGGGAACCGGAATAGCGAGCTCAGAGTTAGCGCGATGATTTGGTCTTGGATGTTTCATTTGATCTTGGATGTAGTAAGCGACGTACGAAGCACAGGGCCCAGGACTGTTCGCTGATGCCCTAGCACACTCCAAACAAAAACAAACGCACTGCGCTTAAGAACAGGCTTTCTTGGAGAATTAACTGTGCAAAAAAACTAATCAAGATCATGTAATTTAGGACATTGCTCATGATTGTGTCCGGAATAAGCCTGTCAGATAAGACTGACGGGGATCCCAAAGTAGGATTGTGTTTCACCCTCCATGTAGCAGCTTCACAACTAATATCTGGATTCCAGTCAGGTTAATACAAGTCATATTTATGTATGGGGAGTTTCAAACTTAGGCAGCACGGTGGCATGGTGGTTAGCACTGTTGCCGCACAGCAAGAAGGTCCTGAGTTCAATTCCACCATCAGGCCGGGGTCTTTCTGTGTGGAGTTTGCATGTTCTCCCCGTGTTTGCGTGGGTTCTCTCCGGGTACTCTGGCTTCCTCCCACCGTCCAAAGACATGCAGCTTGTGGGGTTAGGTTAATTGAATAATCCAAATTGCCACTAGGTGTGAATGTGAGTGTGAATGGTTGTCTGTCCCTATGTGTTAGCCCTGCGACAGACTGGCGACCTGTCCAGGGTGTACCCCGCCTTTTGCCCTATGACAGCTGGGATAGGCTCCAGCGCCCCCCGCGACCCTGAAAAGGATAAGTGGAAGCGAATGGATGGATGGAGTTTCAAACAATCTTAAGGACAGACAACACAAAAGCAAAGCAGGGACAGCAAGAAAAGCACCCAGACTCTAATTTCCACAGGAAGTACTGTAAATGTATGCTCCCTGAAGGAATTTCACTGTAGAACAAAACTTACATGAGTATGGATTATGTTCTTGTGGTCAAGGAAAAGAGGTTAGGATTGGGACATAGGAGGTCCTCTTGGACCGCATCCAACCTCTCTCAAAGGCTTCAGGGGGATCTACCAGGCCCAGGAGCTATTGCCAATCCTCAATGAGGCCTTCCCCAAACGCAGCCTCTGGCATAGCTTGTTGCTCCATTATAAACAAGAAGCACTCCAAGAGTGCAAACCTTACACAAGGCCGCTCACTCTGGGGTAGTGTTTACTTTTAATGGAACAGTTTTGTATTTTATATACATTAATTTTGTTTCCTTTTATAAGGCTGTAAAACAAATTGCAAACTGCAAGTTTTTGTTATTTGCTCTGTTCAATCCCATTTTAATGTATTTAACATAATCTTTTTCTTTGTATTATTATAGGGTCTTTACCTCACAATAAAAAGCACCTTGAGGCAACCAGTGTTGGCGATTTTGAGCCATATAAATAAAACTGAATTAAACTGAATTGGCAGATGTGAATTGTAAAAGTGAAGTCAGGGGTCCAAAGTAACATGATGTTTAGAATCCCCAAATATCATTCCCATATATGCCTATATGCTATCCATACAAACACTGACAGAAACCGACGCAGCAATGTATAGCCACTATGTGGCTAGTGGTAGGTTCTCATTGGGAAGAGGTCATTTTTCAGTCACTTATCACTACGGTTCAGGTCTCTCAGAGGGATTTGGTAACCTTAATGTAGCTTTCTCATTGACAAGACATCGGAAAAACGTTGCTTACCTTCACTTCACTCACTCTGTTTTGCACATTATGGAACCAGCTTCCAGTTTGGATTCAGGAGACACTATCTCTACTTTTAAGATTAGGCTGAAACTTTCCTTTTTGCTAAAGCATATAGTTAGGGCTGGACCAGGTGACCCTGAATCCTCCCTTAGTTATGCTGCAATAAATGTAGACTGCCGGGGGATTCCCATGATGCATTGAGTTTTTCCTTTCCAGTCACCTTTCTCACTCACTATGTATTAATAGACCTCTCTGCATTGAATCATATCTGTTATTAATCTCTGTCTCTCTTCCACAGCATGTCTTTCATCCTATTTTCCTTCTCTGACCCCAACCGGTCGCAGCAGATGGCCCCGCCCCTCCCTGAGCCTGATTCTGCCGGAGGTTTCTTTCTGTTAAAAGGGAGTTTTTCCTTCCCACTGTCGCCAAAGTGCTTGCTCATAGGGGGTCATATGATTGTTGGGTTTTCTCTGTATGTATTATTGTACGATCTACTGTACAATATGAAGCGCCTTGAGGCGACTGTTGTTGTGATTTGGTGCTATATAAATAAAATTGAATTGAATTGTGTCACACCAGCTAGACTTTTTTGTGAAGCAGCATCATTGCGGTTTATTATGCAGCAGTTTTTAGCAGTTTTCTGTTGAAAGGGGATATTTTCCAAGCTTGGAGGATGCCCACTCGGTGAACGACTAGCATGTCTGTTCTTTTTTTCAACTACAAATTTAAGAATTTTTACAAACTGTCCCACTCGCTTCTCACCACCAGTACTACATTCACATCCACAAATAGAAAACTGTTCTGGAAATTATCCATAATGAAACAACAAAGCTAGGGAGTGACTTGTAACAGCTGTTCTCCCAAAAATAACAAAAAAAATATAAAAGACAATGTATTGCACGCCACCCTTTCCTGGCTGAGATGCTGATTCTCATCCCCACTGCTTGAAATTTGGCTATGAAATATTCCAGTGCAAGCTGGAGGCTATCACCTAGTGAAGCCAACAGAACCACATCATCTGTGAAAAACAGAGACGCAATTCTGAGACCACCCAAGTGGAAGATTTGTGCCAAATTGATATGCCTAAAAATTCTGTCCATAAAAATTATGGTCAGAATCGGTGAGAAAGGGCAGCCATGGCCGAATCCAAAACTCACTGGAACAAGTCCGAGTTATTGTTGGCAATGCGAAGCAAGCTCTTGCAATGGTTGCATAAGAACCAGACACCTCGAAGTACCTCTCATAGATACTCCAAGGGACAAGGTCTACTGCCTTCTCCAAGTCCACAAAGAGGTAAAGAGCTGGTCCAGTGTTCCATGACCTGGATGAAAACTGTGTTGTTTCTTCTCCTTGGAACTTGAAACTGATACTGCCGCTTAATTGACCCCCAAGTTTAATTGATGCTTTGATTAAAGAGTGCTCCCTTCATAAAGTGTCTACCTTACAATATAAAGTCCCTTGAAGCTACTGTTGTTGTGATTTGTGATAAATAAACTTGAATTGAAATAAATAAATTGAATTGTTGTTGGTGCAATAACGAAATAATATTACAACATTAATAATAATAATAATAATGAGCAAATGTGAACTAACATTAACACAGAGGAGAGGATGGAAACTTCCTCTCCTGCTGCAATAGTGGATAATTCGTGCAGGTCAGATGAAGATCTTTTACGACATCACAGAAAAATGTCTGAGAGACATTTCTGAAAATATCTCAAGGTTACTTTTCACTCTGTGCCTCATCTACTTCTCCTCCACTTTCACATAATTCCTCTTCAATAGATTCTACTTTCACTCAACCCTTTCTTCCTCTCACCTCCTGTCCTCACTCGTGCTTTTCCTCTTTTTCATCGGCCTCTCTTTTCTCTACTGACTCCTTTTCTACTTCTCTGCCTCTCCATCCATGTCACTCTTCCAAATCACCCAACTTTGTGCATATTTGATGATTTCACTGCCGTCCAGGATAATTATTACACAGTTTTCATGTCACGTGGGGGGCCTGTGGGACCTGCAGGAGATGTGTGTTGCCACTGTTCTGATTAAAAATTTACAGACTGCTTTACAGTGATGATGCTGAACAAAAGGGACTTCTTGTGATGTATGACTAGTGCTTAGTCATACAAAGGAAAAAAACACACACACAGTATAGTCATAATTTTGCTACAGCTCTCAATTGTGTTATAAAATCTTTAATTTTGCGGACATGTAATTGTTTTAACTTAAAATAAGTAGAGACCTCCATCCATCCATCCATCTTCATCCGCTTTGTCCGGGGCCGGGTCGCGGGGGCAGCAGCCTAAGCAAAGAGGCCCAGACCTCCCTCTCCCCAGCCACCTCCTCCAGCTTATCCGGGGGAATACCAAGGCGTTCCCAGGCCAGCCGAGAGATATAATCTCTCCAGCGTGTCCTGGGTCCCGGTGGGACATGCCCGGAACACCTCACCCAGGAGGCGCCCAGGGGGCATCCTTGTCAGATGCCCGAACCACCTCAGCTGGCTCCTTTCGATGTGGAGCAGCAGCTGCTCTACTCTGAGCCCCTCCCGGATGGCCGAACTTCTCACCCTATCTCTAAGGGAGAGGCCAGCCACCCTTCGGAGGAAGCTCATTTCTGCCGCTTGTATCCGCGATCTCGTTCTTTCGGTCACTACCCACAGCTCGTGGCCATAGGTGAGGGTAGGGACGTAGATCGACCGGTAAATTGAGAGCTTCGCTTTTACACTCAGCTCCCTCTTCACCACGACGGTCCGGTGCAGCGTCCGCATTACTGCAGCTGCAGCCCCAATCCGTCTGTCGATCTCCGGCTCCCTTCTCCCATCACTCGCGAACAAGACCCCAAGATACTTGAACTCCTCCACTTGTGGCAGGAACTCATCCCCGACCCGGAGTGGGCACTCCACCCTTTTCCGGCTCAGCACACCCTCACTACGCGTTTAGGTGCACCAGGTCTGTCCAGCGTCCTCCCCCGCCACCTGATCCAACTCACCACCAGGTGGTGATCAGTTGACAGCTCAGCCCCTCTCTTTACCCGAGTGTCCAGAACATATGGTCGCAGGTCTGCTGATACGATTACAAAATCGATCATCGACCTACGGCCTAGAGCGTCCTGGTGCCACGTGCACTTATGGACACTCTTATGTTCGAACAGGGTGTTCGTTATGGCCAAACTGTGGTTAGCACAGAAGTCCAATAACAAAGCACCGCTCGGGTTCAGATCAGGGAGGCCGTTCCTCCCAATCACGCCCCTCCAGGTCTCGCTGTCGTTACCCACGTGAGCATTGAAGTCTCCCAGCAGGACAACAGAGTCTCCAGGTGGAGCACCCTCCAGCACCCCCCCCAGGGACTCTAAGAAGGCTGGGTACTCTGAACTGCCACTCGGCGCATAAGCGCAGATGACAGTCAGGACCCGTTCCCCGACCCTAAGGCGCAGGGAACAAACCCTCTCGTCCACCGGGAAAAACCCCAACGTACCGGCAGCAAGCCGAGGGGATATTAGGATACCCACCCCAGCCCGCCGCCTCTCACCAGGGGCAACTCCAGACTGAGACAGAGTCCAGCCCCTCTCCAGGAGACTGGTTCCAGAGCCCAAGCCATGTGTAGAGGTGAGCCCGACTATATCTAGCCGGTACCTCTCAACCTCACGCACTAACTCAGGCTCCTTCCCCACCAGAGAGGTGACATTCCATGTCCCTATTGCCAGTCTTGGCAGCCGGGGGTCAGTCCGCCAGGGCCTCCGCTCCTGGCCGCCACCCGGCACACAATGCACCCGACCCCTATGGCGCCTCCTGCGGGTGGTGGGCCTGCGGGAGGATGGGCCCATGTCTCCTCTTCGGGCTGTGCCCGGCCGGACCCCATGGACTAAGGCCCGGCCACCAGACGCTCGCCCTCGGGCACCCTCCCCGGGCCTGGCTCCAGGGCGGGGCCCCGGTAACCCTATCCCGGGCAGGGTAAACTGTTCCCTCGGTGTCCTTTTCATAAGGGTCTTATGAATCGCTCTTTGTCTGGTCCCTCACCCAGGGCCAATTTGCCATGGGAGACCCTACCAGGGGGCAAAAGTCCCCAGACAACATAGCCCCTGGGATCCCTGGGACACACAAACCCCTCCACCACGATAAGGTAGCGATTCAAGGAGGGGAAAGTAGAGACCTATTTCTCCCTAATATCCTCAACAAAAATGTTGTTGCGTGACATAAAACATACACGTGGTTTAAAGAAGTTATTACATCACCTGTCAGAAAAACAAAAAATATTAGGAATTGTGCTTAAAACTAAAACTGACATAGTTATGTATCGGGCAAATAACAAAGTGAAGTCATGTTTTATGCACCAGTTTGAGCCAGCACACTGGACTAATTTTTCTCTCCAGGAATACAAATAAATGTGTTTTTACTATTTCTTCTGTTTTCTTTGTGAAGCAGAAAATAAACATAAAAAATGTCTTTGGTAATCACCAATCCTGTTACAGTAAGTAGAGCAGCTGTGTGTCATCATTTACAAGGTTATCAAATCGCAGGTTTTATTATTTATTTTCTGCTTTAATATTAAGTAAAAATTTAAACTTCAAATTTAAACTTTAACATGTTACAAATTTGCCTGTGTACAAATCAAGGGTCAAACTCCACGGCTGAAAAATGAAGACACGGTGTAAGTCTGAACATTTGCATTTCCTTAGGTGGACACTAGAGGCTAACTCAACAAATGACTTAATTCCCCCAAAATCTTATGTTAAAACACCCCAATTTATAGGAAAATAAACAGGTTTATGAAGCGGTACAAAATTGGTTTTGCTATTTATCATTTCTGTTTTTTCTCAGCAAAACAACTGTACACATTTTGATGTAACTCAGTCATTCTTAAGTCTTAACAATAGACCTACTGCTGCTTTGAGTGACAGGTGGATATGCTAGCTGTTTCCTGGAACTGGACCTCTCAATCAATGGTGCCTTTTGAACGTTTTGATGTAAATATCTAAAAAATAACTTGGATGTACAGTCACCAACCAACTCTAGAGTTTACACATAGTCCAAAAAAGAGAAAATATTCAATGAGTGGAAGTTGGAAGTGTTTTGTTGATCAGGGTCACAGATAGGCTGAAACCTATCCCAGCTGTCGCAAGTCAAGAGATGCTCTATGCACTCTCTGTACAGCTCAGCAGGGCTAACACAAAGATAACCACTAAAACACACACTTACACCAATTATCCTAACCCAATCCATGTCTTTGGATGCACTGTTCCAAAAAATAGTAATGTCAAAGTATCTTTACAGTTTTGTACTGTCTTTCTAGAATATCAATAAGTAGACTGTGATTTTACATGTCGAAGGTAACATAACATCACTGTAAATATAGTAAAACACAATTTACTTGTTTTTTAAATATATTTTTTTGTACATATGCATATTTAGATTGTAAAAATACATTCAGAAATGTATCATAATTTCACAAATATTTGTCTGTTATGTGAGAGAAGGATCTGTTAAATCCAAATGTAATACTATGGAAAAATATATAAAATGGTTGAAAATTAATGAGAATAATCAATAATTAAAGGAGTATTTGAATCATAATTTTGCTGAAAATTTCATGTCATCTAGGTCTGATTCAATAATTCAGAGGTAACAAGTGAAAATATAATTAATAGGAATGAAAACTAAAAAAAACATATAAAACATTGCACGGACACGCTGTGCTAATTATATATTTTAAAAAATAAATGTAGAGGTAGGAATTGCAATTAATATAAATCTCAAAGTATTCACAACATTCCTGAACAGAAATAGGCCTCTGCACCTGGGGTGAGGGTGTGGCCATGAAAACAATGTGACATGCCATTGGATGTTGGGACACATAATAACATGACGCTAAGCATCGGCCAGTGAATGTGAACTAACAACCACAAGGTCGCAGGTATGGCTGTACTGTAGGAAAAAATCCTAATATAAAAATATTCTACTGTGCATTTTTCAGTTTTGTTCTGTTCTTCTAGAATATCATTAAAGTTACGTAAATAGACTGTGATTAACGTTAAATCACTGTAATGTAATAAAAAAATTTTCATGATTATTAAATGTATCTGTCTGTACATATGCATTTTAGATTGTTAAAATACATTCACAAATGTATCATGATTTCACAAATATTTGTCCGTTATTTGAAAGATTGAACTGTTGAATTCAAATGTAATGCTATGGAAAAGTATATAACATCATTCCTATAAGCTTGTGTTACGTCACATAAGTATTATTATCTTTGCTATTTAGGGCGATCGTGGCTCAAGAGTTGGCAGTTCCCCTTGTGATCCGAAGGTTGCCGGTTCGATCCCCGGCTCTGACACTCTCGGTATTGTGTCCGTGGTCAAGACTCTTCACCTACTGGTGATGGCCAGAGGGGCCGATGGTGCGATATGGCAGCCTCACCTCTGTCAGTCTGTCCCAGGGCATGCAATCCATTATTATTTAAACCAACTGTTAACTGTATATTTCTGTACATATACGTATTATGATTCATATTGCCACATTCATTGACCTTGTTTATAGGTAATTTCATTGTTTGATCACGTTAAAATGTTCCTAATTTAATGTCTAAAAGCACTTGGAAAAGGCAGAATCCCATGTAAAATTAGCGCAACAAACTCTATTTTCATTACTGAAAATAACCGTATTTTTATGGGACAGTTATTTTCTGTTATTTTACGGTCGTATTTTGGCGCCCCAGCTGCCGGAATATTACCGTTTTTTTTAACAGTGTGGTGGAATAAAGTTGGAGTACCCGGAGAGAACCTGTAAGCTACAGAAAGGCCTCAGACTGGATTGAAAACTATGGACCTTTTTGCTGTGACGTGGCGATGCCGCCATAACTAAATATGCTGTAATGTATCTCTATTTATTCATTTCTATTCATCTCCTAGTTTTTTTAATGTGTTATTATTATTTCCTAAACAACCCGATGTTATTGGTCTGGTCCCTTAGGATGAGGAGGATGTACACAAACTCCTTGAAGACAAAATTACGCTTAGTTAGCTTGCTGGCTAAAGCTGAAGATAATTTATCTGTTCTGGGGTTAAAATAATCTTGAGCGATATTATCCGTCTTTGCCAAAATGGAGAGCAAAACAGGTATAGCACCGGTTACTGGGTGGGGCAGGGCATTGTCAATGGTTGGTTGAATTAAATTACAAAGTAATAGTGTAGTCTACAGCCTATTTGGTTACAGTCAAACATCCACTGAGATCCTTTGGTGTCATTGCTGGCAATGCAGGGTAGCATCTTGTCGAATGAGGTTGAATCTATGCAGGTGCAAGTTTGAGTAACTTTGTAGTAGACTGGTGGACACAGAAACTACAACAAGCCTTTAAGTAGAATGCCTTATCCTACAGACACTGAAGCTAGGAGATAGCCAAGGCCTAATCCAACTCTGAGTTTTATTATTTTCCTCATTTAAGAATTATTTTTTATTTACATTATGCTGATCTCTACAAATGCATAGCAAAAATGCTGAAAGTTATCATATTATACTGATAATATTATACCGTGTTCACTCAAGGTAAACATGACAATGATATAACAATAATATGTGCAGTATATGAACAAAACTACTGGGCCACCGACACATCACACCTACAGCAGCTGTTCAACAGTGCCATCAATGAAGCTCCTGGCACACAGTTTTTGAATTGATGTTTGGCGGTTTGGTGTGTGTGCTACAGCACTCTGTAACTTGGTATTTCATTTCATTTTATTCATTTATAAAGCACATTTAATAACAACAGAGCGTTGACCAAAGTGCTGTACAACATAACAATTAAAGTTAGTGGTCTGCCACTTCGTGGGTGAGCTCCTGTGGTTCCAAAAGGTTCCACTTTGAAATAATAGCACTTACAGTTGATCATTTTATATCTACGAGGGAAGAAACTGACTTGTTATAGAGCTGGCACGCTAATGCTGTACCACGCTCAAATTCAGTGAGCTCTGTAGAATGGCCCATTTGTTTCTTTAGAAATGTTTGTAAAGGCAGACTTCATGGCTAGATGTTTGGTGATTTCTTTTTTTAGATTTACTTATAGGCTTGTTGCCTTTATTTGATAGGTCAGCAGTGGAGAAAAGAGGGGGAGAAAGAGCAGGAGAACACACAGCGAAGGCCCACAGGTCAACTTCAAACTGCATTTTAGCCACAGGACATATGAGTGATGCTAAGCCAGTAAGCTAAACTGGCAGCTCTGGTGATTTATTTCATAAATCTGTGGCAGTGGTACTGAAAACACCAGAATTTCAAGATTAAGCATTGTGTCCCGATATCGTTATCCATGGTGTCAGGAGCCTATCCCAGCTGCCACAGGATGAGAAGCGGGGTACACCTTGGACAGGCGGCCAACAATAATTCTCCTGTGAGGACTAACAGGACTTTGTCCTCTTTAGCAAAGTCTGATGTGTTTTAGAATTAAATAAAGTGCTTGAAACTGACTCTTACAAGAAGCTGAGTCAGATTTTTTTAGGAACTTGCAAATAAAAGTTTGACACACTAATGTTTCCCAAATTACAATGATTTACCAGTTTTTATAGACTATAAAACAATCTGAATGAAATTTTCTGTCTAAAACTTGTACTGTTACTCAGACTGCAGTTTAATCTTAGTTTTAGGCTTTGAAGAATTTGACCAATAAAAGCCAGAACTACATACAGACAAACTGAAAGAGAGCATTAATCACACGCGCGGCACGCACACACTCACACGCTCCTAATTCTGTGTCCTAATTCATGTCAGTAGGCTTGCTTCGCTGACAGACAGTGCCCGCATGCATGCATGCAGGTCTTTGCTCTTTGCTGCTGCATGCGCCAAGAGCCATCTGTCCTGTAACAGAAAGAGCGGCGTAGATTATGTTGTCCAGAGAGAGAGAGAGAGAGAGAGAGAGAGAGAGAGAGAGAGAGAGAGAGTGTGTGAGAGAGAGAGAGAGGGAGAGAGAGCGAGTGTGAGTGTGTTTTTGTGTGTGTGTGTGTGTGTGTGTGTGTGTGTGTGTGTGTGTGTGTGTGTGTGTGTGTGTGTGTGTGTGTGTGTGTTTGTGTGTGTGTGTGTGTGTGTGTGTGTGTGAGAGAGAGAGAGAGAGAGAGAGAGAGAGAGAGAGAGCATTACGCACACCCTGATCTTGTCCACACAGAACTAGTGTGGCGCACAGACAAGCGGCAGCCCTCACAAAGTGGGAAGTTTTCGCCGAAGGATTCAGTGTAAAAATTAATCACCTTCATGTCGACTCTGTTGGATACTAACCCGCCGATGCTATGGTTACCTTTATTACGGTAGGAACAACTGATTTCATTTAACTGGGAACTTAGTGGAGTATTTTTGTCGCTGCAAAACTCTTTGGTTCTTTGACACCAGGTATAAGCCAAAGTGTGCGACTTGCTCAACATTATTTAAACGATGGTAACAGACTCAGATGCTCAGAGCTGCTGGATTTACAACTTGTACAAATGGCTTTAAAAAGTTTCAGAAATCCTGAATTTGGTAGAGAATCGCGTCTAAATATGTGCTGAAGATTTCGTATTTAGTTTAAAAAAAACTGTGTTATTTTGTGTTCACCGACTATTTCACCTTCTAACTTTAAACTTTGGTCAGTAAAACCAAGTAAAAAGGGAAACTACCCAGAATGGACAAAGTAACGTATGTTGCACGTTTTCCTCGGAGTTTGGAACAGGTAGACTTGAAGGTTGGCTATTTACAAAGTTGGTTTACGCATACAAATGTTTGGAACTCCTGTTGTTTAGTCACACGCGGGAGTTTTACCAGCGGATCTGGCCGAATGCGCACGAGAACGATGTGCCTCTGGATTACCCACGCGCTAATTGCTCCTCAGATCGCGGTTAGTGGCTGTGAAAGTTGATGTGTCACGGATGACTCCTACAATAAAGGTGGCCTGTGCGCACTGCTCTCCCTCTTTGCTTGTTGCTCGTTCCGTGTGTGTGCGTGCCCGTTGTTTGTATACGCATGCAGACTAAAACCTGTTAGACCTAAGAAGAAAAAAAAAAGAAAAGAAAAAGTGAGAGCTCTCCGGGCGCAAAGATACCCTCTCCAGAATCTTCATACGTACTGAACTTCAGTACTTTAAATTAGTATTTTGTTAAAAATGCGCATGCAAGAAACATTCCCAACTCGTTTAAAATGAATGTGAAAACATACTTAAAATATTTGAATTGGGGTTGGAGTAGGTGCACGTGGGTACATTGTATAACCTTGTTCCCTTCCATCAAACCACCTCAGACTTCAGATTTCACTGTTGGCAGGTGTTAAATGAGTCGCATAATCCTCCCAGAAATACTGATGCTGTTAGCGGGTGCGTGGACTAACATGATGGCCCGATGAGGCGCGTGTATTGTAGGATCTGTGGTCTGGGCAGCTTTGTGTAATGGCGCGCATCTGTGGGCGTATTCAGCCTTTTTGGTGGATGAGTCCCTGCTGCTGCTTCTCGTACACTTTTCTGAGTACGTGCGTGCGTCGAAGTGTGTATGCACGCCAAGAGGCCGCCGGAGCAGCTGTTGCGGTGGCGGATTTGAGCCTTTCCTGACATCCAGACACACAGCAGGACTGGGAAATTAGGACACATGGAAGGAGGCGAGAGAGGGAGACACCGGCTCAATTCCGTAACTTTATGGGCACTTGAGTCAATGATGGCCTCCCAGGAATCCTGAGAGAAGCTGCTGCTCCAGCTGTGAGCTGTTGCGTGCGGGCATGCCATGCAGCTGCAGTTTAACAGCGTTCATTTTGTGCTTTACTGCAGGAAGAATGGAGAAAAAATAAGGAGTTAGGGTTGTGAACAGCGTAGGGGCGGTGCTCAGTGTAAGAACATGAAGTACAGTAGATATGGTTAAAAACACTATACTTTTATTGTGGATAGTTTAACTTTTTTCTCTTGTTTATGCATCTCATCTCATAACTTGTTTGTATAGTTTTTGTTCTACTTTCATTTCTTGTGGCAGTTTTTCTTTTAAATCACCTTGGTTTAAATTCCAAGAGTAGCTTGAGAAAACATGTCGGGAAATTATGAATGCGCAGCTATCAAAGGACTGCCGCCAAAAACACAACAACCAAAGATCAAAATCAGAGCGAGCTTATTTCAACAGAAACAAACGTAATGAGGCATAAAATCAACTTTAACGAATGTGCAGAGTGAAAATGGCAGAGATCGTGCCAAGAAGTTTGGAGGTGTAAAAATGTGCGACTGTAACTATACAACACCAAAAAGTGTGCTTAGTACATTTTTCCTCACCAGATAGAAACTTAAATAAAGAAACAGATGAAATCACTGTTCTGTTTAATTGGTCTCTTGTTGACCAATGGAGTTGGATTGGAGCATCAGCCAGGAAAAGGCAGTCTGGGTGGGTCACCAGTGTTATCCCATCACAGATGTTTTGTGACATTTCCAGATGGACTGACCAGAAGCTGTAGTGTCCCCGAACCCCCTTCTTCTTCTGGAAATCTGTTCCCCTCAACATGTGATGTTTTTTCACCTCTCCTTGTGTTGCAGGATTATGTATAATTCACTTTACAACTGACATTTTTCTACATATCCAGAAACTGTACAATTAAATCTTTCCAAAAATGGCAAATTAGTTTTATTAGATCACAGAAAACAAAAAATCCAACAGATGTATGAGGGAAGGATAAAGCGAAAATGTATATATCAAAAAATGCAACCCTCTCAGGCTCAAATTAAACTTTTTGTTGCTAATGCACAACCAAGTCCTGCAGTGGTACTTCTGAGTAAAAAAACACTCATAAAATATGTATGTGGGGTTGTTAGTTTTTAACTCTTGCAAATCGACAACGCCTGCCTTGAGAGGGTTAACAACTTTTACCATGGAAATGAAAGTAGTACATTATCTTTTAAATGCAAGCAGGCTTTTACAGAATCAGTGTTGGGATATATTTAGTGGGACAAACCCAGAGAATCAATCTTGGATCCCATTCTCAGCTTTTTGTGGCTGTAACAAATTTCAAATTCATTTAGAGTTATGCAGAAATCCCTACCGACAAGTCCTGTGCTATTAACATACTTTGGCTAAAAAACAAATTATTTAAAAACATGTATAGTGTGCTCATTTGGTATATTTTCCTGAAATAAACTTGTTTTAATTCAGTTATTATTAACTAACAGTGATGAGGGTATTCTTTCAGGATGGGCCTACTGCTCGTACTCAGCTTAAGGTCCATGCAAAATTCACAAAGGGTGATGGGCAGCAGGAAAAAAAAAATCATTATATTCATCATGTTTCTTTTCAGTACGTTCACATGTGAGCTGAGTGCTCTGGCTGAGAGCACAGAAGCCAAAATGCCTTAATGTTCAAATATTCTTGTTGTGAAGTTAGTTAGTTTAAAGCAGTGGTTTTTAAACTGTGGGTCCCACTAGTGGGACATAGATGACCAAAAAGGAATATCAACAGGTATCTGCTTCTGTACTCGGATACGCCACTTTTCTGATATCTAGCATTGGAAAATGTGCTAATTACCAATATATTCACAAAGGCATTTATGTGTGCAGCACAACCTCCCACACTGAGGGGGAAAAACAATTAAACAATTAAATCATGAGGGTACAAAGCCTGTAATATGCGATGGTGCCTGTGGAAAAACTAGCAAAAGTCGGCTAGCTTATCTAGCATGGGACAGCTTCCTATCTTAGAACTTTGTGGGATTATGGAAATGGAGATTTCTACACTAGCGCTTTGTTCTCCAGTACTCAACTTCTACCACACAATAGGAGGCCATTACGACATACGCTTCGTCAGTGTCTGTGTACAACTAAAAACTCAAACTCAAACGCAAATAGGAAAATGGCACCACCTTATGGAGCTGTTCAGCAACTGCATTTTACAAGTTAATTATTAATTGAAATAAATTCCAAATAAGGCAGACCCCTAAATCCGATAGTTGAAACAACAAATAAAGTCACAAAAAATCATGCAAAGTCCTTGCTCAGGTTTCTGACCGTGTTTTCCAGTTTCTGGTTCTGTACTAAAAAAAAAAACATCTGAAAAGGTTCTGTTTGGTCTGTTTGAGCCTGTTACTGTTTGTAAATTAAACTTTCAAAATAAAAAAAGATGCAACAAGAAGCTGCAAATTAAAACAAATGAAAAATATTCAGAAATTATGAATTTAATTTCTCATTTATTTTCATTACATCGTGTTCTGCAATCATCTTTTCTACATTTTTGGTCAACCATTGAAACTTTAATGCAGTATTATGGACTTGGATTAAACAGAAAGTTGGCAGAACATGTTCAATCTAGCATTACTATTCCATAAAATAGTTGGAGAAGTGAAAGTGAAGAAATGTCACCTTCACAAGGACCAGTAGTAACTTTTCTGGTCCCAGAGGTCCATCTATAATGCCGACATCCCCAAAAGCCCTCGACTATGTTTGGTTTGAGATGCTTTTTGAGTGTTTTGTAATTAAAGTCAAGTACTCGAGACTTCAAGCACTTTTCTTAAAAGATTTCTGGTCAGCGAAGACCCATCAACATGCAGTTAAAGCCTAAATGTCAAGCAAATGAATCAAGAGCAGTCTTAATACCAAAAGGGTGAGGAAAGCAAAGTATTAGTGGGTTTACCACGATCTTTAATTTCCCTCCTGTCTTCCCTTGGTCTTTGGTGTGGACCAAGCTGATTCTTTCATCCTATGGTCACAGATTCTCAGCCTCGCCTGCTCTGACATGGTTTACACATTTAGCAGAGTGTTTACGCTGCACATTTTTATGACTAGTTAGAGCAAAACATACTGTAAGGATGGGGATTAGGCAGCTCTGCTCTGTAGAACAGAAACGACACAAAGCAGGGGAGTTGCAGACGCATGCACGTATACATCCTCCACAATTCATTTAAGATGTTCATTACTTTGACCTGTAACCTTGAGTCTTGCTGTGATATAAAAGGCTCTAAATGGAAATCCTCATTAGCACAATTCTGTTTGCTTGTCTATTTTTTTTCTTCATTTTCTTTAACGGTAATTCCCACAATTCCCAGAGAGTCAGAGTAGATAGAGATCATGAGGTTTCAAGGTGAGGCTTGGCCTTCCTTGCAGTGCAGTCATATGACAGTCCAGCTGTCCTCTTTCTGTTAGTTTTGAGACGGTAATCTTCCTCCCTGTCTCAACGATTTTCTTTATCTCCCTCACCTCCACTGTCTAGATCGTTATGTCCTTCATTCTTCACTCTTTACGTCTCCTTCCCAGACAGTTTTCTTTCCACTCACACTATTCCAAATTAAGAGGGAAACTCTGTGATGAATTCCCATAAAAAGCTTTTTAAGTGGTTATTTATGTATATACATAAAACCTGCCTGGCTAAACATAAGAGAGCCAGTATTCGGCTTTGCTGTCTTATGACCTTTCAAAATGTCAGTTTTTCCAGAACAAATTAATATCTATTTAATGGAGTTAAAACAGTAGCAGAAGTACCTAAATACCTCACTTTTTTGTCACTAAATTTAGAGACTGTGGCTGACTGAAAGCACTAAATGAAATCCTTTCAAACATCTCCTAACGCTCCTAATCTGACCTTGCACACAGAACATTTATGGGAAGTAGGTAACTAATCACAACGACTGCTTCCCGTTGGACTTGCAAGGCGAATTATTTAACTTGTTTATTTATTTCTGGCTATGCAAATTTGAGACATAAATCTGATACACAATCTTAGCTAATATAGCTTAGCTCCTCTCTGGAGGTCAATGCCAGCACCAGGGTGACTAGATCCCCAAAAAACAAATGTGGGCCAAAAACTGTTTCTGTGGAACAATGTGGGGCCTGTTACTAATGCTGGGAGGTAGTCTGAAATTTTCTTATCTAACTTAGAAATAAAAATAGAACTAAACTGTGCAGACGCACATCACACAGAGCCAGTCAAAATGTGGGACATCGACTCAGTTTGTGGGACAGGGGCAAAAGGCCGTATAGTCCCACATAAAGAGGGACATCAGGTCACCCTAGTCAGCACTGAGAGGTAACATTTGCATCCATATTTTTTTAATTTTTGTTTAACTTTTAGTGTTCCTTATTAAACAGAAAAGATTATGAGCTTTTCAAGTAAAAATTCATATCATGTGGAGATATGCTCTGCTGAATATCTTAGATTTACCAGGAGCACAGATATATCGGCATCTGTAGTAAAAGTACTCAATAGGGGATGCAGGGGTCGGATTGAGGGGCAACCACAGACAAGCCTGGCTACAAAACACAACCATTAGTTAACCAGTGACTTTTTTTAAATGCCAGATTGTTTTATGAAACCATTTGTCTGTGTTGTTTATCTCACAGGGTCAAAATAAATAAATAAGACAAAAAAAAAATGAACTAAACTAACAATAACAATTCTATGCTATATTCCATATCTTTTGTATTTAGCTACTCGACTATTCCCTTCGTCAAAAGGAGTCTGACGGTCAGATGGTGTCTAAAAAGATTATGTACACGTTTTCATTATTTTTGGTCACACTAATCCAATTTGCAACCTGATTTCATTTAGTTGTTATATCAGATTAAGATCTGGGGTCTTTCACCATTAAGATGATTATGGTTTCCCCGCTAAAACTATAAAACTGCAGGCAAAGTCAGGTCACATTCTCTTCCAATCTGTCAGTTTCAGCAGAGATTTATAGCACCCAAGTGGCCCATGCGTAATCTATGGTGCTTCTCACATCTGCTAAATTAACAGTCATTATTTGATTTGCCAAGACATGACATGGAGGTGCTGCTTTTACTACAGATTATGTTGTCTTTCATTTCTTAACGTCACTTCCATGAAAAATGACTCCCTTGGAGGAAGAGTTTTGTGTTTTTCTCTACTTTTTAGCAGCAGTGGGATCCCACTCAACTTTAATGTTTCATTGAAAAAATGAAAAAAAAGCACACATGTCCAATGTGTCTAAGATGATGCGCAATCTTCTTTTTCTCCGTATAGAATGAAATGCCTATAGGTGACGTCTGTGAGGACTGATGTGGCCACCTTTGATATTTGAGCTGGCAGTTGTTCAGGTGGCCTCGGGGAGAAACCTGCTGCCTGGTGTTTTTAACACAGACTCATAGTCATTGTACACAAACTCAGTTCCCTATACATGTCCCCTCATATGGTTTAATTCTAAACCAAACATAATACTAATCCCAACTAATGTTTATCTCAAAGCCCAGAAACCCCAAATTTGGGGTAATCATCAAAGAAATGTTTCCAGTGGTGTGAAACACATTGGCACTAACACTAACATGTTTTGCCATCTTTCTTTCTTTTCTTTTTTTTAAATTCTAGGTAGCCATCATTAGTGTATGACATAATATGGGTTTTGTCACATTTAAGCTAAAACTAAGTAACAGACGAACAAAAAGGTAGAAATTAAGTCAGCAAAATGTATGCACAGAATTCTGTGGTGGTCTATACCAAAACAGTAAGCCTTAATGTTAGTCAAATAACCCATTAAAATGCTCCTGAAGGTATCAACACTACGAACAATTAGTGAAGAGGTCTAATTCAATGTCTGAGGCCTAGCAGACGTTGGCCTGGCTTCCAGCTGCCTGTGACAGGACTCCCATAATCAGTTTGGCCACACCTCTAACTCAGTAATCTAGGTGGATGACTTAAAAACATCCAACTTCCTCAGAGTTAAAGTGAAGCTGTTCATAGAGGCTGAAAATGAATACTGTCTCAAGTGGCTCAAGAGGAACTGGAGTTTTTACCACTTCCACAGTGGCTTCATTTTTCAGCATTCTTCAGCCGTCCCTGGATTCCATTGTTGGCCTATCCATGCTTTTATCACTCAGGAATAAAGGACTGATTTTACTGATCTCTCTGTTGCATTAGTGACATTGGCTGGGGGCAAACACACCCTGTGGATACATTTCTGACTGTATGCTAAATTAGCAATTCAAGTTCCTGTTTACAGGGTACTCCTGAATGTACAGGCAACTATGATTTGATTACTTGATAGGGAAGAAAAAACAAAAGCATAATCATTCTCAGCCAAGTACTGAACTATGTTTTGTTTCTGTGATTTCCAAGTGAAGTGCATTTTTGATGCAAACTATAACTCACACTGAATGCGATGTGTTTCCTGTCTGTGTGTCAAGATTTGACTGAGTTATGATGAATGAGCGAGAAGAAGAAGCTTGGATTTATGACTTGGGTTTACCACACACATTATGTTTGACTCCCCAGTATAACTGGTCAGTAGGTTCATATTTGTGTAGCATTAAATCCATCATTCAAACATCTGAGTGAAGTAACAATAATCAAAGAACACTTTAAGTGAAAGGAGGCTTGTATAAATGTGGGGTGGTAATGCACTGGAAAGGCTGTTTGAATGATGTGTTTATGTGGCAGTTGGAAACATGAGAGCAATGCACGCTAACCCTATCACTACCCATATGGAAAAGAAATAGTAAAAACTTATATGTGATTACTCATGAAAGTGGCCACTTTCATGAGTAAATCATATAAGGCTTACATGATTTACTCATGAAAGTGGCCACTTTCTCATTACTTTCATACATTGTTTTAGTAAGTATCCAAAACATACAAGTTTCATTATATAATTTTTCAAGGCATCTTATATCTGTTTTCACTCTTATATGCTTTTCATACAAGTTTCACACAAGACAGATACAAACTTTATAAGATTTATATATATCTTTTCCATATGGGTAGACAAGGACGCTACAATTGGACTATTCTTCAAAAATCTGCATTAAATATTTATGAAATATACGGAGCTTGGAACTATGGTGCAGTGTGTATTAAATCAGAATGAAACCAGCTTCCATACCCTTGTCTTCCACCGTATTACTTCCACTGATGGCTGGCCTCTTATGGTCCAATGTAGTCATAATTCTAGTACTAGTTGCACAGGCTTTGCATGCTATAAAGGTGACTCACTCTTCGTCTGTGCTTTGCCTGGTGGTTTGCCTGACAGTAAGTTTATTTCCTGAGAGTCCTGTGCAGTATTGGGGAGTAACAGAATACATGTAACAGAAACAGGAGGTGGAAGCATGTAAATATAATAATAACCACTGCAGCCAAAAAGAGTGCCTGATGAGCCCAGTTGTAAGTGAGCTATTAAGACTCAACTTTACGCTGTGTTTGTGTTTTCCTCCGAAACAAAAAGTTCCGTTGAAGCAGCCTTTCAATCCCTCTCTCTGTCTCTCATTAGAAAAGTTGACCCAGACAACAAAGTAAAGCTAGTTTTCGGCTATGAGCCCGACACGAACCCGACGTATTAGCCAGAGGTCCCTTTATATACGCACGGAATAGTTTTCTATAGGAGATCGCTGCAAAAAGTGCAGCCTTACCTAATGTCCACACTACTGTTACTCATTTATATTAAAATTTAAACATCTAGTTGGTATTGGTATGGCAAGTAACCTTTAGTAATAGTAATAAATCACACAGCAATAGTACATTCATGTAGTTGTAAAAAGCATGATAATACACTCAACAAAAATATAAACGCAACACTTTTGTTACTGCTCCCATTCCCCATGGGATGGACGTAGAGACCTAAAATTCATTCCAGATACACAATATAACCATCCCTCCCAAACAGTGGTCACAAATCAGTCCAAATGTGTGGTAGTGGGCACATCTGCTATATTGAGATAATCCATCCCACCTCACAGGTGTGCCACATCAGGATGCTGATCTGACATCATGAGTAGTGCACAGGTGTACCTCAGACTGCCCACAACAAAAGGCCACCCTGGAATGTGCAGTTTTGTCTCACAGCAAAATGCCACAGATGCCACAAGCAATGAGGGAGCGTGCAATTGGCATGCTGACAGCAGGAATGTCAACCAGATCTGTCGCCCGTGCATTGAATGTTCATTTCTCAACCATAAGCCGTCTCCACAGGCGTTTCAGAGAATATGGCAGCACATCCAACTGGCCTCACAACCGCAGACCTCGTGTAACCACACCAGCCCAGGACCTCCACATCCAGCAGGTTCACCTCCAAGATCGTCTGAGACCAGCCACCCAGACAGCTGCTGGAACAATTGGTTTGCACAACCAAACAATTTCTGCACAAACTGTCAGAAACCGTCTCAGGGACGCTCAACTGCATGCCCGTCGTCCTCATCGGGGTCTTGACCTGACTCCAGCTCGTCGCCGTAACAGACTTGTGTGGGCAAATGCTCACATTCGATGGCGTCTGGCACGTTGGAGAGGTGTGCGCTTCACGGATGAATCATGGTTCACATTGTTCAGGGCAGTTGGCAGCTGAGTTGGCAGCTCCCAGTTCTTGCATGGCCAGCATACTCACCGGACATGTCACCCATTGAGCATGTTCGGGATGTGCTTGACCAGCGTATACGACAGCGTGTACCAGTTCCCACGAATATCCAACAACCTCGCACAGCCATTGAAGTGGAGTGGACCAACATTCCACAGGCCACAATTGATAATCTGATAGACTCCATGCGACGATGTGTTGCACTGCATGAGGCAAATGGTGGTCACACCAGATACTGACCAGTTCTGGGTCCCCAGACCCCCAATAGCGCAAAAAACTGCACATTCCAGGGTGGCCTTTTGTTGTGGGCAGTCTGAGGTACACCTGTGCACTACTCATGATGTCAGATCAGCATCCTGATGTGGCACACCTGTGAGGTGGGATGGATTATCTCAATATAGCAGATGTGCCCACTACCACACATTTGGACTGATTTGTGACCACTGTTTGGGAGGGATGGTTATATTGTGTATCTGGAATGAATTTTAGGTCTCTACGTCCATCCCATGGGGAATGGGAGCAGTAACAAAGGTGTTGCGTTTATATTTTTGTTGAGTGTATATTAAGTAATCCAAAGTATTCAGAATACGTTACTCTCATTGAGTAAAGTAATGGAATACGTTACAAAATACATTTTGGGGCATGTATTCTGTAATCGGTAGTGGAATACATTTTAAAAGTAACCTTCCCAACCCTGGTCCTGTGTTCCTTTTCAAGACTGACTGGATGCTTAATCTGTAATCTGCACTATATCTGCTGCAAGTATTTGAGGCCTTTAATCTCACTTGTATTTCTATTCCGAGACCATTTAGTGATTTTACAAGCTACTTCACTTTTCAGTTGTTTCAGTTTAAGATCTGAAACACAACATGACCTGAACTGATTCTGCAATACTATTCCTTTTTTCACATTTAAACATGAACAGTCTGAGTTATGTCTGGATAATGAAAGATAAACACATTAAAGGCGTTGCACTTACTCATTTCAGTTTTTGGGTTTAGTAAAACCAAAGGGAAAGACAGCCCAGCTGATATACCGTATATCATTTGGTATCTAATATCATGACTTCTTGCTGCAAGCATGTGGAAGGACAATAGTGGTTAATTTGCCTGCATCTAATAAGCATTGCAAAACTAATGATAAAACAGAGGTTAGGCAATGCCTGACTTCCTCGAGAAACATGTTGCAAGTGATGTGGTGTGCTGCAACCCAGCAGTCAATAGATGTGTGAAGGCAAATTAAAAACTTCATGGGATATTCAAATGACTCAAATCTTTCAAATGATAAAAAACAGTCATTTGTCATAATGTTTTCCCTGAGTGTAAAGGTCTTTATATGACTCTCAAACTATTTTTCTTAATGCCAGTAACATGTACAATTAGTGGCACTATGCTTTTTGCATGTGACCATATTTGACAGGAGTTATCATTTAAACACCACTGTTGGGTGTAACACATTACAAAGTAACACATTACTGTAGCACGTTCTAGAGATGAGATATAGACATTGCATTTATTTTTTATTACACATTAAGGTTAAGAGCAGATGGCAAATGCAAAGTGTGTCCAGGACAGAAACAGCGTCATTATACCGCTAACGCAACTTCAACTCTTTGCTGAGACCTGTACAGACAGGATGCTAATGCTAATCTAGCCCAAAGACAAGCGTGAGTCTTAAACTGAAGAGGTAACAAAGGCAGTGATCAGTGGTCAGGCTTGCAGACTCTGTTTGGGCTGGTTTTCATCTTTGCTTTGTGTCATCAAGTTCTTGTTCATATGTAAAAACTAAAAGAAAGATCATATGTGTGTCCTTATTAGGATAGGGATTAGTGTTGGTTTGTGGGATTGTAGCCCCAGGGTTATATTGTTAACTGGTTATTATGAGATACTGTGTTTTGGGCTAATGTACAGAACAACAAGAAAACAGTGTAACGAGTAGTGTAACAAATTATTTTCTCTGGAGAGTAATTAACTAATGTGCCTCATTACTAATGTGTAATACAGTACTTTTTTTGAACAATGATCCCAGCACTGATTAACATGAGCCAAGCCTGGTTTTTGCAAGCTCCATCCATAAACATCATGGGTGAAATGCACGCACACACACACAAAGACCATGCGGTAAACGTGCTTTCTAACACTGCTAAGATGAGAATTAATGCAAATAAATGGTGAGTAACTCACTTTTGAAACCAGGTTCCCGTAATCTCTGAAGGAAATGCAGCTTGTTTGTCTTTTTGGCACTTCTACACTGGCTTCATCTTTCTGCCCCAGTGGTTTCCTCTTGCAAGAATCACACCAAAAATCAGTTGGCAGCAGCAGTGTTTTCCCCCTGGTACAGTATTACCATTGTGCTTACAAAAATGTAGTTTATCTCAGTTATTTGCATTTGGAACGTGATAACTAATGTGACAGAACCACAAGGTAGAATGTGTTAGATTTGGCAGCATGCAAAATTCAATCAGCTCAGACCAAGAGAGAAGAGAAAAATGAGTAAGGCTTACTCTTATTTTACATAAATCTGATAGTTTTTTAAAAATATATATAGTGTTTGAAATGTTTTGTATTAAAACAATTAACTGGAACAAGCAAATGATGAAAATTTCCACTGTAACATTTCTAAAAATAAGTTATTACTGTTGTTGTCAATGAATTTTCCTACCGAGCTGAATATTTCAGTGGGTAGTCTGAGTGTGTGTTATATATCCAGAGCATCAAACACTATCATTTTATCAAATGTCATTGGCACAAGGTGTTGTTTGGTGTTCTGGTCATATCGTAATTGGACACCAACGGATAATGATTCTGTTTTAAAGAAACATTCACAGCAAAGTCACTGTCAGAAGTTTCTTTTTTAAACATTCATTTTTCTGTTTTGCTTTACTTCATCTTTTCTGTTGCTCTCAGTTAGGTTTCTGAATTAAATTATGTGGTTTGATTTATGTAAAAATACATTTCACTTACACATCCTCAGTAAGCACTGATAACAGTCCCGAAGTGGTAATGGCACCAAGAGAGTACTTTTGACTGCTCAAGGCATCTGTTTCAAATGCTTATCTACTCCTATTGGTGCTATCAGAATACCGCTATATTGAAAAATTATCCTAACGGGTTACGAAGTGTGTTGCAATGTGACACTCAGGAGTCCTGAAGAAGCATCCATATGTGGTGACTTGGGAATACAAACAGGTTGAGGAGACCAAGGTTAGAATTTTTTTCGCATTCACCAAAAACCACATGGTTTGCAGAATACGTTTACATTGCATGTAAATGTGACTTTTTTCCCTAAACCACATTTAGGCAACTGCTTTGCCATTCTTAGTGGTGTTCAGGTTGTGTGTCAGGTTTCAGCTCATCAGCACTTTTCATTCAGCACAATTTTTTTGGCAGAATGAAAGAATTCAAAAATAAAGAAAGAAAATAACGCGATGAGCAATTAGAAATTCTACAGTCCGGTTAGTTTGCCAAACCACACCAAATCCACAGCCAAAATACTGACAGGAGGTAGTTAATAATTCAGTATGTGGTGGTTTCTGCTGTCCAAGAACAACGGCAGTCTTATTTGGGCAAGAATAATTAGGCATGTGTCTTTAACATTTCAAATCCTTTGAGCTAATATTACTTTGTTGGAAACTGTAACCTCTTGGAATACAAATAAAATGATTTTTTCTGTTTTTTGTAAAGGGGTTTAGGAATGCTTGTGTTCAAAGTGCCTGACAGCAGAATAAGCACCAGCACCCAGGGTGGAACAAACACATGATGAATGACTATACTTACGATGACCTCTAATGACAGCATTCAAACCCTTAACTTTACATTTACCAAAGTTTAATCAGAACTCTGTAATCTGTACACAAAACTAGTGAGTCTGAGAGAAATGTGTCATCTGTGGCATTTATTTCCTCAGAAGTTACATAGCCTTGGATCACGTCTAGCAAATCAATAAACACATTCACACAAGCCTGCATTGGTCTTTCAAAGAAATAGGGCAAAAACTAATGACTGTAAAACACAGTTATCAATTTAGTTATCAGTCTGGCTTTAACTCCTGCCAATTTTCCTTTAACCACGGGACACACAGCCAGCAAAACACTCCTATTTGGATCTCAAGTCAGATGACAAATAGTGCCTGCGAGAACAAAACAGCAAAGCAGGTTCTATTGTGACTAAACTTACCATGGCTTTTGTCAGTTTGTTGTTGATTTTGCTGGCATGCTTGAAGAAATTTAGAACAGCTCACCAAGAGGAAGGCCGATCATGTGCGCCGAATGTGACACACTGCCTTAATGACTTATCTGATTGTCGTCTGTCCAATTTATCATGGTCTGAGAGCTACTTAATGATAATTACACAAAAGGGAGAGAAGTATAGATGCAAATCGTAATCTGACTTGGCAACACTAATCCGACTCACATGGTGAAAAGGAGGAAAAAAAGGAGATGATTTTAAAACTGTGATGTCACTTAAAGTTAAAGACTGATAGTTGTGCCTTTTACGTCTTTGAAACAAGTGGACAAAAAGATGGGAATTAGAAAATCACAGTATGACCAGAAGAGACAGAACAGAGAGAGGTTGAAGGCATCAAGCTCAATCGACAGCCATATGTAAAAGTAAGAAAACAGCAGACATAGATTAAGGAGCAAAAGAGGGAATGCACTTGCATTTGGCATCTCAAAACACTTAACGATCATCCAAAATTGAACAGGAAGCCTTGGCCCAAATATTGTCTGTTGGAGGGCCCTAAATAACAATAATGATAACTTGCCATCATCTTCAGTGTCTAGCAGGCTATAAATCACAAACTAACACAAAAGTGCCAATTACACCTGTAACTGCTGCTTGTTCCAGGGCAAGTCCCAGACCAATTTAGGGCAAAGAAGAGGACACGTCTGCTTTCGATTAGGGTTCAAACTGGCATATCAGATGAGTCTGCGTGCTTGAGCAGGCTGAGACATCCTGTAGTGCAACGATGCCAAAACTCCAATTGCCCATCTTACACGAACTGTAGAAAAACCATAGAGGCATCACAAAACTTGCACTTTTGCAGATCAGGACAAGTCCTTTTGTTTGAGGAATTCCAAGATGACGTGATATCAGCCAAAGTGCTTGACACACGAGACAGCTTTTCAGATACAATTGCAGACATATAAAAAAGGCAGAGACATGAAGGCCACTGAAGACACAGTTGGCCAAACAGACAACTAGTAATCCAATCACACTGAGAGAAGTCCACAATGGACTTTCACAGCAGGTAGACTAGAAGCAAAGGTTACTATCTTGGATTACTCTATTCTTGACATTATCATTACATTTGTTCAGTACAAAGGGGGGAATGAATCAAATATGTCGATTGTGTTGGTAGTCTGGATTATGCTCTGAGTAAAGCTTTAGTGCTATAAATCTTTAAAAGCCTTATTTTAGGGGAAATCATGCAGTTGTTTTTTCATCTTGGTGACCAGTGAAATGAAACCCGTGGCTCTGCCACACCTTTCCTATAGATGTTCTTACTCTGACCCAGAGACATTAAAAAGGCAAGACTTGCTTCCAGTTAGACTCGGATAAGATGCAAGAAATCAGGAAATCACAGTGATGTTAAAAGATGGAGATTAGGGGCCACAAGAGATGGAGAGGAGAGAGGTTGAACTCATCAGTCTCAATCAGCAGCCAGTAGACAGACTTCTTGATCTAACCAAGATAATCTTATAACCATTACAGCTTGTTGGCAGTCAGCTGTGCAATCTGTGCACTCCTACATCTAAATGACAACAAACATTAACAAAAATGGCTTGTGTTTTGGGTATAAACTGTATATTGAAAAATGGACAAAGCTTTCAGTTTCTAGTTTACCCACCAGACTCGTAAAATTCGTACAAATATTTAGTGCGTTAGAGATCTATCTTAATGCAGGGGTTTACAGCGACCACATAATTTTGTAGCATTTTATTTATTTTTGGATCAAGATTTTTCGCAAATGCAAATAAACAGATCTGACCAATCGGACCACTGAGTTTGACAATTGCGCTTGTAGCTCAAAACACACACTGGTTCTGAATAATGATATGAAAATAGTAAAATAATTGTATTTTATGTCGGACACACAGCTAGAGGCTGCTCAGGCTCACTTGGCTGGGATACAGCTTCAACTCCTGGATGAAATTCTCCCTGCTGCTGCCTTCTTGCGACAACTGGAAGAATTCAGGACCTCAGTTTCTCCCTTTTCTTGCTTACAAATATCAGGATCACCGCATCATCAGTTGCTGCCGACAATTATACCCAACCCGCTAGGGTTTGATTGTGTTGATTCTTCGGTTTCTCAGTCTGAGCCGCCCTCTTGCTTGTTACGTTTGTTAAAAAAAAAAAAGCTATAATGGGAACACCCAAAATACTCAGCTTGAAGCTCTGAGATGGTACTTCACTAACTTGAGGGTGATGTCACAGCGGCCATGTCTTTTATACACAGGTTTGATCAACAAAACAACTCATCTGCCACTCATACGGTTCGCTTGTCATTGTTAGGAACCGTATGCACATAGCTGCACATTTAACCTGTTTTGCTGGTAGTCTCTCTCGCCAACCATTAATCCAGGGAATACTTCCATTATACACTGACACATGCACTCTCACGCACACAAAGAAGCCAGGTCTAAGCCACCGTTGAGCCGTTCAGTCTATTCCTGTGTGATTCTATTAGGCTTGACACTGGATTAGCTCCCTTGATCTCTACATCTGATTTGGATTGGTAAACTATTACTGCTCTCGCTCTCTTACTATTCTCTCACTCTGCAGTTTCCTGACTATCAATCTACTGCATACACATACAGTATTTTTCTCAGTGATCAGATCACACAGTTCTCAGCTGTCAGGCTACTCCTGTGCTCAGTCTTTGTTCACTCTTCTCCTGCGGCTTGATGCCAGGCATGCGGAGAAGCTGCGGATTTAGGTAAGTGTTGGATATGAAATCTACTTAAATGTAACTCTGGAGTCCTTTCAACAAACAAATGTGTCACAAAGTGCTCAAGAGGCAAAAGGAAAAAAAGCAGAAAATTGATTTTTAAAAAATAGGTCAGGTGTAGAAGAGACCAGAAACACTGCTCAGTCCGTGAGTGCGTTTGGCTGTGTGTAATTCCAGCCAAAGTGGACTTCATCAGATGTAAGACACAATGAAAAACCACATCAAGGTAGAAGAGGATTTTTCCTTCCTTTACTCTTTGGGTAAACCACAGAAATCCAACTCTGACCATCCCTGTTGTGTCTGCATGGCCTGTTGTGTAAAAAAAAAGAGATGGCTAGAGGCTCTCTCGTTCCATTTGTTCCTCTCTCTTTCACACAAGGACTAAACTGTCAACACTGCAGCACTCGTTTATTCAATGGGGTAGGGAGGGGCAAACGTACCACTGAGGGTGAGGAGTTTGCAGGTTTGCTTTGCTACCCAAACACTCCAACAGCTGCTCTCAATCTTTATTTTTAAGTTTGAAAGCTCTGATAAACCGAAGCATACTTTAGTTACACAGCGCTGTGTAATGGTGAAACTCTCATTCTGGGAGTGCATAGTAACATTCTGTTTCAGTGCTCCACTCACATTTATCTGACATTTAATGCAGTCTTAATGCTTCACTTGGCAGGGCTCTAACAGGACATCATCAGTTTTACAGGTTTACCTATTTAAAGCTCGCTGTTACAAACTAGACAGGATTTAAAAGACCTGTAGGTTCACCTGATGGACATAATAAAAGATGACAGGGATTTGCATTTTGGGGATTGTGGGATCTCGCCACACTTAGGACTAAATAGCAGGTCGTGTAAGTGCCTACATTTTCACATTAATGTCCTACAACCCTGCAACTTTCTGGAAGTGCAATAATAAATCAGTGCTGAACAATCTAGCTAAATCACAAATAAGATGTGCAGCTGAAGAAGTAGCCACAGGAGCACTTTTAAAGTTTAAAACTGTCAATACATCCTAACACTTATCTGGGTTTGGTTTGTGGCCGGCACATCTGCCTACCTCTTCCAGCTCATCTGAGGGGATGCCAAGTCAGCCAACATATATAATCTTTCCAGTGAATCCTGGATCTCTGCCTGGGCCTTCTTCCATACCCCCCAAAAAACCTTACCTAGGAGGTGTCCAACCACCAAGCAAAACCTCAACTGGCTTCTTTTGTTGTGGAGGAGCAGTGGCTCTACTCTGAGCACCTCTTAAATGCCCGAGCTCCTCACCCTATCTCTAAGGACGAGTCCAGCCACCTTTTGAAGGAACTCATTTCTGTCATTGCATCCATGACCTCATTCTTTCGGTCACTACCCAGACCTCGTGGCCATAGGTGAGGATGAGAAATGCTGATTGACCAGTAAACTGACACCTTCACTTCTCTGCTCCACTGTCGCTTCACCACAACAGATAGATTCAGCTAACCACTTTCATTTGTGTCATTTTCTCTATGTACAGCAGTGAAACTCATGTGTACTCTCTAATGGTTTTAGGTGTTTCTTGGGTGATTTTCCTTTTTTAAATTTGTAACCAGGTCACTCTGGCACTTCTTCTCATCCAGGGGAACAATCTGTCAACAGCTTGAATACTTTATTGCAGATTTCAGCCAATGCATTGACTTACTGACAGACAGCCCAGCAATGACGGGTTTTCCAGGATGTCTGCTGTTCATCCAGCAGTTCTAACAAGAGAATTTAAAAAACAATGAAAGTATAATTTACATATTAAATTACATTTATAGCTTGTCTGTGAAAAAAATCTAAGACCAAAGACTAGTAGGGTTTCCTTGCCCCACAGTCTCCATGCAGTCGTCTGTTTCGGTAGAGTCACAGCCAAGCTTTTATTGCTATCAACATCTAATCATGACAATTTCAGAAACAGTTCTAGCTGTTTTTTTCTTGACCCTTTTTGAACAGAAAGTGGGAAAAAATATAGCCAACAAAAAAGAAAAAGACACAAACTGTTTAGATATATTTACATTTCAGGAAACACATTTTTGTTTAGATACGTCCAAACCAGAGATCCCACAGTAACTTTGACCCGCCTTTCTATTTTCTGCGTCAAATGGTTGAGATCTTGTTTTGAGATCTATTCCCATGCATCATGCATGCAAATTGTATATATCACAGATGCAGCACGATTGTCCTCTGAGTTATGACGAATTCAATGGCATGCTCAGAAAGTCAAGCTTTGAAAAATAAGGTTAATATTCATTGACCTAAACCACAATCTCTTTTACAAACCTGCCCAAACAATGGAAAAAGAGCAGGAGAAGTCAAAGGAAATACTATGTTTGCCCTTATTTTCTGTTATATAGAACACACAGTTACAATAGTGGATGCTCATATTAAACATGACAAAAGTTTTAAATAAGACTTTCAGTGTAAGTCTGAGTAATCCCCAGAAAAGCTCAGGATCAGTTTTTTCTACTCTTCACTCTGTATGCCGGTGAAAGCTGATATCCATCATATGGCCCTTTCTCCTCTCCTTTAGTTTGCTTAAGGAGAGGAGAGTGTGCTGTTTCAGACAGGCAGTGAACTGAGGAGTTGCACCAAGTCTTAGTGTAAGATAAGCAAGCTATTCAAGACCCAAAGATCTCTTTTAAGCCTAAAAATTAATATAAAGAAAATTAAAAGTATTTTTTCTAAACATGTTGCAGTTCTACCTACCTCGGCCACTACCTCTTAACGTCAAGGTTATGCTTGACGGTCGGGACTGTGATGTTGTAACAGACCTGTAACCATTTACACTGGCAGTTGAGGTGCATTCGTGCACTCCTAGGCAATTTAGCTCAGATGTAAACATCACTGCGGTGCTGAAATGGAAATGTCAGCACTGCGAGAAATCATAACATGAAAAGAAAACACTAGTGGGGTTTTCTGTGGAAAATCTTATCTCTTTCAAGGGTAACAGCAGCCTCCCTCAGTGCCGCATGGGAATCCCATGTTTGCAAACACTGACCCGTTCGCACACCTGTGCCTGGAGCCTGGCCATGCTGCAGCAGGTTACCGAAATTGGAAGGTGCACAACAAGCGTAAAGAACACCAGAGCACATGCTCGCAAAGCATGTGCTCCAGCAGCTGTCATGTCATTTTTGGCCCCCAAGGCAAGCTGCAAGCACTGAAACGACTCTGTTTTGTGCCTTTATTGTATGAATAAGTGCAAAATCCACAACAAACAGTTTACTACATTGCTGTGTGGTTAGAAAATCACGAGCAATAGTCCGTCTTTCTCCTGTCTGTGGTTTATTTTCTCGAGGTGTGTGTTCAAGCTTGTTTTTTCCTCTGAAAGGTAAAGGAATGCCTACCTGTAGGTATGTACATGTGTACGTACATGTACTCTGAGTTAGAATTCACACCCGACCTGTGTGTGTGCAGACAGCAGACTTTCCTAAACACACAACACTTTGACCTCAAAATGTTTTGAAGCTTTCCACTCCCTCTCTTTCACACAGAGCTTTTATAACCACACACACACACACACACACACACACACACACACACACACACACACACACACACACACACACACACACACACACACACTGACATCACTTTCCCTCTCTTGAACACACACAAATACATGCTACAGCGGCCGCGTCGCTTGCTTTTGCATCCACGCACGGGCACAAACTAGTATTCTTAAGAAATAATCATTGTGAATGCGGATGACTCACCTGGCTCATGGCAACAAAACATTCAGAGGGTAATTCACTGTTATGATTGGAATTCTGCCCTTCCCTGCACTTACCATAACAGCTCAGAGGCTTGAAAGAGAGCGAGGTGGGAGGTGGCAGAACGTAAAGGGCAAAGGCAGATCCTCACAGCATAAATGAGTGTGCGATCTTAAATTCGCTTTGTTTGCACAGGTAGAATGTACTGAGAATTATGACAATATAGGAAGTTTTTAAAAAAGCCCAAATAAAAAAGATAGAAACTATTTAAATATATTTACATTTCAGGAAATACATTTTTGCTCAGATACGTCGGCACCAGAGATCCTGGCGCGACCTCAACACGTCTTTCTGTTTTCTGTTATCAAATGGCTGAGTTGGAAATCTATTTTTCAAGATCTTGTTTTGCGATCAGTTTTGGAATATAACAAACCCCCCAAGCCTTGATCATCACAGGCTTGAACCACAGCTTTTAGCGTATCACGGGTAATGCTTGAAAATTGTGGGACATTTCAGGTATTCTCTTATCACTACTCCACTTGCTGTTTCTCTGGCTGTTTAGCATTTTCCTTACTTTTGCCATGCTAGCAGGCCAGATGGTAGGGAATATGAGTTTTTAAAATAAAAGCCCTGGTGTATTAGTTGGAACATTCTACCAAACATTCCACACGTTATTCGTGTTTTATTTAAACTTTTTTTGCTTAGGCTTTCGGAGCTCCAGATTACTCTTTGAGCCTTTTGTCATAAATAGCTCAGTGATTACACAGAGCTTTTCATAGCATATCTGCACCTATGTAACAAATGGGAATGGGATTTTCTCATCCCCCTCCATGTCCACACTACATTTTGTTAAGTTTCTCTGCGCTGATGAACGCAGAGATGAATAAACACTTGAATGGAAGTTGAGCGGCAGACTGGACTGGATGCCTCTGTCACTCTGTGTGTGTGTGTGTGTGTGTGTGTGTGTGTGTGTGTGTGTGTGTGTGTCCTGCAACATCTGGAGTCAATTGGACAGCATTAGGGCTCAGACATTGCTGGGTGAAAATCCCTCTAGAGGATTTGCTGGTTTGGCACACTGCTCCACTAAGTCCCATCAATAAGTGTCCTTGACCTCACTGGGGTCTCCACGGTGACTACAGGTTTCTAACTGGTTCTGATTGGAGCCCCAAAGGTGAAAAAGTTCTACTAAACGCATTAAGGGGGTTTATTTTAGCTAACAGTTTGCAATGATAATCAAAATGGACTTGGGACAATACAGCACTAATGTGGAAAAATGATAGTTATCCCTTTTGACTCATTTCATTTTTCTGCATAAAGAAGCTGAAGCTGTTTACATCAAAGTTCCAAGAAGCTAAAGTTGAATTCAGACAACTTCAGGTAGTGATGTTTGCATTACTGTTAGAACCTATTCTTAGATCTGACGACAAGTAGGCAGGACTAACTGGTTAGCCTAAGGTTAAGCTTATTTCTGGTTTTATTTTACTAACTTTTGTTCGTGCACTTCTGCAGCTAGTTCAGGTGTGTTTATATCAAGTGTAACTGCACCAAGAAAATTACTTCGCGATGCAAAGGGACTGCTCATGTCTTGTTTTCTCAACTATTGGCTCGCTCAGTACCTGTGTGAAGTGGAAGAATGATGTTCCTTGTATTTCATTAGCTCTGCGGTCTGCCGCTGTAGTTTTCCTATTGAGTTGTGTAGAAAAAAACAAGTGTAAATCCAACAAATCCTACTGCTGCTTTTGTACTGTTGGTCGAATGGCTTTTTGCTTTCCTCACTATCATGCAGGTCCTTAACTTATCAGTGGCTCAATAAGATATTTTTAGAATGTCTACAGTTGTGCTCCTTTAGTCCGTCTGACTGTATTTTTGGATTTACACACTTATACAATGAACTATATCGCTCATTTCCAGCACCGTAGTTTTTATTCTTGGACTTCAATAGAGTAACATTGTCACAGTTCAAAATAATCTTTCTCTAATACTGGGCTTCAGTGCTTCCCCTTACAGTGGTTCATCCACTATCTCAAATAAGCTGCTTTTTCCTTCCTGGTTTTTTGTCTTTCAGCCAGCTTTATTTTGATTGGCTGCCACTTCTAAACAATAGGTTTGAACAGTAAGTGGGTGGGACATCTGAGCTCGCAGCGCTGTTTGCTTTAGATTGGCAGACTCCATTCTCACTGACATTACACAGAGCAAAGAGAAGAAGAAACTATCTGAATATGGGACTTTTGGCTCAGAGGGGTACATACAGTTCTCATTCTCATGTTTTTTTATTATATGCTTAATTTGATCATCCACAGTATATTTGCAAAAGTGTATCCATCCATCCATATTCTTCTGCTTATTCATTCCGGTTATAAGGTTCACAGGAAGCAAAGGTTTAGAAAGAAAATGTGTTAAAATAGAAGAGGTCCAATTTAATAGAACATTTATACCTTTAACAAATCAGTTATGTCTAGCATCCAATACTTACTGTCATGATAAGTAATTCTACTTTCCACTACATTTTGCAAAAATAATGTGTCCGTTTGTGAGCCGTTTGATGTTGCAAGCAGCTGGCTGTAAGCACCTTCATACAGATAAAAATTTAATAAAAGAAAAATATTCATAAGAACAAACCACACACAACAAAAACAGTAACGGCAGAAGTTGGCTGAGCCGCTGTGCAATGCATATAGCTCTACTTCACAAATAACACAGTTGTAGGTCCTTTTAGTAATCTAGTTGCTTTGTTGACAGTATTTGTTGTGTAACAGAAACTAAAGAACAACTGAGCACATAGAGACATTGCATCCACCTGAAAATGCAGTGAGAAAGGACATCAAATATAATTTGGCATTAATTAGGTGTGAGGATACTAAACACCATGCTGGTTTTATGTGCGACATAGGTGCAAAAACCCTGATTGGAGGTTCTGGTCAGGACATTGGTGTTTCCCCAAGTCCTCATTTTACTCTACGACTCTCAGTAAAGAGCTTTTCTTTGCTACCCTGTTACTTCTCCACAAACAGCAGTTAATCACTAATTAGTTTAAAGCTGGCGTCCTTACCTTTTTAGCCTGTCAGCCAAAGCACAAGTTTAATCACTTGAGTGGATCAGTCGATGGATCTATAGCAAGATAGTCGAGTCTATACAGGCAAAAGTATTCAAACGGCCAATTAAATCAAGCTTCATAAGAGGCTGAAAGTTCAGTGCGTGACTGATATTTTCTCTTGTATTCCATTCTGCCTGGAGAAAAAACGTTTCAGTCTTAAATGCTTGAAAGTTGACTGAAAGTGGAAAATAAAACCATAAGAGAGTAAATTACTGTCAGAAAAATATCTGCTGTCATGCCTCAAAATATGCAGTGAAATGCTTTTGGTCTTTGTTGTGTGTGAAGTTAAATTTGACCCAATATGCAAATGTTTATGGGTTTATGATTTTCTGTCCTCTGGTAGCATTTTAAAACAGTTCAGGCATTCCTTCTTAAGCATCAGTGTCAGCCGATCACTAAGCAGATCACCCTTCAGTTCGGAGGTTACACAGTGGAGTGCCTCTCAGTGTCCTTTTCACCACATCTTCTCAAAAATCCTTAATCTTCTCCCACAACTCTGCCTTAGCCTCCTATCACTGCTCAGCCATGATCATTTTTCAGTCGCTCCCCTTCCTACTCCCGCTCCCAGTTTGTATTGAAAATGACAATATGCGATGACCCTTTGAGCTCCTTGCTGTCATTTTGAAATCAGTCTTTGCGCCCTACTTTCCTTTTCTGTCCTATTTTCCGGAATCCTGGGACATGGGACAGGTAGACAAATCGTCTTGTGCTTTTTTGGGCACATAAGCACACATCCACATACATACACTATTTAGAAAAATGAAGGGAACGTGTGATCATCACAGTATAATGGAAATTCAAACTCCAGGGATCCCAGTCTGTCTAATTTGGAAGCATAAACCACTGTGAATCTGTTTCTTCTGCTTTGATGAAAGTGGCAACAGGTGCACTGGAAAGGTAGTGACCTCAGACCACCACTCTCTCCTCATCCATTCAGATTGATTTTTGCTAGTGTCCTTAGCTAGTGTTTGTATTGGTTCCTCTGACATGGCATATCAATATATACTATGGCTCTGAGCACAGCCTCAAGAGTGTTGAAGAGATACCAGGACACTGGACATTACCTGGGCATGGAAGTCATCCCATCAGCAGGACTGGTAGCTGCTCCCTTGTTAATCACACATGCCCTCATTTTTAATACAAACTGGGAACAGATGTCACAAGGGGAGTATCTCCTCCTGGTAGCTTCTCCACAGAAGGAGCACTGCCCTGCAAAATGACCTCCAGCAGGCTACTCATGACCAAACTGTCAGAAACAGTTCCTGGAAAACACAGGTGGGACCTGTGCTCACAGGAATGAATGTGAAGCAGTGGTAATGAAAAGAAAGGCCTCTCGTATACAAGTCCTCTGGTTGTGTTAAAAACCTGTATCAGAATTTGTTAAAGATTGTGTTAGATTTTACTGATGTTGGTGCATTTTGATGATCTTATTTTTAGATTAGTTTAAATTATTTGCTCGGTTTCTATTGTTGGAAAACAAGGCACATTAGAGTGAAGTTTTTGGGCTGGGAAGTCAAAACAGCATGCTAAAAGAAGCTAAATGGCATCTTTAATTTTTCCGTCTCTCTCTTTGCTCATCCTTCTGTTGGGACAATTCTAGCTTTATTTTTTGTGTGAATTAGACATATTGCGATCTCTGCAACAGTAGCATCAGTAGCTTAGGTGAAGATAACTGTATTATACAGGGAGTGCAGAATTATTAGGCAAATGAGTATTTTGTCCACATCATCCTCTTCATGCATGTTGTCTTACTCCAAGCTGTATAGGCTCGAAAGCCTACTACCAATTAAGCATATTAGGTGATGTGCATCTCTGTAATGAGAAGGGGTGTGGTCTAATGACATCAACACCCTATATCAGGTGTGCATAATTATTAGGCAACGTCCTTTCCTTTGGCAAAACGGGTCAAAAGAAGGACTTGACAGGCTCAGAAAAGTCAAAAATAGTGAGATATCTTACAGAGGGATGCAGCAGTCTCAAAATTGCAAAGCTTCTGAAGTGTGATCATCGAACAATCAAGCGTTTCATTCAAAATAGTCAACAGGGTCGCAAGAAGCGTGTGGAAAAACCAAGGCGCCAAATAACTGCCCATGAACTGAGAAAAGTCAAGCGTGCAGCTGCCAAGATGCCACTTGCCACCAGTTTGGCCATATTTCAGAGCAGCAACATCACTGGAGTGCCCAAAAGCACAAGGTGTGCAATACTCAGAGACATGGCCAAGGTAAGAAAGGCTGAAAGACGACCACCACTGAACAAGACACACAAGCTGAAACGTCAAGACTGGGCCAAGAAATATCTCAAGACTGGTTTTTCTAAGGTTTTATGGACTGATGAAATGAGAGTGAGTCTTGATGGGCCAGATGGATGGGCCCGTGGTTGGATTGGTAAAGGGCAGAGAGCTCCAGTCCGACTCAGACGCCAGCAAGGTGGAGGTGGAGTACTGGTTTGGGCTGGTATCATCAAAGATGAGCTTGTGGGGCCTTTTCGGGTTGAGGATGGAGTCAAGCTCAACTCCCAGTCCTACTGCCAGTTTCTGGAAGACACCTTCTTCAAGCAGTGGTACAGGAAGAAGTCTGCATCCTTCAAGAAAAACATGATTTTCATGCAGGACAATGCTCCATCACACGCGTCCAAGTATCCACAGCGTGGCTGGCAAGAAAGGGTATAAAAGAAGAAAAACTAATGACATGGCCTCCTTGTTCACCTGATCTGAACCCCATTGAGAACCTGTGGTCCATCATCAAATGTGAGATTTACAAGGAGGGAAAACAGTACACCTCTCTGAACAGTGTCTGGGAGGCTGTGGTTGCTGCTGCACGCAATGTTGATGGTGAACAGACCAAAACACTGACAGGATCCATGGATGGCAGGCTTTTGAGTGTCCTTGCAAAGAAAGGTGGCTATATTGGTCGCTGATTTGTTTTTGTTTTGTTTTTGAATGTCAGAAATGTATATTTGTGAATGTGGAGATGTTATATTGGTGTCACTGGTAAAAATAAATAATTGAAATGGGTATATATTTGTTTTTTGTTAAGTTGCCTAATAATTATGCACAGTAATAGTCACCTGCACACACAGATATCCCCCTAAAATAGCTAAAACTGAAAACAAACTAAAAACTACTTCCAAAAACATTCAGCTTTGATATTAATGAGTTTTTTGGGTTCATTGAGAACATGGTTGCTGTTCAATAATAAAATTATTCCTCAAAAATACAACTTGCCTAATAATTCTGCACTCCCTGTATTTAGTTTGTAGTGTTTTCAGACCTCATGTCACAATAATCACAATAAATGTTCAGGGATGTGGTTTATATGTGTAAATGCTTTTCAAAGGCTGTGTTTCATTACAGAATATTAGTTTTCAGTCTTTTCCAGCAGTGAGGTAAGTTTTGTGTTTCATTAAATAAATTTGCAGTTCGTCACGGTCCATGTCCTTCATGAACCTCAATGTAACCACACACACACACACACGAAACACCAATGAACACATACTAGAGACCATGGAGAAGACAAACACACTGACAGTTTTGTGTTGGACGATCGTGTACACACACGCAGTGTATTTATGTCTGTGGTTAACTTGGCACAATTACTGGCAAACAGTAGACTTGGATAGAGGAGGTGCACATAAACAGGCTTCACTGTCATTTGCCAGTGAGCAACAAAGAGGTGCATGGACACTTTAGATGCATCTATTAAGATAACTGGTGACACTTTTTGAATGTTGTACTTGTTTTGCAAAACCTTTCATTAGAAAATCAAAATGAAAAAAAGAGAAATCTGAAATCTGAAAACAAGCTGATAAAAACTCTTCAAATTCAATATTAGAAGTGAGAGAGTAGCACTGGAGCTTTATCTTTGCTCTTCACTCCGTTTGTTGTTTCCACACTCAAAAACAAAAGCTGAACAGATCACCTTGTATGCACAATCACAGTCCGCTTCTGTGTACACTGAATTCTTCCAGCCCTCAGACTTTTGTCCAGGCCAAAAAGGAAGTGCTGCCATATTTCACAGTCAGTGGTGAGCTGAGCAAAATTCAGTAGCAGATAAAAATGTTGGTGAACATTAAGTTACAGGACATGTAGGTGAAGGTAACACGTGAGACAATCTAAACACAGAATGTAACATTTCATTAACAAGGGGATGATGAAATGAACATAAAACATTTGGATTCATAAAACATATAGACGTTAATAATGGCTTTATGTGTGATGTTTGTGCAATGTTTTGTTCAGGTTGGCCCACTTATTAAGGAGACGATAGGGGAAGATTTTGCATTAATCTAGGCAAATATTAAAAATTTGTGTTTTGCCTGGTTTTTATCGTCTCACTGAAATTATGCAACTGTACTTCCCTGATGGCAAGTTTCTTATCTGATTCATCAAGTATCTGCAATAATACAAAGCACCGGGCAAGAATTATCATTGCCTGATGCAACAAAACGCCATATTTATGAGAGTCTATTACCCATCACAACCATTGCGACACAGTCACACATCAACACACGAAACCTGTGTGTGGTCTTACTAAGATGCTGCCAGCCTGAGGCTGTCTGAATCAAAGGTGTGACAATTTCAAAAGCCATGGGCTTTTGCCTTTGCACTGTCAGACTGTCTGCAATCATGCATCTTTTGCAAAATCTCATGTACCTGTCAAGATTTCTAAAGTTTGTGCATGAACATATAAGCATGTTTTTCTGTGTGCAGCATCTTCCTGTTTCAACACAAGCTTGTTCCAGATTAACAGCTTCAGTGAGCGTGAAGAGCAGGTGAAACAAAGTTCTTGGCAATTTCACTCACTGTGTTTTCTACGGGAATGATTAGCTTAGATATTTAAGACACATCAATCTATGGGCTTAAAGTGCCAAAACTTTTACATTAGGTATAGATCATTCACGATATTTCTTGCTCGTCTAAAATTCCTTGCTAAAGTGAGTGTTTGTCACTTGGCTATGTTTGCTAAAAAAACCCTTTTCCTTACCATAGAAACAGTTCTGTGATCACCTGCCGCTGTTTTCTTCCTTGAATGCTTACTCTTTTTAATATTGCCAAGCTAAGCAGCATATTTCTTTTTGTCACAATGTACTAAATCATTTTATGATTAATTTATTTTGTTTTTATAATCCAAGGATGTTTTCCACTTGCGCTAAGGTCTCCTTTAACCATGAAGTGGTTAAAATCCACCTACTCAGATTTATTCAGATAAATCTAATTTTCTAATTTTCTCTAGATTTGGACATGAAGTCCCTACAGACGTCTTGTATAATTGTTAAGGTTTTTTTCTTGAAAAGTTTCTGAATTATTTGTTTGTATAAGTCTTGTGATATAAGTGATGTCTTGTGATTTCTGTGTGTGTAACAGGTCATTACATTCTTCTATCACTGCTATAAAGAGAGAAGACATAGGTATTTAGATAGCAAACAGAAACCTCATACAACATGGTAGGAAGCGACATCAATCACACAATCCCGGAGCTAAACTTACAGTCGCTCTAAAAGCTACTTTTAACAGCTCATTTGTTGCAAAGTAGCACCGCCTGTTTTATTTCACATCAGAAACCCTTCCTGATGCAACCCCAGGGAATTTGTTTCTCTGGCTAGAATCAAACCAGCAACCTACATAGCCACTGCAATACAAGGGCAAGAGTCCCAAAATATCCTAATTTCATTGAAAGCAAAAGTTCAACTTTATTTTGTTATACAGTTATACAGATATAAAATAATGTTTTGCACCATAAAAGCTGCTCCCAAAGAACACAGTACATGTCTCAGCATGGTATGCAGTCTGTCCTTAAGCTTTTCGGGAAAATGGCACCAAATGACCAGAATCTGAAAGTCGCATCCTTAAGAAATAGGAAAAGATTCAGGATAGACCTGACACAGAACATGTGACTCTTCAGCTTGTCTATCACTAAAGCCTCATCAGAAATGCTCTCAGTAGAAGGGTGGCTGACTTTTGTACAATACTGTATGTGTGAGGGCAACTAATACTCACACTAATATCTCATACGACAGAGAACCTATAGAGAACTCACTATCAATTGCATATCTACTTGGCAGTCAGGGAAGAATAATAAATCATTCTATCTGATACACACAAAAAACTACTCACATTTTTTGGCTTTCTCCAAAATCAATAAATCTTTTAAAAAAATCTCTTGTCATTTCACATACTTTAAACCCACAACCCCACCCCATTTTTCTTTAAAGGACGTTAAAGCTCACATTTGTAGATTTGTCTTCATCAAGCTCTTACCTGTCAAAACTTTGACTTACGTGTCAATGACCGCAAGAAGCAGAATAAAAAGCTTGTGGAATAAAGCAGTGGTATTCTGCAGTATGCTGATGATGTACTTGGCTCACACGAGAGCGAGCCGCTCTGAATGCAAAGGGTAAGTTGCTTCTTCAGGTGAAAGAGTTCAAGATTTGCTTGAACTGATGTAGCATCTGAAATGATGCCCCTTTATCCAGCCTGTTTAGGTGGATAAATTGGCGTCATTTCTGTTAAGAGGGACTGTAGTATAATAGGGGATCTTAAGGCTAATCTAACAATTTACTGCTCAGGCACTCAGTTATGGTCATGAGCTGTGTAAATAAAAGGGTGAGACAGCAATAAAACAGGCTGAAATATAGGCCGAAGTTCTTCACAGGGTGTCCAACATATACTATTTCTCCAACAATGTCTATAGAAAATGTTTTGAATTCCTTCTGTAAGAATCCTTAAATCTAAGATCTTACCTTCTATAGACCAGCGAACTTTCTCTGGTGTGTTGTCTTTTTGTCTGTGGTGTTCATTTTTAACCTTGAATTACACATGTCTGCTGTTAATGTCAGGTCTGCTAGCTACTTTTGCATATAGGGATACTGTATGTACTGCGTATAAAATCACAAATCTCCATGATGACTAAACAATTCTCGAGCTGTTAGACGTCTACTGTGTACTTCAACACAAGCCTCAATGGTGTTTTGTTTCATTTCTTCTCATTTGTTACACCCTTTCTTACTTCGCAGCCTAGAGGTTATGACAACTAAATACAAAACAAGCTGATAATCATTTGTTAATTTACTCAGAACAAACTCAGATTTTAAACCGTACTTGATCAACATCCGTTCAGTAACTGTGACATTGGCCTCATGAGTTTATCCTGCCTCAATTCAGACCCTGCTGACTTGGCATACTGTGATTATAAAAGCTTTAAAAGGACATTTGGAAAGAACTACTGCACAGACTGGCCTAACAACTATGAGCACTTCCTTTGTCCATCTTTAGAAAGAGGAACCAATCGAAATAAAGCCAGCTGTATCATGTTTGTTGGATTCTGAACCTGTCTGCAAACCGAAGTTTAATGCCTTTTATAATATATTTTGATCATGAACTTTTAAACAAAATAATCCAGCACCAAAAGCAATATCCTGTTTTTCCATTTTGTTTGTGTCTAAAGCAGATTTTTAAAAACACATTAATTTATTTTATGGTTCCATTTATCACTGAGACTGATTTTTGGCTCAAGCATTATCCTAGAATACTTATTTAGGATAAGTGGCCTGGTTCACAGACAACAGAACATTTAGCCAATATTCATTTTAAATTAATGTGAATCACATGGGGTTTTTGTGGTTGTGCAGGGCAACAAGGCCCCAAAATCCTGCATTCCTGCTTTAACCAGTTCTCTGACTATATTCAGGGCACAGTACCATCTGAATGTCACATGAAAAATGTATTTTTGTTGAGCAATTATCCATTTGAGTGTGAAGTACAGTGCTCAAAGGCACGCGGAGAATTTCTTGTAAACATGCTACGTAGAAGCGATTCTTGTTTAAGGGGTGAAGGTTGGGCTAAGAAAAACTGCAAGTTTACAAAAAGATCCTCATGATAATCTCACCCTAAAACAGACTGGTAATGAGCGATGGCTTTGTCACAGTGACACAGAAGCTCTGGTGACATGTAGATGAATGTGAGGGTTCCTCAGAAACTTCCCCGAGGGCTTAGCTATTTCTTCTTGTCCTAACATGCTTCGTTAATAATTTAGAGCATGTACACAGTGCAGTAACTTAGTGGTAACCAGCTCACAGTGAGTCAATAGTTTGGCGATTATGCCCGCCAGCTGAATGATTGCATCCCTGGGTTCTCACCTTCTTAGCAACTCGGGCAAAAAATTTAATTCACAAGAATACCTTCAGTTTGGTCAAACTGCAATATATGAGCAGTAGTGCTTTGATACAATAAAGGAAAACTGAGTGGAAATTGGCATATTAACCCGTTCTCAAAACTCTATGGGACAATTCGTCATCACGTCACACGTAGGCTATTCTAAACTAGTAACCAAAATTGATGGCCTATTTGAGTTTTTCATACACTCCTTAACTCGCTCATCATTCCGGTCACTACATCGGTCCTATGTCACATGCCAACATATATCAATTTCCTGTCCTCTGTGAAAACAGACAGGCACCAATGTTTTCGGTAATCTATACGAGGACGTGAAAGTACAGTGACCCTGAAAATTCAAATGCGTCATATAATACTGTTTAGTGTTAGCTTGTCACGTCTGCAGCTTGTCCGGTATGTTACTGTTTCCCCCAAAACACTTCCATTGTGTTCCAAGACACACAAGCTGAAACGTCAAGACTGGGCCAAGAAATCTCTCAAGACTGATTTTTCTAAGGTTTTATGGACTGATGAAATGAGAGTGAGTCTTGATGGGTCAGATGGATGGGCCCGTAGCTGGATTGGTAAAGGGCAGAGAGCTCCAGTCCGACTCAGACGCCAGCAAGGTGGAGGTGGAGTACTGGTTTGGGCTGGTATCATCAAAGATGAGCTTGTGGGGCCTTTTCGGGTTGAGGATGGAGTCAAGCTCAACTCCCAGTCCTACTGCCAGTTTCTGGAAGACACCTTCTTCAAGCAGTGGTACAGGAAGAAGTCTGCATCCTTCAAGAAAAACATGATTTTCATGCAGGACAATGCTCCATCACACGCGTCCAAGTACTCCACAGCGTGGCTGGCAAGAAAGGGTATAAAAGAAGAAAAACTAATGACATGGCCTCCTTGTTCACCTGATCTGAACCCCATTGAGAACCTGTGGTCCATCATCAAATGTGAGATTTACAAGGAGGGAAAACAGTACACCTCTCTGAACAGTGTCTGGGAGGCTGTGGTTGCTGCTGCACGCAATGTTGATGGTGAACAGACCAAAACACTGACAGAATCCATGGATGGCAGGCTTTTGAGTGTCCTTGCAAAGAAAGGTGGCTATATTGGTCACTGATTTGTTTTTGTTTTGTTTTTGAATGTCAGAAATGTCTATTTGTGAATGTGGAGATGTTATATTGGTTTCACTGGTAAAAATAAATAATTGAAATGGGTATATATTTGCTTTTTGTTAAGTTGCCTAATAATTATGCACAGTAATAGTCACCTGCACACACAGATATCCCCCTAAAATAGCTAAAACTAAAAACAAACTAAAAACTACTTCCAAAAACATTCAGCTTTGATATTAATGAGTTTTTTGGGTTCATTGAGAACATGGTTGTTGTTCAATAATAAAATTATTCCTCAAAAATACAACTTGCCTAACAATTCTGCACTCCCTGTAGAGGAGCACAGAGCAGACACACAGTCTCCATATCAGTCCAGCAGCTGAAAAAGTGGTCACTCACTGACAGCACCTCATTAAAGCAGCCTCATTTACTAGAGTCAGGGCTTTTATGGTAGTCATTATGAGAGCAGGGGTAAGATTAATTTCTCACGTTCATTTTTATTTTTTTTATGCACAAGTGTTTACAGGCCAGTCACACAGATTTTTGGTCTAATGAAAAGTGGAAGAAAAACTCAAAGGTTAAGTGAATGGCATCTTAAGGAAGTGATGTCAAATACATAATTGCTGAGGTTTTGACTTGTATAAACAGTTTCATTTAAAAAAAAAAAAAAGGACGCCAGCAAATATTACTGTATAGAGTATCCAGATGTGTTATTAAATGGTGTTATCTTTTGGGGGGGGGGTCTTTGCAAGCTCTGGATCTGCAAGACACCATACAACCCACATCACCCCCAGCTTCTCCTTTTCATGCTGCTGTAAACAGAGCCATACCACTAACATAAATTACTACAGGTGGAAATAATAATCTTCTTGTAATGATCGTCGTTTTAGCTGTTTCAGTTTGCTACAGCATTAAGAAGTGGGAGACTGATGGGAAAAGGCTGAACAGCTTCTTAGAAATATACATGTTCTATTTTGGAGCCATAGCTCAAGGCTGTGCAAGAGCTAAAGGTTTCTTTGAATAAAGACTCCACTTAATTCATTAAGGAGCATTTCAGATATGTTCCGGGGACACAGGAATATTGTGATGAAGCTCTAATAAAAAGTGTTTGCTGTTAAAAACAAATATGATCATCTTTGTCCCCACATGACTGTCATCTGTGTGTGAGTTTGCAGCAGCATTGCAGTGATACTTTTGAATGGGCCTGCAAACAACTGCGATGTAGTAAGAACAAAGAAATGTGTGTGTCAGTCCACGTGCTTGTCTTTTCTGAGCCAGTGATTACAAGGTGACATTGCTGTGCGTCTTCCTCCCCACCTTCCAACAGCTACATGAACTGGGCAAAATATTGCTGATGGGAACATGTCAACTCTTTTTGTTTGGGTCCACCTGTCAGCTAATTACTCTCTATTCTTTCCTTTTCCTCTTCTCCTCTCCCTCTAAGACATTGCAATATTAGCTGATGGCTTAGTGAACATGCTTGTGTCCTTTCGGCAGCACTTGCATATATAAAGAAATATCTAGACATGTCCTTCAAAGTTTTGCTTAATCTTAAAGGTATTAATCGCATTCTCACAATCACACTGTAGCTGATGAGCATGCAGCAAGTTAGTTTAATTGCTCTTTCTTCAGCCACTCACTACACACAACTTTGGTATTTATGGTCATTCCAAAATATGACTTTTCGGAAAATGTTAAATTTTAAATTCTCTCTTTAAAAGTTTTTTGTTGTTGTTGTTGTTTTTAAGTTTGATGGATCCATGACTTTACAAAGCAGAGCTGGGGAAATGAAAAGCTGAAACGTGTTAGCTTAAATTTTGCCCAACTGCTAACGACTGTGGCTGTAGTAGAGCGCTGTTCATATGAGGAACTTTATTAATACGTGTAAGGGTCTTTCAGCTTTGTTTGTAGAGAAAGTCATGTGGTGATGAAAAATCTGCTTTTGGTGCAAATGCATAAATTTACACACGAATTTTAAAAATATATAGTCCACAGTCGTAGTTAATAAAGAAAGACTCCAAGAGATGACAGAAAACAGAGTTCTGTCTTTTTATAATTTGACAATGAAAGGCAACATCATGACTAAGTTCACTTGTTTCTTACAGCCAAGCCCTCTGTCACATAGGCCTAACCCATAATTAAGTATAATGCTAAACAATTTGACCTTAAGGATCTCTGTAATTAGTCATCGCTCGTTAGTATATGACAGTGATGCAAGACTGTTTAATAAGCAGCAGCGTGTTTTCTCCTGGTAAAATGTTAACCATCCAATTACAAAACTGCCTCTCCACCAAATAACATCTAAACTAAATTTTATTCTACATTTCTGCAAAGCAATTGATAGTTTCATGTTTTCTTTACATGATCGTTATCATTAGTTTAATGTGTTTATAAAGGACAAAGACACTTTTTGGGGACACAACCATGAATGCATGTATGGGAGTGAGGTTTTTATTATGCAAATGAATGTTACAGGCATTTTTTATGTCAAAGGACAATTATGGGACTTCTAAAAAAACATGTTATACATGCTGCGGCGTGTTATTTCCCGTAATGTGCTCAGTTAGAGACACGTACATACATGCACACTGGCTGTTATTTACACTGTTGAAATGTTCAAGTTTTCAGAAACATTTTTAACTAGTTAACATTAGTCTGAAGTCCTAACATTCCCCCAAAGAAAACTACGCACCCTTTCCCTTGGTGCATGTTGTCCATGGAGACTTTTATAACCCCTGCCCATTTGGAGCTAGGAATAGCCCCCAGCGGTGGTTTTTAAAGATTTTGTCCTTCTCTTAATGGCTGAGGTTCATGAGGTAGAGCAGGTCATCTGTTAAGAAGGTCAGTGCTTCAATCCTTGACTGCTCCAATCTACATGCCAAAGTATCCTTGGACAACATACTGAAACCTTAGTTATTGCCAATGTGTTCACCATAATGTGAATTTTAAAAAGCAGAACTCAGATTTGGAAAAAAGTGCATGGGTTAATGAGACATCGTAGAAAGCACCGTGAGTGCTCGAGTAGAAAAGCATTATATAAGAACCAGTCAATTTGCTAGTGTTACTATTCAGGTCTTAAACCTGTCAAAGTGTGAATTGGTTTTCAAAAGGCATCATGGCAAAACTGGCTCTGTATAAATAGGAAAGAGGTTGTCGTTAGCTGTAGGGTATAACTTGACAAGCTTTGTAGAAAAGCTTTTATTATGATTTCTAACCCAAGTTTTAAACGCAGGTAAACATTAGTGATAACCCTTATAGCAGACAAGTCTGGCCCGGATCTGGTGTCAAGCTGACACTGTTGGCTGACTTCTGGCATGGTAAGTGGTATGTCATCCAGATGGGCCAGGCCTGGCGTAGGTGGCACTGTTTATGTGATGACATGCCACATCTGTCCCGATTGTGGTTTGATTTATGCGGCCCAGGCTCATAGAAAACAGGTCTGGCCTGGATCCGGCATCAAGCTGGCACTTCTGACTGACTGGTGTCATGGCAGGGTGTATGTCAACCAGATGTGGGCCAGATCTGGCAATGATGGCAATATTTATGTTATTTATGTTAGTGGTTTGATACCTGGCTCCTCCACTCTGTATGAATGTTGTTAGGAAGCACTCAGTTTAAAGAAAGTGTGTGATTGGGTGAATGTGGCATGCTGTATAGAGCACTTTGAGTAATCTGCTGGAGTAGAAAAGTGCTATGTGAGATTCACTGTCTGAACAGAGTTTTGTCATGTTACTTTTGCACTATTATGTTGTTATTACATGGCTTGTTTAAGGTACACATTAGGCTGACATCTGGGGCCAGAGCTGAAACTGTTCTGGGCCAGCGCAGGGCCAACAGTGTGTCTGCAACTGGCTTTGTGCTGGCCCATGTGTGGGCCACCTCTGGCAAACCAGATCCGGGCCACCAAAGGGCCATCATTCTTTGCGGTATGTGGGCCATGTGTAAGCACATTGTGTGGGCCAGATCCGGGCCACACCAATTTTGCTATGTGGGATATATTTCTGTTTGACTATCTTTTCACTCTGAAAAGGAATAAAACTTCAAATCAATCAAGTCCTGAGTTTTAGGAGGACAGAACTTTCATTTATAGTATCTTCTTCTTCTTTTTCTGTCATTGCAGATCTTACAGGTGAATCTAGTGATGTCCATCCTGCTGTATGTGATGGTCCTCGTGTACCTCTATGGTATTCAGGCAACCAACATGGGTAGCAGTCAACAGCAGCAGCAGCCAAGTCCAGACCCTTTAAACTCTCTCATAATCCAGCTACTTCAGGCTGACCTAACAAGGGGGAAGACCAGAGGGAACCAGAGCGAGCAGGGGAAAAGCAGAGACACTGAGCCGCGGGACACTCTGCCTCCCGTCAAGATTGAAAACTTTCCTTTGGAGGACAAAGGAGATGCAGAGGAGTGGCTAGAAACGCGTCACAGTGATGATTTTCTGATGGATCAGCCGGTGATGCTGTTGAACTTGGACATCCTTAGGCAACACAAGCGCTATAACTCACCGCGAGTGCTACTGAGCGACCGGCCTCCACTGCAGCCACCGCCATTGTACCTTTCTGATAATTTTGTGAGCAGTGTACCGGTCTTAGGGGCAGCAGGAAACAAGACACGAAAGAAGCGTCACACTGAGCACAAGAGCTACCGGGGGGAATATTCTGTTTGTGACAGTGTGAGCGACTGGGTGATGAATAAAACGTTAGCATACGACATCAAGGGACAGCGCGTGACTGTTCTGGCCAAGTTTAAAACCAGTGCCACAAAAGACATCAGACAGTTCTTTTATGAGACACACTGTCGGACCTCCAAGCCTGTCAAGGATGGCTGCAGGGGCATTGACGACAAGAACTGGAACTCACAGTGCAAGACGGCGCAGTCGTATGTTCGAGCACTGACACAGTTTCAAGATCAAGTGAGCTGGAGGTGGATACGCATAAACACTTCCTGTGTCTGTGCATTGTCAAAGAAACGTCGCAGGACGTAAGAGACTTGTTGGGAATTCTACTTCCTGTATAGGATTTTATTTCCTGCTCACAGTGCTTCCCATCACAGGATTATGTGTCATGCCGGTGACCAGCAAAAATCTGCTATAAAGTGATGCTTCTACTGAAGAATCTTAGGTCCATTTAAATGATATTTCAACATTAATGTGCTGCTCTAAATCCAAACGCTGGTGCAGCACTGAGGAACTCACTTAAGGGGATGGGTGGGGGTGTGGGGAGGGAGGCAATAAGTGTGTGAGAGAGAACTGTATATATAAATTATTTAAATTATAAAAAATGCATGTAGTTTATACATGTTTATCTATCTATATATGATCTATGACTATATTTGTGTTATTTATTGAAATAAGTCTTCTTCAAAAGGATAAAATGTTTATAAAAAGGAACAAAACAATCTAGGAACTCATTCAGAGACTGTAATACTGAGATGGGCTGCAAAGGTGCTTCACAGTAAGACTTTATGTGTGCCTTGACCAGTGTGGCTCCAGAGCTGAGCAATAGGACGTGGTAACTCACAGACAGCATTTGCTGCAAATGGTTTGGTGAGTGAACCTAAAAAAATGACAGAACAGCAGGGACCTACTGACCAATATGGAGCCCAAATTCTGACCGATTTGACATTTGTGATCATAGACATGTACACTGCATTCACAATTGACACTACTTTTATGATGTAATGCACAGCAAGCCCATTCTTTCATATGGGAGACAATTTTGACCAATAAAAAAAACTTCTTGTGGAACCTGCTGGCAGTGACTGGAGATTCAAGATTCACAGACCACCTTGGCTTTGTTCACCAATTTTTAATCTCAACTGGTATCTTGAGCTGTTTTTGTTTCTTCCTTTTAATAAAAATGTATATTTCTTAAAGTTGGAACATTTTCATTATTTAAATGCTAATATGAAACGCTTCCAGTTTTTCTGACTTATACCATTATTTACCTCTTTACAACAAATGCAGCCAATTCCAAACTGTTAGTTGTAAACCCACAGAGCTAACAAGAGTCTATAATTATCCAAATAAACATTTCCTTAATTACTTCAATTTAGGGGGGAAATTGAGTTTATTTATTAGCATTTATGCATTATATGTAATGTCTCTAAAATTTGATAAAAATAAAAAGATTCAGTGTTATAGTTATTCAGTTCACCTTATAATGCCAATCATCTCATAACATAACCCTGCAATATTAAGAGAAACTCTATGAGTTTGGTGATTGTGGGGAGGAAGAACACCCTCTTAAGAAGAGAAGCCAGAAAAGAAATAAAACGTGGCAAAAGTCTTTATTTTGTCATCTTTTACACTTACATGAGAGTCAGAAAACTGAAGTTCAGACTAAACAGACTGTTATGTTTATTCACTAATGATTGAAGATAGAGCATTTGTATTTTTCACATTTTAAAAAAATGTTTTGTTACAACGACAAAACCAACAATGGATTGATTCCAGTAAAAGGAAATGTCGCCAAACCAGTTACGGCTCCCCTGGATCTTTATCAGATTGTTACATTGAGTAACATTGTTGAGTACAGCTGAAACTATGGTGAACCACTGTTACAGACAATTATTCAGCCTTTTTATAAAAGAAAAATTACAACATATTTTTAGGACACACTTTAAGGATGATTGTCTTAAGTTAGCTATTGAGTGTCACAAACTGGAACTTAAAACACATGTATGGTTAGCTTTTGTATTGTCTTAATAAAAGCAAGCCTATAGATTTTTACTATCCTTGTCTTTATATCAGAGCTAGTTTGCAAATTTTCCAGTTCAATGGATATTTTACTCTACTACAGTAACTTGAAATGACTCGAATTTCAAAACGATCAGCATTTTTAATATATAAATTTAAATTAAATTGTATGAAAAAGAACAAAAAAACAATTATTTTATCCAAAAACAGATCTTTTTTTTTTTTTTTAGTTCTAACCTAACTAACCTCAACTAATTTATTTTTAATGCCAGATTCTAACCAAGTTATTGGTAATGCCTAAACGTTTTGTTGTTGTTGTTGTTGTTTTTTAAGCATTTGATTAAAAATGATACAAAGGATATGTTAAAATGATCTGACATGTATGACACAAATTTTTGTGTCTGTGTATCTAAACTGCAAAATGACTGACCAATCCCTCCAAACTGAAAAATATGCATTTTGTGTAATTAGACACAAATCAGTGCACACAAGACAGACTAATGTCGAGAGAGGGGGAAAGAAAGGGGTTTAGTAAAGATTTAATAAATGGTTATTGCTTTCACTAATGACATGTTTTACATTTCCTTTGCAGCAGAGAGAGAGAACAAAGGTATCAAAGCTTCATCTGGTGGGGTCAATGTTCAGATTTTAACAATATGGACATTAAAAGTTAAAAAAAATGTATCTGTTTACTTTAAGCCGTTTTACTCAAATTGCAGAACAAAATTTATAAGGTAGTCAAAATTATTTGTTAAAGAACTGAAACAAAAAAAGATGCAGGTCCAAATATCTAAAGAATCAACTTAAGTGTCACAATGGATGAAATCGTAATGATATGACAAATGCAGGATAAAATTATCTGATACTTATCACCATATGATATCATCTATAGTATTCAGAGGCTGGAAAAACAGTCATTGCAGAGGCTGTATTAAGGGGCAAAAACTTAAGATCAAAATATTTTAAGTCATTATTTCCTTAGACTAAACATAGGGTAATTATAGGAACAGTTGATACAAACAATCTGCAGCCTTGATGCTGAAAATAATAAACAGGAGATCAGTACAGACAGAATGGCACCAAAACAAGGGCATGAAAAAATCAAATCAAGCAACGCTACAGAAACAGACCGGAGGCAACGTGATTGTCAAAAATGTGACTCAGTCATTATCAAATTCTTGTGCGGTCACTGCAGACAGGAACGTGTATACTAAAGCTAAAAGTATGTTGTGTGAAATCATAATGATTCAGATGATAAGAAAGAGATTCCACCTCAAGAAGCATACGCTGTGAGAGTACAGGGTGGGCTATTTATTATGTTACGTTGAAACCAAGCACACCATTGTTTTTCTTGTGACATTACCAATAAGTTTGATGTGTCACATGGCCCTCTTCCTATTGAAAAAACAAAAGTTGAATCCAAGATGGCCGACTTCTAAATGGCCACCATGGTCACCACCCATCTAGAGGAGTTTGCCTCCTCACATATACTAATGTGCCAAAAACAGGACTTTAATATCACCAACCATTCCCATGTTATTATGGTGTATCCATATAAATGGCCCATCCTGTACATTACCTGTGGCTTGGACTCATTTTCTAGAGTAAACAATTCTGTAATGAAGCAATCCAACAGCTAAAGGGTCACAGCTGTTGATGCTAGGCTAAAAACTAGATGCTGCATACATTTTGTTTTTAAAGGTTTTTCTGTGGGACATGTAATATTACAATCTGATGTTTGAAACATAATTAAAGTGTAAGAGCCTTTTGCTGAAGATGCAATTGCACTTTAATGGTAAGGAAAGAGAAATGAGTGGTACAAAAATGTAAGAGATACCAATACAAAAACATGCCCACAAGCAGAAAGAAAGAAACACAAAGACGATAAGCAACATTTCTTTTAATGTTGTGATGAATAAAATGATTAAGCAGACTCCGTATAACAAAACAAAAAGGGTGGTAACTGATAATGCTGCATATATAGTGCACAGCGTATTCCAAAACTCCAAAAGAGAGCAGGGCAGAAAATCAACTAGGTGTGAAGACAAAGACAGGAAATAAAAACCAAAAAAAGTAACTTGAGAAAACCAGATATCAAAATAAAACAGGAAACAGTCAAAAGACAACCAAACAGCAAGACATGAAGACCAGCACTATAAACATGATGAAGAAATGATAAAAGAGAGACAGGAGCCCACAAGTTCTGGTGTTCTCTAAAGTTAATTGAAATAAATATATATATTATATTAGTGGATTAATATTGCACTTGCTGTCACTATTCTCATAACTGGCAAATGACGGATTATGATACACATAATACCCACTAATGCTACCCTTCGAATTTCACACTGAAACTACAAAACTTTTCCTTCATTTGATATTTGTTCCAAGTATTGATAGGTGATACTGAGCTTGTACTGATGCTGAACATTCATCAAAAATAATTGACAGGCTAATATCATTACTTGAACTAATTATACATAATGTGGTCAATTTGAAATAAATGACTTGGAAAATGTACTGGTAGGTTTTAAAAGTCACAGATAACATAAGAAACACTACTATCAATTACCTTGACTGACCTTGATTTTTGCCCAAAAGGCACAGAAATTCAACTGAATATCATTCATTCAGCTCAACTTTATTTGATTCTAAAGGGCTTCTGGTGTTATAAATTGAAACTGTGTGAGTCATTATCAGATGTTTTCTGCAGCCAACTCCAGCACTGGTGGTGTGACTGTTTACTTCTGGTGACACTGGGTGTGCAGTGGGCTTTATGTAAAGGAAAAGAAAGGGTAATGAGATTAGAGTATTGAGAAAATTTACTTCCTATATCATTATTTCACCCCATCAAAACAAAGCGTGTGGTTGCTTAAACCCACCGTACTCTTAACACAAATACAGTACTGTGTTGTATTTTGCTTCCAAAGTGCAAGAATTTTGTGTACTTTTTTAAAGTGCTGTTGAGTATTAGTCCTCCAGGTTTTTGATCATTTTTATTTGGACACTTTGACTGTCTTTTTCACTCATTTTCTGTCTAGTCTTTATTTTTATCATTACCACACTCAAGGGATGAACCAGTGTTGTGTATAGATAAAAAAAAGACAACTTAACAAAAAAGCAATTTAAATGGTATCTTTGGGCATCTCTAGTAACAAAGATGCTGTTACTAGAGATGTTAAAAACATATCATTTGTTCTATTTTTTTAGCTGAATATATTAAAAATACAAAAAGAAAACTTGGTATATTTTAGCATGGAACAAAGTGTATCCTTAAAAAAAAGTGGACAAACCAAAAAGTGGCAGAGCTAAAAAACAAACAAACAAACAAACAAACAAACAAACAAACAAACAAACAAACAAACAAACAAACAAACAAACAAACAAACAAACAAACAAACAAACAAACAAACAAACAAACAAACAAACAAACAAAACTGTAAAAATTAGGGGGGAAAAATCTGGCAAATCAATTTGTTGAGTCATTACATTTGTAAACACTGTAGTATTGCACTGTTCTTCTTGCATTAGCAATACAGTCAAGGAAGGTTTGTACAACCCTTGAACCGTTTGGGGCATCTGTCAAAGAAGCTCAAAAACCTTTAAATGGTGTGCAGACTCCGCCCACTCAGCCGCCCGCTGGTGAATTAATCAGGTGAACCTAGTCCAAATAAAGTCATGAGGTCATCCACTGCAAATCCTTTCTCTCTAAAAGTGTTCACTAAAAGTCCCAGCAGTTAGACTGCCAACGGTTACCCATCACCCTTCGGTAATTTGTTATTAATCAGTAGCAGGTGAAATAAGTGGAAAGAGGAGCGCCAGAATGTGTGACTTCTAATGACACTGGGTTTTACTGAGAGGTAAAGCTAGCTTAAGGAGATGTACATGCATGCAGAGCTGGGATCTGAGGCTGTAATCTCTTATTCTAAGAGCAGCTTACCACTTGTCAGGCTGCAGAGTAGAGCCGATCAGCAACACCTTGGTGCTTTTGTTCCTTGCCTTAGAGTCAGAGCTATAAGTACATCACCAACTTGACTAATCTGTGATGTCACAACAACGTACATCTAAGGATAATATTAGTAGGAGAACTTGGCAAAGGTAGCTGTAAGAGCAGCCAACATGATTACGTATTTGGAAGTACTGTCAAGGCTCGGCTGTGTGGCAGGCAGGAGGAGGACCCAAAATGCAAAACTCACACACACGGGGATGAACTCGAGAAACACAGCTTTAATGCTGGCACGGCAGAACACAGGAAATACAAAACTAAACTGGGGAAAAGTAAACTAACACTCGCAGGTAGACACACAGGGAGATCCACACAGCATGAGGGACGACGTCACACTGAACAGAGGGAGACGCAGACAGAAATACACAGAGGGTTAACGAGGGAAGTGGGAGCACACGGGGAACACAGCTGACACAGATAATCATAACGAGACAGGGCAGGAGTGAACACAACATGACGCATACTGACGAGAGACTGTCAAAGTAAAACAGGAAGTACAGAGGTTCAGACAAGAGGAGAGAGCACGGGGAGAACACAGACATAACAGGCTGGGGAAAACATGGAATAAAACACGAAAGGGGACAAGGGCTCATGAATACATAGAGGGGCACACGGGGGGTGAGAGTCACAAAGGGAAAGCACACAGGGAACCACATAATAGGGCAACTCAGGAAACAGAACCTAGACAGGGAACTGAATACAAAAATACAAGAAAACTAAGAACACTGGGCCAACATGGCCCAGGACCATGACAAGTACTAAGGAACCGCTAAGCAGTATCTGTTGCAAGTCGTAACACCTGTGTCTACTGAGGATAAATAAAAGTTTACATGCATTTTTTCCCACCCTGCAAGCTGTGATATTTTTCTCACAGAAAGAAAACCAGCATTTCAGGTGATTGCCACACTTATTGGAGAAAAGCAAGTAATGTAGTATTATTCCAAGATGGCGCCGGTGTACATGGCTTGCCGTCCTCGGCTATATCTGCTTCGCTGCTTTTTACCCTCTCTATGCTCTTTATGGACCTTGGCATTGTATCTTTTTATCCTTTTAGTTGTATGCTCATCTAATGGCTGTGCACTGATTACATACGACAGGAAAACACTTTTAAATCTAAGACTCTCTCATTCCTCTCGGCCTGATCCTTGCTGGAACCTGGGTGACGCCACCGCGCCCCGACCGGACCCTCCGACTGGACCCTCCGACCGGACCCTCCGACCGGACCCTCCGACCGGACCCTCCGACCGGCTTCCTCCACCTACCTATTCCGAATCTACACAAGAAACGCTATAGGAAACGCGGTAGAAGGAGCGGCAGTCGCGTTCGCCTCAGGGTCTACTTTAAAGCCAGAGCCACAGACATCGCTCCGACACGGCGTTTGCCGAAGCAACCTAAGTGTCCTATGACGCACCACCCGTGGTGACTTAGCCCCTAGGATACGGATGGTATTGCTTAATGTCAGGTCGCTGGTCAATAAGACCTTTCTCTTAAATGACTTCCTCTCCAATAATGGGATTGATGCTTTATTCCTGACTGAAACCTGGAGAGTTTATCCCTTTTACCGAATTTCTTCCATCGGACTGTGTCGCTTTTAGCTCACCAAGGTTTACTGGTAGGGGTGGCAGTGTAGCCTCGGTCTTTAAAAATTCTTATGCAGTTCGGCAGCTACCCTCACCTACCTACTCTAGCTTTGAAGTCCAATTATTGGAGATGACTGCATCCACGACCACACTCTGGTTTATCGACCACCTAAATATAGCAAATATTTTATCACGGACTTTGCTGATCTCCTAGGCTCCTTTCTTTTTAAGTATGGTTGTGTTCTCATTGCCGGTGATTTTAACATACACACTTGCTGTAAGGATGACCCATTTGCTAAAGACTTCCTTACTTTAACGGACTCTTTTAACCTGGCTCAGTGGGTTAATGACCGAACGCATGTTAAAGGACATACTTTGGACTTGGTTTTCTCATATGGTCTGGACATATGCTCTTGATCTTGATTCAATTCAATTCAATTTTATTTATATAGCGCCAAATCACAACATATGTCGCCTCAAGGCACTTCATAGATACAGAGAAAAACCCAACAATCATATGACCCCCTGAAGGCGGTCGCACTTTTCTCCTCTCCTCTCCTCCTCTCCCTTAGCTTCCCTGCTTAGCCTCTTATGTCCTTGTCTAGTCTCGTGTTTTTTTGTATTACTTTTCCCTGGAACACTCTCCCACAGTATGTTCTCTAAAACCTAAAAGAGGAATTATGGATTTGATCAACTGGTCCCTAAATGCAATTGACACCCCTTTCTCAACGAGAAGTTTGGGCTTGGGTGAGCCTGAGTGCTGAAGATATCTACCTATTCGGAACCATGGTAACAGGGTTCTGGCTGATCGGAGCTGGCTTGGCCCTGACTTATCGAAGAATTAAGAAAGTGGAACCGGCTGTTCAAACCCCCACAAGGCTGCCCGCTGGGATTGGAACAATGGGAAGAGGCGTGAGTTTCTCAAAATGGGCTCATTGAGTGCAGCACGGATAAGATCTTGGAAAGGCTTACGGCTGCCGTGAATACTCAGAATAAGATCTCTGAGTGCAGACTGGATACATCTTGGAAGGGCTCACTCCGAATAACATCTCTGAGCGCAAATTGGATACCATCTCGGTGAGGCACACTGTCAGAATCGGCTCTTTGAGCACAAGAATGACAACATCACAGAGCGCAAGTATGGCGAAGCTCGCGGCTCTCCAACGGGAGATTGAGAGACCAGTGTTGGACTGTAGAACTGCTTTGAAATTCATATGAGCTGTTCGCTCAAAAAAAAAAAAGCACCACCACTTCATGCGGATACCCTTTCGGCGCCAGATGCGGTCGCAAGCCTGGAGTCGAACAAAAACACCCTGATAACGTGTTGAGTCTGTTCCTTCCCATTCCATTCAAGGCCACCTGGGTTGGCTGGAAGACTGTTTACTTAGCCTAGCAGGGCGAAGGACACTGTCTCAGCTGAACTCTGGACACGCACACATACATATACACTGATATGCACACACTCATCCCCCCTCCCTTTCCAAACGCCTTCAATGCTTGTTCCCTCCTGAGCCCGTGCTGGAATGGTAGCGCTGGGCAGGATGGCTGCTGTGTTTGCTTCGGATTACTCCTCACCCCCCACCTGACCCTGTGGCTTAACACGTGTTCCATACTGTTGTGCTGTGGACATTTATGTGCTTTTTTGTGCAGAGGAGTTTTTTTGTTTCCTGTAGACGTCTCTTTTTTTTCCTCTTGTACTTTCCCATTGTAGTGTATATTTCAGTGTTATTTTTCTGTAATGCTACCGATCTCCGACCTGTATCCCCATGTGATGTCAGTGTTGTGTGTGTAAGGTCGGGGGGGGGGGGGGGGGGGGGTGTCCTATTTCATTTCACTGCAGGGCAACCTGCACGTGGCGAATAAAGCCTTGATTGATTGATTGATTGATTGATTGACATTTGTATCAAGACATTTGTATCAAGGATATAAGTGACGCTGGGATCTTGGATCATTTCCCAGCTATATTTGATACTGGCTTATGCACTAATGAACTACATCCTGTGGCTCCCCTTCGCCCGCTGCGTGTAATTAATGTTGAAGTGATGTCAAACTTCTCTATGTCTTTCTTGGATTCTGCATCTGTCACTCTCGACTGTTGTTCTTTTCGCTTGGTTGATGACTGTGCTAATACCTTGTTATCGCTACTTTCTTCAATCCTTGATACTGTTGCCCCCATTAAGATGAAGTGCCCTAGAGCCTACTCTCAGTGTTAGCTTAGTGACACTGCGCACGCTTTACATCACGTGTGTCGGCGTGCTGAGAGAAGGTGGAAAAGAAGATAAATTTCAGGTTTCTCATGACATGCTACGGACTTAAAATTCCAAAGTGCTGCTAAAACGGCCAAAGCGTCCTTCTTGTCCAAAATCATCCTGGCCAATGACCATAACCCCCGTACCTTATTTAAAATTTTTAACTCTGTGGTTAACCCATCACCGGACATGCCATTAATTTATTCTCAGGCTATTTTCAAATTCACTTTTTAGATAAGACCACATCTCTTAAGTCCCCCCTTCCCCCTTTTTTATATCCTCTCCCCATTCCTGAATGCATTTCAACTTTCCACCAGTTTGAGCCTGTGTCACTTTTGACTCTTAAGTGGCTAGTTGTTCAAATGAATAACACCAATACTGTGCTTGACATTCTTCTATCTCGCTTAGTATCCTATTTCTTATTAACTTTTCCTTGCTCTCCGGCTGTGCTCCTTTGGCCTTTAAGCATGCTGCAGTCCACCCGATTCTTAAAAAAAGAAACTCTGACTGTTATGACCGATCTCTAAGCTTTCGTTCTTGTCCAAGATCCTGGAGAGACTAGTTCTCTCCCAGCTCCAGGCGTACTTGGACACGAACAATATTGCTTAGAAATTTCAATCTGCCTTTAAGCCATTGCATAGCACTAAAACAGCGTTGGTTAGAGTTCTTAATGATATTCTTGTAATCACTGCTACTGGATGTTCTATGGTCCTAGTTTTACTGGACCTCTCTTTGGCCTTTGATATGGTGGACCATAACATTTTATTACTAAGACTTGAGCACATTGTGGGTATTAGAGGCACTGCCCTCGACTGGTTTAAATCATATCTTGCTGATAGATCCTTCTCAGTTAACTTAGGCACCTTCTCCTCTTCCTCCGTTGTGGTGTGCCTCAAGGATCAGTTTTAGGCCCATTCTCTTCTCATTGTATTTGCTCCCTCTAGGCGCAATCTTTGAAAAATACAATATCGCCTTCCACTGTTACGCCGATGACATACAGATCTATTTTGAACTTACTGACGACCTTGCTGTGTCCCTATACTACTTTCAAGAATGCATGCGGGAGGTCAAAGAATGGTTCCTGAGTAATTATCTTGTTTTAAATGATAAGAAGACTGAGATTGTGGTTTTTAACAGTAAAATCCCTCATGCCCAACTCTGTGCTGCTCTGGGTTCCTTTGCTAGCTCTTCCTGTGGCTATGTCAGTAACTTGGGTGTACTGCTGGATAGCTCGCTCAAACTCGATAAGCAAGTGTCTGCTGTAGTGATATCTAGCTTCCCCCAACTGCGCCTTATCTCTAAGGCTGGGCATTATGTTCCGCATGAGGACCTGGAGAAGCTTATTCACGCTTTTGTGACCTCCAGGTTGGATTATTGTAACTCCTTGTACTACGGTCTTCCCTCTTCTCTTCTTCTTAGACTGCAAACAGTCCAAAATGCAGCAGCCCGCCTCTTGACTGTTACCAGGAAATTTTGCCCTATTACTCCTGTTCTAGCTAGCTTGCATTGGCTGCCCATAAAGTACCATATTCAATTTAAAATATTACTCCTTACATTCAAAACTATTAATAAATTAGCGCCAAGTTATCTTAGTGAACTTCTCAAACCACATGCTCCTGCTAGAACACTTAGATCTGCCACTCAACTACTTCTGACCCAACCTAGATCTCAGCTGAAGTCCCGGGGTGACCGTGCGTTTGCTCTGGCTGCCCCGGTACTGTGGAATAACCTTCCTCTCGACATCCGTGCATCTGATTCCATTGCACTGTTCAAATCATGACTAAAAACCCACTTATTCAATCTTGCCTTTCCTTCTAGTTAATATTTCTTTTATGATTTTATATCATGCACTTTTATGCTCATTTAATTTCTTCTTTGCTCTGTACCTGTTGCTTTCCTATGTATCAGTGACAGCTACCTGCTTGCATACCTAGTACTTGCTTTGGTCCTATTTCTATTATTTTCCTTCTATTCTCTATGTTACTTGTTAAGCGCCTTGGAATACCCTTGGTTTTTAAGTGTGCTTTATAAATAAAGTTTATTATTATTATTATTATTATTATTATTATTATTATTATTATTATACCTACTTGGCTTGGGTGTAAGGGTTTTAACTTATATCCTTCTTACTTGCTTGACTAACAAGAAAGGCAGTGGATTATAGCAGGAAATAGGATTCTTTTACACAGACTTGGCGTGGGTGTAAAGCTGGTTTACTGAACTACAAGAGGTTTTCTCTTCTTGTAGTTCAGTAAACTACAAGAAGAGGCAATTGTGGCTCAAGAGTTGGGAGTTCGCCTTGTAGTTCGCCTTGTAATCGGAAGGTTGCCGGTTCGAGCCCTGGGTTGGACAGTCTCGGTCGTTGTGTCCTTGGGCAAGACACTTCACCCGTTGCCTACTGGTGGTGGTCAGAGGGCCCGGTGGCGCCAGTGTTCGGCAGCCTCGCCTCTGTCAGTGCGCCCCAGGGCAGCTGTGGCTACAATGTAGCTTGCCATCACCAGTGTGTGAATGTGTGTGTGAATGGGTGGATGACTGGATATGTAAAGCGCTTTGGGGTCCTTAGGGACTAGTAAAGCGTTATATAAATACAGGCCATTTACCATTCTCTGTCCGGAATTGATACTCCTGTGTGTGTTGGGCGATGAGGATTTGCAGGAAGGGGTGTTCAAGGTGAAGCTATCCACAATGATTGGTGTGTGAAATCAAAATTCTGAACTTAGGCACTGAAAAGCTACTCCGGGGTTTTCATTCAATCCTGGCACCTGGTGAGAACCTGAAGGTGTTTGCAGGTGGCAACAAGATCTGGTAACTGTCAGTCCAACTGGAGCTCACACATTACAGCTAAAAAGTAGGAAATTGCTTCAGAGCCAAGAACAGTTTTGAGTGTTGACAACTTCTCAAACATTTTAAAACAAACAAAATGAAACGGAACTTTTTCAGAGGTGGTTTAGCTGGAATCTGCAGCATGGCCCGAGGCCTGTAGATCTGATGATTATCAGCATGTGCACAATAAATATATTATATAAGGGCGACCGTGGCTCAGGGGTTGGGAAGCATACCCGTAACCGGAAGGTCGCCGGTTTGATCCCTGGGCTCTCTGTCCTGGTCGTTGTGTTCTTGGGCAAGACACTTTACCTTACTGCCTACTGGTGTTGGCCAGAGGGGCCGATGGCGCGATATGGCAGCCATGCAAACAGTATGCAAACAGTGTTGGTGTTTGGGCTAGTCAAGAGAAACTCTGTAAACCTGAGCAAAACAACGGAAATCAGAAAAACACAGCAAAAGCTGAATTATATATATCACAAAACAGAAGTGTTTTTATGGAAACAGTAATATGACAGAACAGAAGTGACAAGCTAATATTATTTATAATATTAAATGAATTATGCGTTTAAAACAGCCGGCATTTTTATTTTTGTCATTATTATTATTATTATTATTATTATTATTATTATTATTATTATTATTATTATTATTATTATTATTATTATTATATTTTATTTTAAATAAGCGTTTGTAGGGTTTTTCTATTTGCTGGTGTTTTATTAAGTTGCAGTCCATTTGACCTCAGGATTAAAGAGTACTTCAGAGCAGCAGATCATACCCAAAGCTAGTTTTTTGTTCAACGTCAGGCATTCCATAAAACGGCTTTGAGGGATCTACTAATACTGGGTTTTTTAAACTCCTTGCATTTCAAGACAAATGGCCTTATATGGTCCTCAAGGAGGCCCACTCACATTATCACCAAAATAGGTATGTTCTACAGTATCATTTAAATGTGAGTCATTGTTGAACTGCATATTAATGGTGCAATATGCCACTCAATGTGCTGGAATTTGGGTTAAGATTGTTTAAGAGCTTTGGATAGGAACATGTAGGTAGGGATCCAGTGAATTTAGCAAAATTTTAAAGCAAACAATTCACTCACAGGTCCTGCAAAAGATGCTGTTAAAAGTGTAGCGTTTTGACTTGTTTACCTAAAAAGTAATGGTTAGAACACAAAGGCATCATAAAATCTGCAAACTGATGCCATCACCCTGAACAAAGACAGAAGCATTTTATGAAGTGGAAGTATAGACAGTACTTTACCCATAATCTGTTTTCCTCTTTTTTAGCACACCGCAAAGATGATAGTGGTGCTGACAGTCTTTGACACTGGAAACCAAAAGAAAAACAGAAGTGATGCCAAAGGCTTGATCAAAAATCTTAAAGGATTCTAGACCACAAAATATCAAGTGTTGACACTGGCTGTGGTTGATAGAAGCCAGCCCACATGGAGGCCTTTAATTGGGTGACAATGGGAGGCCTGTGTACATGGTAGTAGGTGAGTGCACAGTGGTGTGTACATACACTTCAGGGGATAAGAGAGGAAATGAGAAGGCGCAGGTCACTGAGATGATTGGCAGGTAAAATTTCCTGCGATATTGGGTAGCTGGTCAGTGGTGTGAACATCTGGAGTTAAATGCAGAACTGACCACCCACTGGTTCAGAGTGTGTGTGTGTGTGTGTGTGTGTGTGTGTGTGTGTGTGTGTGTGTGTGTGTGTGTGTGTGTGTGTGTGTGAGCAGACAGAACAAATGGGCAATGAAAAGCGACAATGTTGGAGGTGCAGACACGCATAAATAAAATCCATTTGGTCTTTATGAAATCTGCCAATGTGTTGCAATTCTCAACTGCCAAGTCGAATTAGAGCTACAATCAACAGCTTGACACTAAAACAACATAAGTTGAAATGTGGACAAACACATGTATTTTGCTGCATGAGAAAGCAAAGTGCATCTGATTTTCCTATTTTGTAATTTCTATGAATGCCAATGAGAATATGATGAGTCATAATAATGACTCTTGAGCTGATTGTGTTGACCAGTGTTGGGAAGGTTACTTTTAAAATGTATTCCACTACAGATTACAGAATACATGCCCCAAAATGTATTTGGTAACGTATTCCGTTACGTTACTCAATGAGAGTAACGTATTCTGAATACTTTGGATTACTTAATATATTATCATGCTTTTTACAACTACATGAATTTACTATTGCTGTGTGATTTATTACTATTACTGAAGATTATTCGCCACATCAATACCAACTTTTTAAATCTTAATATAAAACAAGTAACAGTAGTGTGGACATTAGGTGAGGCTGCACTTTAAGCAGCAATCTCATAAAGGAAACTATTCTGCCACAGGTCTGTGGCTCCGAACCGTAGTAAAGGGACCTCTGACTAATACGCCAGGTTCCGGGTCGTGCTTGTAGCCAAAAACTAGCTTTACTTTGTTGTCTGGGTCAACTTTGCTAGCGAGAGACAGAGAGAGGCGTTGAAAGGCTGCTCCAACGGAACTTATTGTCCATCCATCTTCTTCCGCTTTGTCCAGGGCCATGTCGTGGGGGCAGCAGCCTAAGCAGAGAAACCCAGACCTCCCTCTCCCCAGCCACCTCCTCCAGGTTATCCGGGGGAACACCAAGGTGTTCTCAGGCCAGCCGAGAGATATAATCTCTCCAGCGTGTCCTGGGTCTGCCCTGGGGCCTCCTCCCGGTGGGACATGCCTGGAACACCTCACCAAGGAGGCGCCCAGGAGGCATCCTTGTCAGATGTCCGAACCACCTCAGCTGGCTCCTTTCGATGTGGAGGAGCAGTGGCTCTACTCTGAGCCCCTCCGGGTGGCTGAATTTCTCACCCTATCTCTAAGGGAGAGGCCAGCCACCCTTCAGAGGAAGCTCATTTCCGCCGCTTGTATCTGCGATCTCGTTCTCGGAACTTATTGTTTCGGAGGAAAACACAAACACAGTGTACAGTCGAGCATTAATAGCTTACTTACAACTGGGCTCGTCAGGCACTCTTTTTGGCTGCAGTGGTGTTTACACGCTTCCATCTCCCGTTTCTGCTCGGTGACAACTCATACTCGTTTTTGACTTTCCTTTTTCTCCCTCCCTGGCGCACACAAACACATAACGGGTATGGCAGTCCATTCTTTCTGCAGCATGGACTACACTGCCCATGAGGCTACATTCTTTAGGGCTATGCCTGTAACACTCTGCCTATTGCTTCGTATTAAAACATTTTTTGAATAATTTTTAAAAATATTTCTTCACGTCATTATGTGGGCCGCAAATAGAGGTGACATGGGCTGCGAGATTGAGACCCAAGCATTAATTATGCATATTTTGTATTTTAAATAAATAACGGCAGTACATGTATTCCGTTACTCCCCAACACTGGTGTTGACTTAGTGACTATCTGTTACATTATTATGTTATTAATAACCTGATGGAGCTTAAATAAGCTCCATCAGGTGTCTGTAGACATCTGCAAATAGCATGTTGCATGCTACCTTAACATGAGCAGAAACACAAAACTGGGACTAACAGTCAGGCAGTCCTGCAATCTGACCTGACTGATAAGCAGCAGCTAACTTTGCTAATTTGGTAACTGAAGAAATCATGACAATAACAAACTTTCACTTAAAGAAAATTCACATCACACTGAGGTGTTATGATGGCAGCAAATTTGCTACTGAGACTAAAACCAATTCTTCCTCCAGGCTATAAACACATAATTTCATCTGTAAAGTCTACTTCATGAACGGCTCAAGTCGACATTCTTAGAACTGGAGCTTTTGCCACCTATGTACGGTGGCTCTGTGTTAGGATGCCTGGGTCGTCGACCCAGGGTTTTTGAGTTTATAATATTATTATGTATACTTTCTAGTTTTTGGTTTCTTTGAGTTCTGTCTTATGGCTTATGTCTCTGTCTTCTTTAGTTGCTCTGTCTCCCCTATCACCTGCATCCCCTTGTCTAGTTCGCGTCTATGTGTATCTTAAGTTCCTATATCCCCGTGTTCAGTCAGTGTTTGTGTCTGCCCTGTTCCCACGTCTCTGTTCCCTTTGTTATAGTGCCTGCCCGTGAGTCTGTGTTATGTTTCCTGTTTTACTTTGAAAGTCCATGTCTGATGTTAATGTGTCTGGTTTTGCTTCCCCTTGTCTCGTTAGGCCTGATTTGCCCCAGCTGTGTTTCCCTCCAGTTACCCATTCCCTGATTGCTCCCTCTGTGTATTTAAGCCCTGTGTTTCTTGGTGTCTGGGTTGCGATCTACCGTTTACTTTGCTGTGTGTTTTGCTCATCCACCGGTGTAAGTTTATTTTGAGTTTTTTCTAGTTATATGATGTTTGCGTTCAGCATTAAAGCTGTTTTGGTTTAAGTTCTGTCTCCGAAGTCTGCACCTTGGGTCCTATTCCTGCCTGCACACAGCCACACCTAACACTCTGAGAGTTTTAATGCACTGCATCTTAAGAACACACCAGCCAGAAATGCTGCAAAGTCACAAAAAACACAACAGAAGCGTTTTGGGTGGCAGAATAATGTGATGGAACAGCTGCTGAAGTGAAAACCTAATGGTATACACCTAATAGCAAACATGTATCTACAGTATTATGTGAGTTATGCATTTAAAACACATATTATTTTTGTCCCTCACAACACACCAACACACCCTCTCAACACGTCTCCAGTTCTTTTACATCTCGGTCCCTTCTGAGTTTTAGTTCCTGTCACGTTTGCAGCTTTTCCATCTTCCCAAAAACACTTTCATTCAGAGATTTTTTTTTTTAATATTTGTATTTTGCCATCTTGTTCAACTTCTGCTCATTTAGTATGTCTTTGAAGCATTTCTATTTGCGGATGTTTTCTTTAGTTGCAGTGCAATTGAACTCTCCGGGCCGCCATACTTACTGTAAGCACTGGCTTCAGTATTTTGTTCCAAAGATATCACCAGTGCTTGGCAAGTTACTTTGAAAAAGTAATTAATTATAGTTACTAGTTACTTCCTCAAAAAGAGTAACTGAGTTAGTAACTGGGTTACAAGATTCTAAAAGTAATTAATTACTTGAAAAGTAACTATTACGTTACTTTAAAAAAATGTTCAACCCTCTGGGGTCCAGGGTATAATTGGCCATTTTTAACTACTTTTGATTTTCCCTCCACATTTCACCTTTAAAAACTATTTACTTTGCCTTGTTTGGTATCATTCTTTTCAGCACAACCTCACATGTCTGGATTTACAGTTATCTTTTCATTTTGATGTACTGTACTAACACAATTGATCTAAAATCAGACAAAAAACATAAAATCCAAGTAAAAAAAGTTGTATTTTTTTACTGTAACAACCACAATGAATCATATTTCATAACTTTAAATGCAAATATAAATTGTCAATTTTAATTGCAAGTTAAGTCAAGTTATTTGCAGCCATTTACCTTTTAAACTATTTACATAACAATCAGCTGTTCTGCATTCAATAAGATGCCACACAAATTATTTGTGCCACAAGGAGAACATCACAGCCTGATACCTGCAGGTCTGACAGCAGCAGGTGTATCACTCCTGTTTCTACCTGGAGACAGCAGTCGCCTCATTGTTCTGAGACACAACACAAAACTATCCACAACACATTAACTACACACTCCAAACACGCTAAACGTCACAAATCTCTCACATCTCAAAACTCGCTCTCTCTCTTTTTCTTCTGTCTTTCTTTCTCTCTCTCTCTCTCTCTCTCGCCTGGTGTTACTCCTAAAACTTCCCCCTCGTCCTAAACAACCAAATGTCATGTTGCCATATCGTTTTTGATTGGTTAACATGGTACATTTTTCCACCAACATGAAACGGCTGTTTTTTGTTTATTTTGTTTTGTTTTATTTTGGTCATAAGCAGAGAGTGCTTGCTAGCGCTGTCCGTAGACAGTAAATACATTCATCCCGAATGTATTGAGGAAAAAACGCCGCGTATATATTGTTTATCATGACTCTGGTTTTACGTGGCCTATCAACACAATTTAAAAACTGGCACATTGTTGCTTTGTCATCTTGAAGTGGTCATGTGATTGGCTTACCATGACTACCTCAGTCAAACAGCAGCACTCATGCGATTGTTTTGCCCCCTTAGCTCCAGGTGTTCTACCAAAAAGTGATCGTCGTGCAGAAAGTGATTGCCGTCCGCAGGAACGTGGGCAGCTGCTTAAAGCTGTAGCGCCCAGATTACTTACAGCTACTTTTGTGCAACTGATATAAGATGCGGTAAGCTGAACACAGCTCAACCCTTCGTCTAGCATTAACCCCAGTTAAAAAAACAAACTGGTTCTTTCTTTTTATCGTTTCTCTCTGTAAGTTTAGACTGGAAGTTAAAGCAGGATACTTGCATCACAGTTACAGTTTTTAATGCAACTCTAATTCAAAACCCTCTAAAAACCAGTGATTAGTCGCACCACCCAAGCTGACTCCAGTGTGAGAAATTAATGTCTACAGTCATTGTGGCAAAACATCTTTCTAAAGATAAATTTCTTTTCTTATCTTAACTCTTTAAGATAAGAAAAGAAATTAATTTTAAAAAATGTGGTCTCCCCTCCTCCACCCACTCTTTCCTCTTATGAGCCTATACATTTTTCAGAGAAGGAAATTAATCCCACAGGATTTTTGCCTGTGTGGTGTCTTTTGTTAAGCAAACCTAACCCATGTGTGTTTCTGTTTTCCGCTGGTGGATGATTCACACCCATCGAAATCTTTGTATGTGTTATTGCATGAATATTTTGGTTGGAAATCCACCGAGAATACAGATTGTGCTCTTTTATTTTCCTCTGGTTGGGAGCTCAAGTTTATACAGCTTGTGATATGAAGTGGTTGAAGCTGCATTTGAAAATATAAAATCCTCCATGTCTGATCAAGTATGTGTAGATCTACAAGAGCTTTTGAAAATCACTGATTAAAGCTCCACAGAAGTGATGAAGTCTTTTAAATGTCCACATTTCATTCACAAATAAGAATTTATATACATGAAATAAAATAAAAAAGTTGTCAGGCAGTTGTCTCCATTACCGATTCTTTTATTCCCAGTTGTTAAGAGTGCGGGTTCTTTGGCTGATCTCTGTAAATAGAAAAGTAAAGCAATGGAGTCTACATGCAATGACCAGATTAAAAAAATGCAACTTTCTGAATAAAAAATCTCCAAAAAACATGACAGGGTAAAGTGTCTGACAGCAGTAATGGAGGTTAAATGCATGCTAATAGATCAAGAGGCACTTCCGTAACACATGCTGCTTCATGTCCCCAACGGATTCAAGGTCTATCATTCCTGTTTTTATAAAATCTCTCAAGGCCATAGAACTAAATCCTTTGACATTTCAAATGACATTCTATACACTAAATTGCTTTCATTAGGGTCTTTTCTCATTTTTTGTTATAAATGGTTTATGTTTCTTTTTTACTCTCTGTGGAATCAGTACTTTTTGTACTTGTTATTTTAAAGACTTTGCACTGTGTCAAGTCCTACAGAATTAGTCTTTTTCCCATGCCACATCAAAGCCTCATGGAAGACAGTGATGGAAACATGAACCCTGAGCTTCAGAGAAGAGACAGATATCTTCTCCACAGTACTCCTGTTCCCATAACTCACTGACATAATGTTATTTTAGTTCCTGCTCGAGAAAAGTCGTGACCCAGGAACTCTAAATGATACCTCGTAGCATTTTCTCACTCTCTGACTGGCCTAGTTTCAGTCATAAAATATTCATGTTTATATTTCTTAGTAACAAAAAATGGAAACATCACTCCTTTGGGCAGATTGATCACTATAAAAATATCATACATTTTTCTGCAGTTCATGCAGAGATGGTGTCATTAATCACTGAGTCTCGCTACCAGACAAACTAGACTAATATGTATATTCATATACATTCATCTTACAGCACTGAATGGAAGATTGATATTTTGATCAAACATTTTTTCTGAAAACCATAAATACATTAATTACATGTTGACCTGTAGGTCTCTATAACTCTCTAGTCTGGATGGTTGGGGTCATTTTTAGGGGCAATATAAAAAATTTGGAGGTCCAAAGTAGTTCAAATATAAACTGTTATTATTAAACAACTCATAGATCATCCAGAGCAACCAGTTTTTAGCCACAGCTGAAGTTTTAACTAGTCAACGCTGGCTCGAAATAGCGATGTGTTTGTTGAAACTTTCTCAATGTCTATTTGATGAATTGTGTTGAAATTTCATAATGAAATCCTCTGCGTAATTGTGTCACAGGAGAAAGGATCAAAATGTAGAACACAGGATAACTGTGGTTGTCTTTGTTGACTTGTGGCACCACCTTGAGGATGACAGCAATTGAATTTCGGAAATATTATACTTACCATAGTTAGAAATAAGGAGAGAATTCTCCCTGTAAAAATGAAATTTTCAAAGAGTATTTTCCAAATTCTGCTAAACAGGAATTTTTAACGCAGGCTTTCCAAAAATCCTTGTTGGATCTTATTTTGGATGCTTACATTATTTTAATTTGAACACAAAAATAATCGATGAAGTTATTTCACAAAATGTATGGTATACCCACCCCTCTGATGCTACCAGTCAGCTGTGTATCCATTTTCATGGTATACAACATGATGACCCAGATCATTTTGCTGCTGCTTGAGGTTTCTTTCAAATTCTTTATGATTCCTTCCACTTTGACAAGATTCCCAGTTCCAGATACACTGAAGCAGCCTCACAGCATAATCCTCCCCCCACCATGTTTCACTGTGGAGATGGTGTTGTTTCGATGGTCTCCAAACATAAGTAGCCTCTCTGTGGCCAAAGCGCTCTAGTCTCATCTCATCTGACCTTAGGACGCACTTCTGGTATTCATAATGTTTCTCCAAGTTATCCTTAGCATAGGTTGTGCTGTATGTGTAAGGTGTTTCCCCTGCATAAGTGGAGTTTTTCTTGCTAGTCCATTCCTGTGCAGGGTTAAAGTGATTGTCTTCTTTCTTTGAGACTACGTTTCCCAACTTGGCTAAGTCATTGGCAGGAGTTCTGGGGTCTTTAGACAAATCTTCCACTAGTTTTCTTTACAGGCTTTAAAATCTTTTGCTTCCTACCTTTGTCAGGCTTGTTTTGTGTTGTGTGCCTCACTTTGAATTTCTTGATGATAATTGGAAAAGCTGTAAAAATGTATTTATCCATCTCCTGCTTTGTGAGCATCAACTATTCTTTTTCTTGAATCTAAATATATTTTTTGTTTTGTTTTTTGGCATGATCCTTTCCCAAGTGACTGCTCAAACTACAGAAGTTTTTGCACTGTGTGTAAATCCTGTAAAGTAACCCTCAGCCTTGACTTGATTTTAAAACGTTTGCGCATTACAAAGCTTCAACTTAAGCTTAAGCCCTAAGCAACAGACAGTGAAATCAGACCCTTGGGAAAAACTGAAAAAAATTTGATTGCCTCACCTTAATATAATCTTTTTTTGTTTGTTAGCATACCTTGTTAGCATGCCAAATGGCAAATTAAAATGGTGCACATAGTATATATTTAGGGTTGCCAACCGTCCCTTAAAAAAACGGAATCGTCCCGTATTTAGAAACAAAAGTACACGTCCCGTATTGAGCTAATAAGGGACGCACTCTGTCCCGTAATACAGTGAGAATCAAAAGTAGTCTATAAATGTTTATGGAATTAACGCTTTGTTTGAAAACATAATTCCCAGCCCCTCTCCTGCTTTGTGACCAATGAGCTGACAGCACACTTATGACAATTCGAGTATGACAATTCAGATTGCCGCTCATCTCATTGGTCGAGGAAAGGTCGCTTACGGAGAAAATACCGGAAGACAACAGATGACCACAACAACAAGCATGGCCAACAGGGAAACAAACGCCGACACTGCGGTGCAAGTCTCGGACGACAGTACACCTAAAGCTGGGCAGACACTGTGCGATTTTTTCAGTCACGTTATTCAGCTCCTGCTCAAACTGCACGATTGACTCGCAGGGGTTAGAAGTTGGTAGGTCACGATGCAGAGTCTCACACTATACCGCCCGATGCTCTGATGCGACCTGAGTGCTCACACTGTGCCTCCATAAAATGAAGGTTATAACAGAAAATCTGTCGCTCGCTCTCTCTGTCTTTCACTCACACAGACACGCACACCACCACCATCAACTTTGCTAAATTGCTAATGAAAAACATTGATCAGGCAGCTGTGATTGAGCAGCAAGTAAATCCAACTATTTTCACGGTTGTTGTGGTCATGGTAATTTTGTGAGGCCACATCGAAAAGGCTCGGATGAGCTTTCCAAAGTTCTACAAGTTGTGCCTCCATCGCTTGTGTCCAGATCACAGACTACACAGCCGTGCTGCTCCATCTTTTTCACCGACGTTTACGTGTTTGCGCGTGAGCAGTGTGAGTGGCTGTGGTGACACCCTCACAAGCGATTGATGATCGGGAGCTGGTCGTGAGGTGTTAATCGCTTCTCGTTACCCCACGTATACTACACGATGCACGATGAAGGCCAAAATCAGGCCGATCACCAAATCGGTCGCACGACTCAAAAATCGTCTCAAAATGGGCCAAAAATCGCACAGTGTGAGCCCAGCGTTAGAGCAGCAATGTTTGTTCGCTCAGAGAAAGAAAAAAAGGCTGCAAAAGTACAGGGAGGAATGGGAAAAGGAAAACACCTGGCTGGAAAAGTGCACGATAACACCTTTAAAGCGCACTGCACTGTGTGCCGGCACACTTTTTCCATAGGCATGCTTCTAGTGGTGGGCACATGAAGAACATGAGGGGCGTGAAAGCTCAGGGAACCCTTAACCAATTTTTTGTCCACCAGGCCACGGCAGAAGCAGATATGGTATGTAAACACTGGTTTGTTTGTTTTTAAACCCTCTGGTAAAGGTTAATATCTGCAGTGAATATCAGCGCTATGTGGCCAGAAGTGTGATAATATAATTTATTTTGTGTAATAAACAACTGCAAGGATAGATGATTACAACAAATAGATCACTAATACATAAAAGTAATACATAGATGAATAATGATGATGAGTTATGATGCGTAATCATGGGAACAAGCGGGTTTACAAACAGGAGCAGCTGATGAGCTTTAGAAAAGCTGAAATAATACCTCAACTGAAGCCAATTGTACTAAATGCACTATATGTGCACTGTTACAAGAATGTTTTTCGTTCTATTGTTTTCTATTAATTTATATAATTTTAAGTTAAGCAGGACAGAGTTCTTTTAAAGAAAGATTTACTTATATTCTCAAAAGTTAAGCAGGCTTCTGTTTAAGAAAGAGACCTGTTTTACTGTGTTAATGTTGTCATTTTGAGCTAAAAATAAATGGCTAAATGATCATTTGTTTCACATATGGTCATATCACAAAGAATATGCATCTGCTTAAATCAAATTCAAGTCAAATGGTTAAAAAATAATTTCACACACAAAAAAAAGAGCTACAAAATTCACCACACTGGGAAGGGTGAACTGGGTTGCCCGGCCCTGGCCACGACGTGTCCCTTATTTATTTTTCAGGGAGTTGGCAATCCTATATATATTATACCTGCTAATCATTGACCCGGCAGATTCATCAGTATGAGTATGTTAGCATGCTCATGAATTAGCCCAAAGCACTGTTTTGCCAAATAACCTGACAGCTCTGAGCTCTATTTATCTGCAGCGTCTCCATGTTAGCAACACAAACCAAATTCCTTTTAGCTAAATTATACTTGGTTTATTGTAGCCGGAGGTGTTTATGAGAAAACCCTATCAGAATATGAATTGAACATCTAAACATCATAACCCGAAGAAACACTGAGCTGGCAAACAAATTTAACATGTTCAGGTGTGCTCAGTCTTGTGTTGAACTGCATACTTTAAATAGATGAAGATGATGATGTAGAGATATTGGAGCCATTGGACTGAATGAGATGAGATGTCTTATGCAGGAAAAATAAGCCCAAACATAGTTTTTTTCTGCTGGGATTGGGATGATGTTCAACACAGCCTTGTTAACGCAACATCCAAAGAAAATCACCCACATACACATCCTGCCCTGACAGAGATTGAGGTCAGGGGATTGTCCAAACAGTGCCACGCCAACAACAATCTCATACAGTCAAAACACTATGCTGCCTGGGATAAGATAACAGGATCTGAAATCAGAAATATACACACATAGTAAATACATAGCCACAAAATTAATTTAGCTTTTGGCATGGGATGCAAGGAACTTAAGAAGATCCTTGCATCCTATGAGTTGCATTGTGAGCCACACAATGTTTCAACTGGTCAGTTTGTATCCACACATTGATGTACATGTGTAAAAAGGCAAAAAGGGGATATTCAAATCCCTGTGGTCACCATCTGTGGGCTCACACAAACAAGCACATACTTTCACTTACACTGTAATGACTATCCTGTGGGTGAGATGCAGTCCACTGGGGCCTGGAGCTATGCTGGACAAATGTATACAGATAGGAAGTTAAGCCTCTTGCAAAGCACGACTTAGTGACAGAGGGATCAGGCGTTAAGACATAAAGCATGTTAGGATGGTTCATGACAAGAGCTTTTAAGAAGGGTCACTCCAGTTCAGCAACACACTCACATCTAAGTTCACTCAAGCATTAAGACATTTCTAATGTAAAGGAATTTGATAACTTGATTACTTGAAGGTTATTTCAGTTAACCGCTGTGTTTAATAAAACTTTACCATCAGTATTTATCTGCAGCTGTGGATGGGTGGATGGCTATCACTGAAGAACCAAGAGGACATTAAAATCTCGTGAGAATTTTGGAGGAAGTTGTAGGATTGGAGTCTAATGTGACCATATTTAGACTCTGGGGATTTTTTTTTTATTTTTGTTTGTGTGCCTTTGTAGGGTTATAAGTTGAAAGTTCTAACTGAACTACTGTACAAAGTCAATTCATATTCATCGTATTGCATTTTTCTTTCCAAGCACATCCCTCATCCAGTGACGTAAACTAAGAATATAAAGTGGATAAAAACTACAATTACTTCTTGAAGAGCGTCAAAGTGTCTCAGGTTTGTGTTCAAAAGCTAGGGGAACATGTGCTGACAGAGACTGACAGATTGGTGTTATACTAATGTTGTGGTAAAGAGGTAGTTAAGCTCTCAACTTACCTGCCAATCTGCCTAAGTTCCAACACTCAGCTGCAGTCATGAGCTTTGGATAATGCCCTTGAAAATTTGGAAAAAATTAGTAGAGTCAAAGAGCAATTTGTGCATTTACAAAAAACAACCATTACAAGACAGTGTGGAAAACTATTTATCTTATGTGACAATATAAGTTTTGAGGTTCGATTAGATTTTATTGCTTAAGATATCGCAAGCCTGTTACAAGTTAGTTTAAAGAAGCCAAAGCTGATACACCATGTAGTACTATAAAATAGTTGGTCTTCACACAAAAAATAAATAAAATAAAATTCAAACTTAATGCTTTAGAAAAAAAACTTAAACAAGGAAGCATAAGGATCAACTCAGTTCAATTTTCAACAATAACAACACAACAAAACTAAAGATTTGACGTCAAAATTCTGGCTAGTCTTGCACTTGGCAGTGAAGAAAATTTCCTCACTGATTTTTTAAAATCATGTAGAAGTTATTAAATTAAAGTATGTAGGCAAATATGAAAAAACGGAGCGATCGTGGCTCAAGAGTTTGGAGTTTGCCTTGTAATCAGAAGGTTGCTGGTTCGAGCCCTGGCTTGGACAGTCTCAGTCGTTGTGTCCTTGGGCAAGACACTTCACCCGTTGCCTACTGGTGGTGGTCAGAGGACCCAGTGGCGCCAGTGTCTGGCAGCCTTGCCTTTGTCAGTGCGCCCCAGGGTGGCTGTGGCTACAACGTAGCTTGCCATCACCAGTGTGTGAATGTGTGTGTGAATGGGTGGATGACTGGTTGTGTAAAGCGCTTTGGGGTCCTAAGGGACAAGTGCAGGCCATTTACCAAATATAAAAATAATTTCATGAAAGCGAGTATACATTTTGAACATATTTCATTTCATTAAGAACATTGTCTGTGTTCACATTAGCGAACTCATCGGTTGGAATTAAAAACATGCCCTCGTCAGGCATTTGCCAGACAACTGCCTCATTTTTCTTGAAACGACATTCTCAGACATTTTGGGAGCCTCCAGGGAGAAGCTGTAGGATGTGACAGAGTAGAAAGACATCTGGGCTACCTTGGTTAGCCTGATGCCACTGGTCAAAAAAGGATGGGAACTAGAATCAGAGGCCCAGTGGGAGTTTAGCATTCTTCCTTAAATGATATACACACCCAGCCTGTGCAAATGGTAAGTAAGTACACTTTGTAACCCACTCTGTTCTGTAACCTATAGTTATTAAGTGAGGAAAATCCTAAAACAGAAGTTTGGTTCTGTGTGTTTTTCCCCACATGCCCATAAAAGACAACGTGAAGACTTGTTCTAATAAAAATGGATTACAGTGGCATGAAAGAGTCCAAGAGGGCAATAATGACACTGACTGAATCCATGTATGGAGAAGCATCTGTTGTGAGTCTGGGATGAGATGGAGCACAAACAAAATACTCAAAAATCATTGCAAATAGTGATTGTGTGAAAGACATTTGCATAACCACCTCTGATACTTTAAGTTGGATCACATTTCCTTATGCTGTATTTCAGTGGAGAAAGTTGATGAATATCCAGAGGTTTTGTATTCTTACGTGATTGGTGTTTGATTTCAAGATGTTTCTTGTTTCTAAGCCGTACCATGATATTATTGTCATTATAGTTATTTCTTACTCATTCCATCCAATATTATGATCAGGACTAATGCAGTTAGCATATAACTGTTAGGCTGTTACAGTGCTGAAGGATCATCGCCTTTCAATTATCGTTGATTATAACCAAATGTTTTAAACAGGACAAAGCATGCATGGCTTTCATTTAGGCTGTGTGGGTTTCAGACTCGCATGCAGGCATACTACAATAAAAAGAGGTCTTTTACTATGTGATTTTTCTCTGTGACTTTGTTCCTGGGGTCACCAACTTGTTTAAAGCTTTTTTTAATAGCTACAGTTATATTTGTAAAACAGCAATTAGGGGGAGGACAGAGGACATAAACTATGGCAGAACGAGCATTAGAGAGAATGACCATCAGCCTTACCAGTGGAGGTAAAGAGAAAGCTCAAAGACGAGCAGTGAAAAAGCAACAAGCAAAAGGAGCATGAGAAAGAGTCTGTTCATGTGGTCCACAGAAATAAATTTTTGTTTTTAAACCTATAGTCCATTGGTGTGAGTTACATAGTAACCCCCCAATTTGGTGGTCAATTTATCCTGCACTTACCAATATCTACCTCTGACATGTCAGTTCCACCGTCGCCTTGCATCGTTACCTGCAATTCCAACCCCTCCGCCACCTCGTCATCCACCTTTGGCTGGATTTTATTCAGCAACCCCCAATTCCATACCATATACCAAAGAGTGATGAACTCTGATGCATAGACACCAGACTATAACTGTATTCTGCTGCTGTACAAATAATTTCAAAGTTGAGTTGTCTGAGGGAAATTCAAATATTTGACATTATTAAAGAAAACTAAAAAGAGGTTTAATGAACTATTACCAGGAAGTTTTTGTAGTTCTTTATTATTCGTATATCACTGTTTTGTTATCTGTGGAAAGTTCCTGGCAAATAAAGTTCAAAGTTCATATAGCAGCACAGACTGTACATAAAAGACGGTTTCTGGACTTTATAGTTTTAAGCATTAACACCATGTTTATTTTTGTTGTTGTTATTGTGTTTGATTTTATTAAGTAACAGAATAATAAAATATCAGAACTTTACTTGTTAAAACTGAAGCACAAACTTGTTGAATGATTTGTGTCAGATTTTTCATGAGAACATTTTAATGCCAGAATGACTTTGGAGGTAGCCTCAAGTGGTCGTTTTAGGAGATGCAGTTTTTGGCGCATCAGTATCGGCTTCATTCTTCAGTCCAGGAAACTACTGCGATCTGTTTCATGCAAAATATCTGCACTGAAATTCATGCCTTTATCGTGTTTTATAGACAGAATCCAATGTCTCATTGAATCTGAATGAGAAATTGGAAAGGAAGTGATCCCTGCTGTGAAAAGTTTCACTCAGCTTTGACTTCTCTTGGTCACATCTCCTGATCTGAATTGATACAGCAACAATGTAACAACACTGTGGTAGAACGTGTTCAGTGGAAACACTCAGAGCCTCAGTGCTGCATATCCATCACAGGAGCAGCTAATGTGGCTGTCAGGCTCCTTTTTAGCAGCCTGCTGAAAATACTAGTAATTAAAATAACAGAGTATCATGAACTTTACTCATCCCAGATGGGGGAGGGTAACACAGCAGCAGAATGCCAACTGCAAAGACAAATGAAGCTGTATATTTACAATGCTGACAATTATTTTTGACCCATGTGGGCATATTAAAATGGTACTTTTCTATACCTGAGGATACAAAGATTCATATTTTTTATTAAATAGTTAAATTAAATGATGTAAGCTGTTGGTTTGTTTCGATTAGCATACAGACTAAAATGTGCCTGTACCTTTTAAAAAAAAAACAAAAAAACAAGGGTAATTTTTTTTTTTACTTAATTCTTACTGTGTGTCATCGTGGTTAAGATACAGTGACCCACGAACTTTAATTTTTAAAAAGCGTCACCTATTTATTATGCTCTTCTTGGCTTCCTGACTTTTTATTAGCAGGATAGTGGCAATTCTATCACTGCACTGTGGAAATAACCAGCATTTAAGTGTTGCACTGTTACTGTACAAAAACGTCCATGACTCCGATCGTCAGCTTTCTGTTGGGACTCTGAGCTGAGTAAGGACACATCTGTGGGTATTCTAAAAGATTGAGCAGAAGAGGAGGCAATTAGAGCGGGGTGAGAAAGATCTCAAAACACACTGAACCCGAAAGAGTGTGTAAAAAGAGAGGACACAGTTCTTCTTGACCTACAGGTGAGTTGAGCTAATTTCTGATTAGATTATTAACTCTAAATGCTACAAAGTTTTCACAGATTTTGAAAGAAAATTAAATGTGTGACATAAAAGCATCACTGAGACTTAATAAAATGTGAACATCTGTGTGTCATGAGCCGCAGATCTGTTGTTTAAGATGACGCACGAGAAGAGGTTTCAAGGCATTCCCATGTCAAAGGTAAGTTACATGCTGCTGGGATTGAAGACTCATGGGTGTAGGGTTGAAAGTTTCTTCATATATTTATTCTTCACCAACTAGATAGATAATTATCCTCAGATAACATAAAGTAGAACAATTCTGAGAAAAGCCAAGAAAAGAAACACAGTAAATCAAATAAACAGTTTCCATTTCCTCGGTGCATTTGTTCCACATGTGTATTTGTCATTTGGGTTGAGATCTTGTGAGGCAGCTGAGGTCATAGCAGATGTCATTTAGTGTCATTTTTATATTCATGAGACCTTTTGGTGATCCCAGTAAAAGGGTGACCTAGTTATGAAGCAGCACTTATCTCTTGTCCCGCTGTCCTACATATTGACAATGTCCTACATTTGACTGTTTCAAGTTTATATAAGTGAACATTTGTAAAACCTGGATTCAACCCAGTGAATATGAAGGAAGCAGGGAAGGCAGGCATCATGGTAAAGTGCAGGTTTATATGTCTTTTGCTGTCAATAAGCCCAAGGGGGAAACAGTCACCAGTCACCACAAAGTTACAAGCTATTCAGACCTTCCAGAAAATGTAGTGGTGTAAAAAAGTTAAAGTAAAAAAATAATCTCAGACAAGAAAAACAACATGTCATAATTAACATGTTAGAAAAACCAATGAATGGCTGCATCCCGACTCAGGCAGCAGGCTAGCAAAGTGAGGCAGTGGTTAACGCTGTGGCATTACAGCAAGAAGGTTCCTGGATTGAAACACTGATGGCAATTCTGTGTGTGTAGTTTGCATGTTCTCCCTGTGCCTAAATTTCCTCTGAATGCTATGGCTTCTTCCCAAAGGCAAGTAAGTTAACCCTTATGTACTGAAATCTGATGACTTCTTAAAGTGAATTAAAATACACAAAAATAAATGAATTTTAAAACTTTTCTAAAAATTTTATACATTTACTTTTGTATTTGGTAATTTTACCCAAATCAAATACCTACTTGCCAGTTCTCTAGACAAAAAACATTTAGCATTGTTAGCGTGCATCACTGGACATTAGCATCTAGTCATGGGTGTTGCACTTACAGTAACATATGTGGCATAAAACTATGAACAGAAGCTTTATGTGAATCATAAAGTGTGGTGTGTGTAAGAATGAATGCCACATAGAAATGTAACTTCAATGAGTCTCTAGTAAGAAATAAATACTGAATACTGAAATACTGAAAATATCCAGACACCACCAAGGGACTACTTTTTCACCACTTCACCATATTGCCTGTGTTCCAGCATTGACGCTGTTTCATGACACTCACAAAAGCCACTTTTCTGGTTCTAGTCAATGAGAGGTTTGTGTAAAGAGGAGGACTATGCATTTCTGAGAACATCGGAAAGGACAGAAGGAGCGGCGGCTTTAGGGAACGACTGGAGAGACAGGAAAGAAGAGAGGGTATGGCAAGTGCGACCGAATCAAATATCACACCCCAAATGTGCACAAATTTCATGTATATCCATGTGTTTGTGTGTGTGTGTGCTGTGTGTGTGTGCATGTATGTGTGTCTGTGTGATTTAGGTCCGCAGGCGATTAGAGCAGGAGCAGCAGGAAAAAAAACGACTCAGAGAAATAGAGGAGAGCAAGAAGGTGAGCAGACGCGTGCACACACATACACACATGACTGGATGGTTCACACTCTACAAGTCCATACATCTGCAAAACAAACATAGTCTTCACTTCCAACCTTTGGCACAGCATGAAGGGTTGCGCTAACTGACAGCAGCTTAGGCTCAACAGCTTGTACTTGTTTCTTCTTAGAAACCACATGCCTGTTACACACACATACACACACACACAGGTTGGACACAGGAGCCAAGCAATAGTAACTGAATGTGACCGGTGCTGTGATAGATCAAGCTGGCCATCAGCGCTATTTATTGGAAACCAGGCACTGTTTTAGCCTTTCAGAGTTTAATAATTGAATGTTCTTGACTGGGAGGATGCTTTCCATAACACTTTTTAAACAGCTTTTTCAAGGGTTTTGTGTGAAAATGATCTTCCTTATTAAGTTATTAGCAAATACCAAATGTGAAGTCAGTGTTTTTTGTTTGTTTTTTTATTTCCTTCACTTGTGAGGCACACACACTGTGAAGGTGACTCATTTATTCACATTTTAAGACGGCAAGCTTAGGTTTTCGTGAGACCAGGTTGTAGTAATCAGTCTGATGGAAACAGAGAGCTGAACTATCAAGTAGACGGGCCGTGGTGTGACGCCAAATCAATGAGCATTAATCTACCGTTGAGGTTCACTTTGTTGCTCAGGGCAAAATCAGATCGACTTCCTGGAATTAACAGTCTAGGCAACACAATTCTGGCCCTCTGTCAAGACTGCCAGGGTTTATCAGTCGCTTTGGGAGAGCATGTAGACACACACGCAGTAGAAGAATGAAATAGACATTTGGCAGTATGAAACAAAAGAAAGTGGTTTTGCATTGATAGTACGGATTTATTCAAAACACAACACAACACATAAACAGTTGCCAAAACAGATGGACACTCTCATGGACTTGGAATGCAGCATACACTAAACAGCTGTGGACGCTTTGAGCAGTTGCCCAATTTTTGACAAGAGCGTGTTAAGGTCAACAGGGGACGAGGGCTTGCTGTTGCTGTCAGTGTTTCTGCTTCTCTGCAGAAAAAATAAAAAGACAGGAAGCTGATGACAACATTTACCCTGATAGAGTAGACAGTCACTCTCACAGCAGTATGGAATGTACTTTCTGCTGAACCCTAACTTAACCCAGAGCCACACATCAAAAGTACACACAAATGTGCATGGACTCAGTGACTTATGTCCTCTGACATGTGCACAGAGAACACAGAGAAACATACAGCCAATGCAGAAAAGCAACCTGAACCCAAACAGACCTCCAGTCTTCATTAAACAAGGGTTAATCTGTATAAAATGTCACACGTGCTCACCACTGGAATGTGTCAGTCGAGCCATATGAATACCAGAAAACCGTTGTAATGTTGACAAGTCAACATGGAGATTTAAGTGAGTGCATTACAATGAATTCAACCAAAATAACCAAACGAAAAACTTAATAGATGGGTGTCTTTTGTGGAAAAAATGGGGCACGCTCAGGAGCTCAGTGAATTCCGAATGAATTGGTACTGTGATAGGATGCCACCTGTGCAAAAAGTCCAGTTGTATATTCCTCACAATTGCACTTGTCGTGAGGAATTAATTCAGCTGCATCCAGGACTTACTGATTTTTATAGCCTGGTCTCGGACAACTGAAAGTCCTTGAAAAAGGACTTGAATCACCAAGCAAAATGCAAAGTGTCAGATGTAGTGGTGTAAAGCATTTCTCTGGAGTGATGAATCATGCTTTCCTGGGAATCCAAAGAACAAGTCTGGGTTTGGTGCTTGGAGGGAAAACGGTACTTTTACTGACTGCATTGTGCCAAGTGTAATGTTTAGTGAAGGAGGGATTATGATGTAAGGTTATCTTCAGGAGCTGGGCTCTGCCCCTTAGTTCTTTAGCATACCAAGACATTTTAGACAGTTCCAGACTCACAACTTTGTGGAAGCAGTTTTGTTGATGGCCCCTTACTGTTCCAACATGACTGTGCACTGGTGCACAAAGCAAACTCCATGGATGATTATACCTTTGGTGAAGAAGAACTTGACTGGCCTGCACAAAGTCCTGACCTCAACCAGACAGAAGACCTTTGGGATGAAATAGAGCAGAGACTGCAGACCAGGTCTGACCTCTGAAATGGGATTCTGGAAGAGTGGTCAAAAATTCCCATAAACACAGTCCTAAACCTTGTGGAAAGCCTTTCCAGAAGAGTTGAAGCTGTTATAGCTGCAAAGTGTGGGCCAACATGGTATTAAACCCTATGCATTAAAAATGGGATGACACTCAAGTTCAAATTCAATTCAATAAACTTTATTGATCCTGAAGGTTGGCCCCGAAGGAAATTGGTGAATGCGTGTGAAGGCAGACAAGTGCATACTTGTCTGCCTTCAATATTGTGCATTTCCCAATTAGTTCTCTGAAGTTGGGGCAAAAAGTTCTTGGTTTAGAGCCTGTTTTTGCTAAATTATGTACTATTATAGGCAAACTCACTGAATAGTGATTGCAAGAACAAGCAACATTTTTTAAGTCTTACATAAGCATCTGACATCACCTAAATCAAAGGCCTTTGGTTCAGAGACATGGAGGCAGTTACAGTGGTAGTACTGTACTACTGGCTACATTAGATTCTTTTGTGCTGCTCAACTTTGGCGCTGCATTAAAAGTCCTTAAAAAACACCACACACATACAAATTATGAATCTGTAGTGAAAATTCTGAAAACCTTAGCATAGTTCATTGCTGCATGCATATTGTTCATGTTACAGATCATACCGTACATTAACCAGACCTAGGAAAGCTGCTGTTTTCTTTGATGAGATGGGGCAAAATGGAGATCATCTACATCTTGTCCTTCACATTAAATAGGACAGGTACCATCCTGATTGCTACCAGGTGACACTTCATAAGCCAGAATCCTTAATGGTTAGGAGGCATTCTGCTGTCCGACAAACCGAACAAGCAACTGAAATCTCACAGAAAAAACATTTCGTTTTATAAACTACAACAGGCTAACTTACTTATTTTATAGTTCTATATAACATTATTATCACATTGACCTTCAGAGCCATCTATTGAGGAATGTGCATTTTTCCTCTTCCCCCCATTCCTTTGACAACCTGAAAAAAGTCATAGGGTGCAGCATAAAAACAGGTCAGCTACAGCATCCTTTTATATCTCTAATTCTAACGCACGACGCAGAGCTGATCTTCAAAGACATGGCAACATGTGTCTGGCATCTTTCCTTCTTGAAGCAAACTGGATAGACAGACTTCTGACTTCTTCAGAGTTTCCTAGTTTTTAGATTGAAAAGCTAAAATATTAATTAGCAATAGGACGCATTGAAAACTCCTGGAACCAATGGAATTTGCTGAGAGCCTTTGTCAAAAGTGATGTTTTGTTCATTGCCAAAGTTGTCAACCTGAAGTTTATCTGAACACAAAGCTTACCCCTTACAATATAAAGTGCCTTGAGGCGACTGTTGTGATTTTGCGCTGTATAAATAAAACTGAATTCAATTGAAAAGAGGAGATTTTCGTGTGGTGAGGGTCTCACTCTCAGTACTTAGTAATTAACTAATGATAGCTGTATGCAGTCTATTAGCTCATATTTACTGTTAACTCCCCCTATATGTGTTGAAAGCTATTCCTTTGGGTTTTTTATACAAATAATGTCTGCACGTTAGTTCTGTTAGTGATGGAGTTCACCTTTCTTCACCTTTCAGTTCCCGCAGCATCCTGTGGGAGTACGTTTTTATTTAGTTTCTTTAATGGCTTATAGCATCTCCAGTCTTCTGCGAGATGACAGACCAACGTTAACCAAGTGTGACCTTCCTCCAAATATTTGTTCTTTTATAGTTGACGTCCAAACTTTGGCGTGTTTCACACATGTAGTGCAGATTAAAATGCTTATATAACTTTCCTGTGAAATACAATAATTATGACCTTCTGTCATCTAGTGTCATCTGCACAAGGGGGGTGGGGGGGGGGGGGGCATGTAAACTGCTAAAAACAGAAAGAGAGAGAACGCACATTTGTTTACATATTTCTGTAACTTTTTCCAAATTATTAGTGATTACTAACAAAAGCTGCTGTGACTCAGTCTTGAGTGAACATTACACAGAAAACAGACAGGACTGTGCAGCGATCAAAACTTGATTCCAGCCTTTGAATTGCAGTTAGCATACTATGTACATCTTTGTACTATGTGTTCATTAGCTGCACTTTGACTGCTTTCAGGACACATTTAACTAGAGCCAAGATGAAGGTTAATTAGGAACTGCGACCTCAATTGACAAAATGTCAAATTTAGTTACATTTTGTAAAACAAAATGTAACTAAATTTAAAAACAATTTTTTTTAAAAAAGAATGAAATGATTTGAAAATCTAGATCCATTTCTTTATTCTCAGTACAAAAGAAAAAATATTACATGTTTAAACTAAGAAAATATTAAATTTTTGAATAAAAATATTAGCAAATTTTGAATCTGATCGCAATAATACATATCAAAAAAGCTGGGGGAAATAAAAGTTAATTGGCAACAGGTCAGTAACATGACTCAGTATAAAAAAAGAGTCTTTTTGAGAGGCAGGGTTTCTCAGAGGTAAAGATGGGCGATTTTGAGAATAATGTTCCCAAAATAAAATTTTCATCATCTCCAGTACTTGATGTCATTAAAAGATTTGGAGAATCTGGATAGCTATGACAGAAGGAGCAAGAGTAAATGGGCAAATTTAGAAGATGGTGGACCTGCTGTGATGGGGTTTGGAGACAGTGGCAGTGACAGTTGATTTTGGATGCTTGTGGTCTTCAAGCTCTCAGGCAGGACTGCATTTTTTCTGTCTTGGAAATCGCAGCATGGGCCCAGGATCACTTCCAGAAATCATTGTTTGTGAACACAGTTCTCTGCACCATCCACAAATGCAGGTTAAAGCTCATTTAAAATGGACAGAGGCAAAGTGGGAAAACTGTTCTGTAGTTAGATGGTTTGAAATTTGAAAGGAGTTTCATTTTAAAAAGCCTTCATCTCTGATTGTATGTGGGTATATTAGTACATACAGATCTGTCAGCTTGCACATTTGGAACAGCAACAGCAATATACAGTTTTTAGAACACATGCTCCCATCCTGTTGATGTTTTTTTTCTTTTCAGGGAAGGCCTTTCACATTTCAGCAAGAGAACACTAAACCACACACTGCAGCTATTAACACAGCACGGCTTTGAGGTAGAGTCCAGGCGCTGAACTGGCTTGTCTGCAGTCCGGACCTTTCACCAGCTTAAAACATCTGACTCATCATGGAGTAGAAAACACAGCAATGATGCACGGGGACCATTGAGCAACTATAGAATCCTACATCAGACAATAGTGGGACAACACTGTGCTCTCAAAAATACAGCAACTGGTCTCTGTAGTTTCCAAATGTTTTACAGCAGCGATCCCCAACCTTTTTTGCGCCACGGACCAGTTTATGCCCGACAATATTTTCACGGACCGGCCTTTAAGGTGTCGCGGATAAATACAACAAAATAAAACTAGTACCGGTACCGAAAAAAAGAAGATTTATTCATAACACACGTGAAAAGACCCAGGAAAACCGAGTAAACGATAAAAACGATAACAAAATAACGCTGAAAACCGATAAAAACCCTGAAAACCATACATTTCATACCTGAGCCTCAACTCTCGCGGCCCGGTACCAAACGACTCACGGACCAATACCGGTCTGAGGCCCGGGGGTTGGGGACCGCTGTTTTACAGACTGTTGTAAAAAGAAGAGGGATGCTGCATAATGATAAACATGACCTCGTCTAAGCTGTTCCAAACTGTGTTGTTGCCATCTAATTCAAAATGAGCTAATATTTTTCTTAAAATGGTACATTTTCTCACTCTCACGTTTAAACTTATATATGCAAATTCGTTTTAATTAAAGAAATTATCAGAAAGTTTACCAAACACTCCTTTTTCCCAAAATCTAAATTTTCTGGCAATTATTTCATAGTTCAGACTTTAAAAGGTTAATTCAACTAAAAACTAGTACTACTACTACTACTAGTACTAGTACTAAAAGTCACAGCCGGCAATTTATTGCTTAAACATGTATATTGTAATTTATTTCATTTTTTCAGGGTGAATGTATTTAGTAGAGGTCTGAAAAACTGTGTTTTTCCTGTTTTGTTATGTATGTATCAAATGCAATGTAGTTGTTGTTACAGGGTTAAACATCCAAAATCTAGACCTGCCTTTACATTTTCCAAAACCATCCATCCAGTGGAACAAATTGGAGTGTTTGCCAGGCTGATTCTGGCCCTTATGTTTAACACCCCTGCTCTGTTATAAAGTTTCACTTTAATTGGAATGAGACTTTAAAAGTTATTGAGACCATAAACTCAAAGTATGTAAGAGGTTGTAAAGCCTGTGAGCAGCAGGGCCATGGAAGTTTTACTTCACAGACCTGGAGGTTACATCCACGTGTCCGCCTGTAATTCTTCATATAAGCAAGTACATCCAGAGAGGAAATAAATCTAAGAAAAAACAGTTCAGAAGACAGAAAAACAGAAAAGATACACAATCATTCTCACTTAATCCTCCATAATATTTTGAGGCTCTGTAGGATTATTTTGATGGCTAAAGTTCCCCTGGTACAGTGATATAACAGGACATACATTCTGCTGGGCTTGCACCGCAGAGCCTTAAGTAGGCGTGCTTGTGTGTGTGTGATGAAAAGTTCTGGGTCTGCTGGCGGGTGTGTTCCTGACCTCGAATTTGAATCTCTTGTTGAATCTCTTGGATCCAATTTCCTGCAGTGTGTTTGTGTGTATTTTTAAGTAGAATTTACACACATGTGTGTGAGAGAGAAGGCCGATGCGAGTTGCGCTCAATGAACAGCGTCTGTCATTAATTAACGTTCCCGTCATGCTGTGTGTGGGTCTGGGGAGCCGTAATGTTTAGAGGAAGTTGATGTGAGCGAGGGAGCCATTTGCTCTAATGTCAGTCAGTTTCAAGAGGAAGACTCGCTGACACATATGGAGTGAAGGTGAAAGCAGTTACACAGTCAATGCGAACACACACACACACACACACACACACACACACACACACACACACACACACACACACACACACACTTCCAGACAAACAACCAAGACATTCTTTCTTTAAAGGCCTTTGAATGATTATGGAGAGGGATATGGGGTAGCACTCTTGGTGCAAATTTGCTCAGACGGGCGATCACTGACAAGTTGACAAATTGAGTTGATTATTTTCCGTCTCAACTCCACTGACAAGTTTGTGGGAGCAATTTGCCAAGTTTTGATGATTGTGGAGTGTCATTGTGAGGATCAGTCAGAGGGGCTTTGGGTTGAAACATTAACCGTCAGCAGACGTGTTACTGTTGTAATTATGAAAACTACGGATGTAGTTAAACTCATTTTTCATGGCTGATTAAGACAAATGGAGTATAAAAAGGCAGTGCCAGCTGCTGGACTACTCTACATGGAATATTGCTTGTAAGCAGGGTACAGTTCAGATTCTTTACACTGACAGAATGGAGAGTTACACTTAAGATCAAAGCAGCCTGTATGTGGCCCACAGTGTAAAATGAGTTTGACAATTTGTTACCATGCAGTATTATTCCATGTACTTGGTTTCCCCAGTAAGAACCACTTCCTGTTCTTAACATCTGATTTCAAAAGGAATGAAGGGATTTCACAAAACCAGCAGCTAAGACAAATGTGTCCATCTTTTATATATAGTCTATCTTAAAACTGCATTTTGGTCTTTCAGGAGAAAGAGCAGCTGTGGCGCACTCATGTAGCAGAGCTGACCTCCAGCCAGGAGAAGACTCTGCAAGACAGACTGGCAAGGCTGCGCAGATTCAGGGTGAGGATGACAGGCAAACACATCCAGATCTCATTACCAACTGTTGATGTGAAAATCATGCACCTGCTGTTGTTTGATGTGGTTGCTGTGCTGAAATTCACATTAACCATACGAGATTCAACACCACAAAGCGACAGCCTAAGCAGCCGCAAAGCTTCTAGAGTTTCACTGCTCCAGCAACACAGAAAAGCTTTTTTTTTTCTTTCTTTTTTTTTTATAAAGGACATGGAGTTTATGAGACACTGAGCGGTCATGGACGAAGTCATCAAGTTACAGAGCAGTTACAATTTAGGGTCATTGATCAGGTGCTGGATAAAGAGACTAGTGAGTAGCTTTGAAGCGATATTCATGACTTTGTCATTATGTCATTCATTCTGGTGCCAAAAGATCATTGATCTGTCTTTCAGTCAAATATCACTATCAGGGGTTTTTTTTTCCTATGCTGGTCAGGTTTATGCCATTGCTGTCTACACACATATTGTGCACCTAGCAATCATCAAATGTGTAAGTGTTTAATGTTCAAACACTCTGAGTCTTTTTTTTTCATGCAGGAGTTCCAGAAGAAGGTGATGGAAGAGGAGTCTGGAGAGGAGGGTGCACCAAGCAGCCAGGCAGTCAATCAACTCCTCACAAGGATGTAGATGCATTAAAGGATAATCAAGAAGAAGGCTGACCGCTGCTTTAGTGGCCAGAACATAGCATTCTAATGCAAATATAAATTTAACAGTCACATACTGAATGAACTACTTTAATCTTTTAAAGTTAGTTATTGTATCTGACAGTGCTTCTTGGGGATTATACCAGAGATTGCTGTTCTTTTCCTCAAGTGTTTCAAAAATCTTGATACACTGTAACAAAGAACTGGTTACATTGTGATCTTGCCTAAATGAAGCATGCATTCTCCTTGCTGTTGCAAATCAGCTGGCTGTTTGTCTGGTGTGACTTTTTTGGGGGGGGGAGGGGGGCGGACTAACAGTCAAAATGTCTCTAGAATTCGTCACAGTGCAGCTCCCTCCAGGATATCCAAGAAATAGATTGTCAGCATCGAGTTTTGTTTCTCTTCAGAAAGTTCAAACCAGCCATCAGGCAACCAGACATGATGGAAATGTTAAACGTCTTATTTTAATACAGTAGACACGACCGAAGGCTGATTAAGGAAGGGCGAGTTTGGGAGCCTGTGCAGCAACTTGTGCTCACATAATATTTGACTGTTCCCAATACATTTTCATCCCACTGTATCGCTTCTGTTTCTTTTCTTTTCTTTTGTTAAATTCTTATATTAAACCGCAGTTGTCCAAAGGACTACTGAGGCTGCCTCATGTGTTATCAGGAGAACATAGCCTAGTTTGAATTAAAGGGAAGGAAAAAGCCCAAAAGAACATTCAGAAAGACAGGCCCCTGAAAACTACTGTGAACCTGAAAGTAAATTCATTTTTTCGTATGTCTTCTGGTCCACAGGTCAGCTTCTTAAGTGAGGTATTATACCCATACTTAAATCTTCAGCATGTTAAAATGCACACTTTGGTGCATTTTTCAAAATGTTTCAGTGTATGTTGGCTCTGATAGTGGTCTCTGGATTTATGCTTCCAGCAATACAATGTAACTAATATGGTGTGTGCATTCAGGACAGTCAAGAAAGCCTGGCTAAATAGAGGGATTAAATGGAAAAGATAGAAAATAGTCCTTTATATATATTCAAAGTCTACTGCAGTTTTAGGGTCACCGAGGAAACAAATAACAGGGCTAGCATAGTCAGAGTTGTTATCCCCAAGTATGTATATCAGTCTGTACTGCTAAGCACATTACTTAGAACTTTGACAGTGGAGGCAGGTGCTCGCACGCCATGTCCCAGTGGTGGTTAGCGTTAGGCTAAAATTTGTGTGAGCAATTTGTTACTGTGGGAAATATTTTAATTGCATTCTTGCTTCATCTGCAGTGTTAATTTTGACTGAAATTTTAATTTAGTTTTAATAATAGGCTTTTGACTAAAAAGAAAATTCTAGGGAGAGGAGCTACGCTAAGAGAGCACTTAACCAACCAGTGTTAAGTGTAAAGAGGGCATAGCCATCAATTGAGTACACTGTCATGAAATGTTCACTGTAAACATCCATTTTGCATGTCTTTGCTTTAATGTCCCAGCAAAGGCCAAACAAGATTAAGGTAATATGAGTTGGATTGCTGTAAGCACTCGTCATTTCCAAATGTCTTTTCTGGAGTTTTTTGGGGGGGTTTTGGAAGTAAAAAGAAACGATGAAGAAAAAACTCAGGAAAGACTTGCAACAACTTACACACACACACACCTTCCTGTCACACTTCAAAGTTTATGTATTGACACAGATGGAAAGACAATTTGGTGAGTCTCAGCTGTGATCCCTCTAAATATAAATGTGTGTGGGAGTTAAAAGTTCCTGCTTTGTGCATTCACATCCTCACATGCAAGCATGTGCATTTTGCACATGCGCGATAAAGTACTTTTACTTATTTGTCTGCACATGTGTGTGGACATTTTATATAGTGCATTAACCCACCACCATTGTGTGTGTGTGAATTTAAGGTGTGGCCTGGGTCCTATAGGACCCTTTCATCAGTGCACCGAAGGGGGAAAAAAGGACAAAACATGTCGAAAGAGATGAAGTGAGCAAAGGTGAGATGAGGAGGAACAGGAGTTTCCAGTGTGTAAGAGCAGATCAGGAGAAGAAAAGAGGAGAATATGTCCTACAATGCAAAGTATAGTATTGCCTGAGGACACAGACATACAGGAACATGAACCGTTTCCCTCCCTCCCACAGTGTCTCTTCAATAGTATACCACAGTGTGAGCCTTTTCTGTGTTTATAATTATTTATTATATTTTATATGATATATTTATTTATTAAAACTGTGGACAGGTTTCCCACATTAAAGAGGCTTTATTATTCTAATTGCTTGTTTTATTGTGCAATTAAAACACACAATGTTCTAACGAACAAAAAGCCCCCACTATATGCAGAGCAAATGCTCTGTGGAGTTAACTATTCATTTTTGCATTTTCAACTGTTACACCCAAAGCAACATAGAGTGCACAAGAGAGGTGTAGAAAAGAGTGCAGACAGGTTGGAGTGGGTGGAGATTACAGAAGGATAGCAGCAAAACTGAAAGGGAAAGTTTACGAGACTGTAGTGCTGTGAGATGATGGACGATGTGGTAGAGCTTGATGTTGAACAGTTGGAGATGATAAGATTTTTGTTATTTTAAAGGAAGAGCTCTGGTTTAGCAGTTTGGAGACAAAGTGGGAGAGACAAGGGATGGTGTGGACATGTGCAGAGGAGGGATAGTGGATATACTGTACAGAGGATGTTGAATAAAGAACAGGCAGGCAGGAGGAAAGAGGAAGACCTCAGAGGATGTTCAGGGATATAACAAAGGAGGACATGCAGAGGGTTGGTGTGACAGAGGAGGATGGTAAGGCCAGGATGAGATAAAGGCATTTGATTTGCTGTGATGAACAATAAAGGGAGCAGAAGAAGTCTGTGATACAGCACAATCAGAATCTGCTCCCTTGAAAAATTATGGGAGTTTTAGTATTAGCTGATTTATCAGCATGTGTCAGTTTTCCAGATAATTTGAAATCTACTAGCTGCTACATATAAAATCAGAACAGAAAAACAGTAAATTTTTTAGTGTATTTTGGGAGGGCTTTTATTGTTTATTGATAGTGAAGAGAAGACTGGAAAGCCAAGGAGAGAAAACAGGTTAAGAGACAGTGTCTCAAATGTTTCTGCAAACCAGTGAAACAGTCTTCTGTAACCCAAGAAGCGACCTGCAGGGCTGAAAAATGAAGCCAACATGCAAAGGCCAAAAACTGCAGTTCCCAGCGTGGCCACTTGAGGCTGATTTCAAAAGTGAATTGCAAAATTTCGTTATAAAACCCCACATGTTAAAATTCAACCTAAAAGGATGTTCACAGCCAGCTCAAAAAAAACAAACCAACATCCATCCTCTTCCACTTATCCTTATCAGATCACCAGCCTGCTACAGGGCTAACACTGAGGGACGACCATTCACACCCAGTAGCGGTTTTTGATAAGGGCGACACGGGCGGTTGCCCGGGGCGGCATCGTGGTGGGGGGCGGCATCATGGGCATCTGCAAAAAAAAAAAAAAAAAAAAAATTGCTCGTATTCATGCTGCCCTGACGTCATGCCAGCGCATACTGGGAATGGCATAGGCACCGATCGGTTTTCTATCGCCCATTTGCTGGGAGTAAGGGTGACCTCCGTTTGCGAGGTTCGCCTGCTGCTTGCGGCACAGGAAGGAGAGGGCGGGGCGGCGGGGGAGTCTCTGGCTGGCTGGAGCGGCATCTAATCCGGTCGTTAGGTCTGACGTCACTAGCCATGTCTGGGCCTAAACTCCGCTGCAGGTCCATATATCAAACGATCACTATGGCATTACTGAGAGTTGAAAAACTGTCTAAAGTCTTTCATCTTTAATAAAATGATCAGCGTTCTGCTCTACCAGGTGTAACAATTGAGTTTAACATCCAGTATATAGCATGTCCTGACTGCGGGGTTTTGGAAACAAATTAAAACGTACAGCTCTGTTATCATTTCCAACATAAATGAATAATAATAATAATAATGGATTTATATAGCGCTTTTCAAGGCACCCAAAGCGCTTTACAATACCACTATTCATTCACTCTCACATTCATACACTGGTGGAGGCAGCTACAGTTGTAGCCACAGCTGCCCTGGGGCAGACTGACAGAAGCGAGGCTGCCATATCGCGCCATCGGCCCCTCTGGCCAACACCGGTAGGCAAGTAGGGTAAAGTGTCTTGCCCAAGGAAACAACGACCAGGACAGAGAGCCCAGGGATCGAACCGGCGACCTTCCGGTTACAGATGCGATTCCCAACCCCCTGAGCCATGGTCGTAAATGAAGACAGAAAACTAAACAGCAGTGACGTTTGTAGGGTTACTGAAGTTTGGCTAACTGGTATATAATGATGTGCTACGTGACTGCTAGCGACACAGCTATGTTAGCATAATAAAAACAAGCTAACTTTTTTTCCACTCGATAAAAGTTAACATGAGTGTTCTCGGTGGTCAGGAACAAATGCAATCGCATGGCAGGATGCTGTAAAAGGACCAAACTTCAGCCAGGAGAGCAACTGAGATAATCCATCCACAATACGAGGTTAGTCATTCATATACTGCTGCATGGGCTGGGCTGTAGTTAAATCCTAAGGTTTTAAAAACTGAGCTTAAATAAATGATTAGCGGTAATAAAAGCAGAGGGAGGTCAACAGTGATCACTGACTGTTTTCACTGAGCTTTTTGAGATTAAATAGAAGAAAATACAAAACATTAAACATGTTAACAACACAAAAGCCATATTAAACGCAGACTACTTTAGGCCCGAAAGTAGGATTCGTCACGTCATCACTTAACGACCGGATAACCAACTCACAAAATAAAAACAAAACAACAAACACGAAAACACCAGACATTATAATACAGACTTATAATTTGCACCGATGTTTTTTCAAAATTCAATACGCGAAAAGTGAGCGCGAGAGCCCTCGGTGCGCCTGCTTGCTGCCGAAGTCAAAGTAAAACTTTATTGTCATCTCTGCTACATACAGTCCAGTATATAGAGAGAGGAGACGACGAGGCTCCAGTTACAGCAGTGCAGTTAAACAAACAAACAATAAATATAAGAAGAGTAAGAAAATAAACATACACTTTAGGACCAGGGGTAAAGGGATCAATAACAATTTAAAATTTATAATTTACAGTTTGATGATTTAAAGTCTCACACACAACCCGTCGAAAGGTGAGGGGGGCCGGCTGCTGCCAAATAGCACATTTCATTCATAATGATGTAAATCCAAGCCCATTATTTATTCATGATCTGAATCCTGGGTTACGTGTAATCCCAGAAATAAACCCTAGACAAAGTGAATCTGTGAACTAAGGTGTAGGTCTTTTAGGTTATGTTGTGGTGATTCTCGGGTTGGGGGATGGGTGTTCATACTGGAGTGCAAAATTATAACCACTGGAAGATGGACAAGAAAAGTTCAAATCCATCAGGTGCTCAGTTTAGAAGAAGAAGAGAAGAGAGGAGAAACGAGCAAAAGATGCAGGTAAGCAGATGTGTCATTGGATAATGGCAGGTCATCCTGAAACAATCAGAATCAGAATACTTTATTAATCCCTAAGGAAATTATGTGGGTTACAGTTGCTCCAAGAAGAAATGGTAAAAATAGTAACAGTAACAGGCTAAACTCCGAACAATACATTATTTTACAGATTTTAATATTAATTAGTCATTGTCAGTTGTTGATTTGTCCTGTTCTCATACTATGCATACTCTCTCTCTTCGTGTGTGTGCGTGTGTGTGTGTATGTTTCTGTGGTGAAGTTCAGTGTGGTTCCGACAACAGTTTTATGTTAATGTACAATCCTTAATATGTTTTGTGGACAATTCAGAAACGGCAAGTAACTTAACCCACTAACTCCATAGCTCTGGGCCGTGTAAGGAAGCTGGGCTACCTGGAGAGTAACACGTGCAGGACCTTCTTACTGTAAGGCAACAGTGCTAACCACCACACCACCATACTGGCGTGAAAAAAAAAAGTTTTTGTTACCATTCAGGTTTCCCTTTTCATTTCATTTCACTGGATGAATTAAAAAAACAAACAAACATACATTTGGATCCTATTAAGGCATAAATTTAGGATGATGCCACTTTAATTGACCAGTGTTCTAAAACAGCTCAACAACAACAACTCCTACCCTGAGGCTAAGTTGAAAAATGAGAAAATTCCTTGTCTTAGGAATCGAAATTCTTTTTGGAAAACATGGACCCCACATCCTTTGAACTAAAGACAGGTTAAGAGGTTATCAGCTCTCACTTCAAAAGCCTGCATCTCTGATTGTATAGAGGTGCATGAGTCCACAAGAATACAACATTCCTCTCCCAAATATCCAGCAAAATGGACTTCTCAGTTCTCAAATATCCTTCTGGAGAATTGCAAAATCACATTAGCATGTAGGACCTTTTTTATTGTCTGTGTAGGGTCAGTTATCCAGGTCACGGTAGTCTTGAGTGCTTAAGAAAAGAAAGCAATTGGACTTCTTTAAATTTTCTGAAGACATTTTTACCTTTCATCCAAGAGGCCTCTTTGGTTCTAAAAGCAAATGGTGGAGAGTCCCAGGTATTTAACCCCTAGTGGGGGTTGTCTTGATGCATACTCAATCATCCAGGTAGGAAATTCCCAGAAAGTTTATTCTGTTCTCTTAGTGGGTGTTGTCCCCTTTAGACGTGGTCCTCGGGGTAGTTGGACTAGCATTGATCATGTCGTCACATAGGCCAAGGTGCACTTTAGACTCAGCAACACTCTTAAACAAAAACTGGTTCAACTCAAGGACAAGCTCCCAAACACAAGTTACACAGCACAGTGTTTGATATGTTCAGACCTCGAACCTTGTAGAACATAAACCTTCACTTGAAGAAGAAAAGCACACTCTTTCAATGATTCCAATGTTCACATTCTAGACTGAGGTGGTTTAAAGGGGAGGTAAAAGAGGACATCGTTCACTGTGAACGACCATGGCAACACCAGCTGTCCACCACCTACAGTGGAGTCTTGAGATGCATTACCAGGTGCTTCAACCCCCACTCACTGCCTCGGGTGCCTTCCACCGGTCACATGATGGGGTGGGACAAGGTCTCACAGTGGTTTCACCCTTAACCCCAATGGTGATTCTAACAATCCCCCCAGCCCACCCAATGTTTTCACACTTTGGCTCAATAGTAGGTCAATGACCCTCAGGGGGAAAACACACACACAGGGATAAAACTGTGAGTCTCCACCTTTTGTATTTAGAGCTCAAGAAGCCTCTCAGATGACAGGTGAAACATCTTCACATGCCTAAAAAAAAAAATCTAGCTGCCTTCTTTACAAGCTCTTAAGACAGCCTTTCCCGTTACGCTAATATTAATGCAGAGAACAGTAGTGGTTGAAAACTAACCTGTAGTGTTGTGTTGTCTTGTACTTCTTTTGCATAGTCCACAAAAAAGTTTGTAAAACTCCTTGGAAATATTGATTTCTATCACTAAAAGTGTGTGCGACACAGCATTGTCCACGACAGCTGGAACAGGCTCCAGAGGCCTGTTTAAATGAACCTTTTTTTTTTAAAGGATTGGCTATAAGTCTTGCAATTATTCAGTGTAAGATTTGTGTGACCAACATAAGTCTGACAGCGAAACTCTGTTACATGCCACAGTTTGCAGAACATGTTATTACACCCAAAACAAGACAAGTTAACTGCACCTAGCTGATGCATCATGGGAGGAAATACAGTTTTGTCATCTAAAGAGACACACCTAGAGACAAAAGGAGCACTTTTCAGAAAAGTAAACGGTATTATGACTATGAAGGTTTTTTTTTTCCTCCTACAAATAGAATTCATGATAGAAATGTAATAAAGGAGGATGAGCTAGTTAAACATTTAGTTCTCAAACTGTGTGTGCAGAGAACCATAAGCAGAAGCGTGAACACTATTGGAGACTTGAGACAAATCTGGGCAGGTCAGGAATTAGCCTGAGGCAGGTGACTGACACACACACACACACACACACTTTTATGAAACACAATTGATGAAACGCACACCATGTGCATGTCATCTAGAGTCATCTACTTTTAGTGCCTGGTGGATCACTTTTAATCAGAATCAGAATACTTTATTGATCCCTAGGGGAAATTCTTTTTCGTTACAGTGCTCCGTTATAAATAACCATTAACAAAGACAGAAGAAAACAGAGCTAAACTAAGAGAAAAAGCAGGAGCAACTGTAACAGGCTGCACGCTGGTTGGCGCATGCGCACAAAAAAAGCTTTAGGTGAGAACTGTCTAATTTCACATGTTTCACATTGCGAAGGTCTGATATGCATCATTAATTTATGGTGTTTGCAGACTAACGACGCAATCGCCACAAGAGCAACTAAATGTCACATGCTTAGAATATAAATCAATTTGTAGTATGAATTAAATATTATCGCAGCAAATGCTTAGCAGACAAGCCAGACATCCTTTATTAAACAAAGGAGGATTTACGTTTTTATTTCTCTCTGACTCTTTGTCTGCTGATCTTTCTTTTCTTTGTAGAGCTTAACAGACCAAAACATTTGGTAACCTTCTCTTATATTTACACTTTCACTTTAAGGTTTTCATTATGTTCATGCAATATTCTGCAATCAAATAGCCTCAAACCAGACTTGCATTTATTCAGCTCTGTGTCTTTGCATATCCTTACCTCATTTACACCCTTCGATCATGAAGACAGAGAGAGTGCAACAGGTTCGTATGATTTTGTGGTCAGCTATCAGCTTATGCTCAGACTGTGTGTCATGCTATAACTAAGTCAATAAATCCAAATATTTATGTGCCTCTGGTCCCCAAGAGCAGGGTTTTTTCGTTTGTTTTGGGGTTTTTTTTTCTTTTTTTCAAATGACCCAGCTACAGGCTTTAATATACGTTGCCTGTTAAGCCTGTGGCCAATGTAATCCTCCCTGAAAGCACACATATACTCAGGAGATCAGACCGTCAAACCAGACTGACAAATACATAAGGTTAAAAATCCGTTGCATATCCGGCTTTAGCTGAGTTAACAGGAAATTTGAACATTTCCGGTGTCATTACATCATCATTAGCCTGCAACTGTGATTTTCTCTCTTTTAGAGAGCAGATAACCAAATTTTGGATCGCTCAGCCCACTTACAAAAGTCAGGCAAAAGTTTGCTTGACAGACCAGAAAACACATTTTTAGCAACAACTAAACCTTACCCTAGCCCATGTGAGGAATGTGAATCCCATAATGCCACACTCAGGATGTCGGTTTGTAGGAATGTGTTTGCCACCACCCACAACTCGGCAGCTGGTGTTGATTTTAATCTCAGTGTCACGATCATGTAAGCGGATTGTGATTAGACACAGTTGTGACCGATTCTATAGATTTTGGCCATGTCTACAGAAGTGTGCGCACGTCCTTCAGCCTAGTTTTACACAAATATTTGAACAACCACCTGTTTTTGCTACATTCTGCGTCTGGCCCACAGAAAGCCACAAGGTTATTTGCTATCTCCTTTTTCTCTCTCTCTAAATTAACTTAAGCTACTTTCACAGATGAATAAGCAACCCACTGCACTCAGCAGGAGATAGTCCACACTAGATTCTGTTCTCACCATTGGAAATACCGTCTTTGGCTTAGGCAAAGAGAGCTGTCTGGGTAGAGCGGGAAGCCAACAGGACAGCCATTGCCTCAGTGAATTCATGGACAATCACCCAGTGGTGTTTTGTCAGGACAAGGCCTTGTCAAATCTAAAAATAGATATAAATGAACATACCAAAGTAAAACAATGTCTCTCAACTTTCATCTTGGACGTTGCTGTCATAAAGCTTCTCACCTTTTTCCATCAATCCATATGTTACTGCCATCTTGTGAGACAGTCAGCTACTGCCACTGAAAGTTGGGCTTGTTAGGTGCTCATAGGAAACTGTAGCTGTCTGTCTCTTTCCTTGTATGGGTGTGGCCATCCCTTGTTGAAATGAGTGGAACTGGGCAAGCTGACCATATCTAGTCTAATGAAACAGGCAAGATGAAGGCTCACAGCACTTTCAGGTTAGCATCTACGCGATTGTCTCAATCTAATATGTTTAACCAGCTACTTTGCCAGCACTCTACATTCATTTTTCATTGGTATGGACCAATAACCATATTACACCCTGCTCGAGCTTTTTAATTCAGCTGATTTTCTTTTTGATAACAAATTTTAATATTACTTTATTTTCAAATAAAGAAGCAGACCTGTGTTTGAGCTTTTAGTTTTTTGGCTTGAGCATGAATTGAGGCTGCTGTTCGGGGAATGCCTCAGGGGACTGGCTGCAGCTCTCGAGCCAGGCAGATCCCCATGTAGTAATGCAAAGTAAATGAATTGGAAATTGCAGGGAGGGTGGGGCATGTAAACAAGAACGTAAACAAGAACACCAGACTGGAACAGGTGTCTATGGAGATGTGGTCCTACTCCTGAAATTCAAATACATCATCTATAATTCAAATTCAACCTTAAATATTGGCAGCAGTAATATAAATCCTCCACTTGTTGTTGTCAACTAATAGTAAATAATATTTGGAGTATAGTAGCTATTTATTTAAATATAGCAGTAATAAAATTTTCCAATTGTTCAACCAGGAGGGAGTGCAGAAACACGTCCATGTAGATTGCAGACAGCAAGTCTGTTTTTAACTGATCCAGTTTATCTTCAATTCCTAAATAGTGGAAGCAGATGTTTTTGTTTGTGTGTGCATCACCCGGTGTACGTCCTTACCTTTCTGTAAAATTGACCACATACCGTTACTTCCCTCTGGCTTTGTACTAGGGAGGTCACAGACTGAAGATTTTTTAAATCAGACATTTGTATTAATACCTGCTGATGTTCAAAGCATCCCAGAAAGGAGTGGAGTCTCTCACAACAACCCAGTATTTAAGCAGACACCGATTTCTGTGTCTAACTGCCTTTTTCCTCTTTCCTGTACAGCATAATGTAGTTCCCATAAAAATAGACCTATTTTGAACAACATGGAGTGGAAAGCCAATGCTGGGACTGAACACACTGGAAGACATCCAAGCACTGTCTTAATTGGGAGCAATCACAGTCATGTCCAGTGTATTTCTGGGGTAAGTCCATACATGGAGAATACTGAATCTGGAAACTAAATGTGAACAGGAAAAAAACACGTACACAATGAATCCAATAAAGAAACAAAGAAATGTCATTTCTTTGTGCTCATGAAGCACAAAGACAACCTGGGAACTTGCAGGAGATGCTGACTGCCTATACTAAGCTGAAATGGCTAATTAGAAACATTTGGTAATCAAATGGGAAGAGGAAGTAAAACTGAAAAAAAAACAAAAAAAACCAGAAAGATTCTTTAACCTAAACATAACCAAAACTGTGCTAGTTAGCGTTGCTAATTGTCTTTCTGCTTAGCAAGCAAAGCAAAATTAACTGCACGCTTACACAAGAAGATATGGCCGTTTTTGCTTGTAGATTTATAAAACAGAATGCCGCTGGAAGCCAGCATTTTAGGTGTACACCTAACCACACAATAGCTGAAAATAAACATAAAAACCTCGTGTTTTAAAGTAATGGTCCAACGAGGGAGTTGAACCCGGCTCCAAAGTCAATAAGTAACTACCGCTTTAAGCCAGACTGTTTTTGTCAGTTTCTAAGCACAAGGGAAACTATGTTCCCACAAGAACACAGCTACCAATTAACCATCCAGTGGCATTGTTTCTTTGTTGTAGCTATGTAATTTTAACACATCACTTACCACCACATGATTAATTATTAAGAGGTCATGAATAATTCACATATTTCTGTGAGTTGTTGCTCCCTTCTGTTTCAACCAGCTGACAAATGGTGAACGAAGGTTGACTTAGTTTAGCTCTTGTGTGTCCTGTGGACTGGTCGCACAGCACATGGTAGGGCACACATTTTGGCTTTAGGGACAAGTTGGCAGAGAAAAGAGGTTGCTAGACTTGTGCTCATGCATGTTCATTTCCAGCATCAGTCATCTGATGTAACGACAAGCTCATTTTCTGTGGTGAAGTTTAGCTTTCCTTAGGCATCCAACAACAACATAGCTATTTGGCCTCACACTATAAAAAAAGGAAAACTATGTTTTCATAGTGTTTCATTGCAACACACTTGAAAGCGCAATGCCACAAACAGTAGTACATATTACTTGGTGTTGATGTCTGATTTCTGTGCCTTGTGTTGCAATCATGTTTGCAGGGTTGGGCCAGATTATTATATAGTCAGTTACTCAATGCAAATAACAACATATTGTAATTAATAAGTCAGTTAAACATGTGTATTATTGTATCTGATCAGTATTCTGACAACACTTAAAATATCTTACACAAAAGAGACAACTTTTTTTTCAAAGCTTCTTCAGTAAACAAATTGATTTTCCAAATTAAGCATTAGCTGATGGTCAAATTTAACATTGCTTGCAAAAACAGTACTGTAGTACATTACTACTTTACTGTAGTACATTCTGTGTGCTCTTACCTTGCACTAGCATCAGACTGAAAATTTTTATTTTAAAGAAGTATTCAAATCATAATCCTTATTGATGAGGCCATAATCTAACATATTTACACATTTTGTTAAATATCATCTACAGGTGTAGTTTCTTATTTTTAGAGTGACTACTACGAATGTTGTTGGCGACTAATTTGTAGTTGATTAATCATGAGAAAAATTAAATCCAGTTAATGATATTTGTAATAAACATTGGCAATACAAATACTAGGGGTGTATATACAAGATATATGGGACTGTCAAAGTCTTGGTTAATAAGCTTTAAATGACACTGAAATGCATGGAACCTTGCACCGTATACATGTGTGGCTAACATTAGTAGTGCTAGCACCAGTAGCCTTCCATCTCTGCAGGCTGGCATCTACACACCTGAGAACAGCCTGCATATAACCTTTCATTTTCTGCATCCGAGTACTGTCTGTCAACATTGGTTCACACAGCTGTCATCTGATTACTTTCCACTTTGTTTGTTGTGACAACAGCCCATCACACAGGGAGAGGCAAAACCCATTAGCCTCGGATAGTGTCACTCTAACATTGCGAACCATCTTTGTACATAAATTCTTAAAAATATAAGAACAATATATTTACCTTGCATTGCAATACCATTTGCATTTCACCTAACCAATGGAGTAGAGCTGTTGTATGATACAGTATCATGCACTGCTTGTTGTGACTATGGTAAGAGTCTGTGCACCGTCAGCTGCAGCTGCGCGGTTAGGCACCCGTTCGTGTCACAGCATTTAGAAAGAAAAACAGAGATTGACTGCCTCTCCCAAAGAGCACTGCCAAGACAAATCTATGACTAAAATTTCAGACTTTGGATGACACAACTAGCAATGATTGTTTTTTGTTTGCTATGATTAGGATTTTTTGATTTAAATGGATGAAACTGTGTGGACATGGAATGACTGTTGTGATGGCTGTTGAAGACAACGCATCTTTCACAGATGCATCACAAGTTGAAATGACTCACTATGCAACAGCGCTATAGAATGAGCAGCTGTTGCAGATAAAGTATGAACAGTAACCTCATGTCCAGTGATAGAAGGAAGAGCAGCAGCAACTTGCTCACACTTGCAGCTGGATACTGTCAGGGAGTAAAAATATTACAAAGTGTCACATCATCTCTTTTCTCTTACAGTTATGTTGTAGAAAGTATCTTGGCTGTCCATTCAGATATTCAATTATCAGTTAGCAACATAAACTTTAAGTCACACAAACTAATACGAATCCACATCTTCATGAGGACATCTTATATCAACTTAAGTTGATATCAACTGCTATCAACTAAAGCTGGCAAAAAAGTTGTCAAAATTCCCTTGTAAAAAATATTTGAATGTAGAAAAACATGTGGGTAGAAATCAGTACTAATTTCATGCATGATGTAAATTTTTTAGATATACCTATGAGGTTTATTTCACCTCTTTTTGGATATAATGTATGAATTTTGATCGCAAAGACTGCGTTTTACAGGTTTTGGTTGGCTGCTATATTAAACTGAATTACAAAACAGTACTGTTTAGTAGCATCTGAGCTTTAACCAGATAAACAGTACTGTTTACCTGGTTAAAGCTCAGATGCTACTAATGTGCAGTATTTATTTTTGCATCTACTCAACCATTAATTCATATTTCGATTCAGCAAAGCAGTGACTTCACTCAGTAAGATTTAACGTATTACATCACTGGAAAATTCTCTGCAGCAATTTGCATTTGCAGAAAATCACCATAAACCAATGGTCAAAATACAAGATAGACTTTTAAAGCTGTATCGGGGCCTCTTTTGTCCACCAGGTGGCAGGAATAATCAGAAACAACCCTAAAACAACAGTTGCTACAACTTTTGTATCAAGGTGTTCATGGACATATACAGGGTAGTATAAGCAATCCAAAAAAGGTGTGTTTCATAAATTTAATGTAGAAATACAACCTTTGCTGGAGTCCAAAGAGACGTCAGATTTTATGACAGTGTTTGGCAGGATGAGACGTACTTTGAAGCAAACCATCTTTTATTTCACTGGACATAGGCACGAAGAGACTCCCTTATGAGGATTATTCTCTTCATCGGTTGCAGTTTTGATGCATCAGATTTTTACTGGTCAATAAAATCCAGTGTCTGTTCATGTGGATTTACCAGCAGACATTACTGATAATGCCATGCTCTAACAGCCTCATATATTCGTCATGTTGTATTTTTCTTTTGACCAAGTAATCCCACTAAGACTACCTGGTCCAAAAAAAGACCAATAAATAAACAGAACTATGGGATAAAAGTACACATCACACAATGTGAAGAACCAATCCATCTAACAATTCTGTATTTAGGATTTTGTACACCATCTTAAACTAGGACCAACATTTTTTGAACAACAGAAAGTCGTTTAACAAATAGATCTTAATTACAACTTCCTAAAGTCGATACAAATAAAGTTAACAGTCTGTCATTGAGTATTAGATGGGCAGATGATGTGACAAATGCAAAGTAAAGAGCAGTTACAAGGCCTCTGAAACAGCACTGAAGGTTTACAGCATGTCGGCATATTAACATTATTACAAGAACTAGATATTGAGTGTCAAGAAAGTACCCTTTCATTCCAGTGAAGATTCACTGTCCCATCACACATCCTTGAAAAGTATACAATATGCAGTTGGCCAGCAATACACATTAGCAGCAGGAGTGATTCTTCCACACTGTTAAATCTGTGAAGATTAAAATTAACAACACTTTCCCTCCGTATTTTTTTCCAAGAGGGCATGAATTGAAGCAGTTTTGGTTAATTGAGCAGTCTAATATCTTGTGACACCTACAAATAGTTTATAGTAGCTTGCGGGTCTACTCCTACTGCAAATACCATGTCTATTTCATGTTATGAAACACAGACTGATCACAATTACTGTGACAAAATAGATATTTAACATACCTCATGACAGACCTTCTGTAATGTAGGATGAACACAGCACCAAGTGTACAGGAGCTGAATTTCATAGGTGTTGAAATAAGTTACCAAGCTAAGCTAATAAGCTTCATCAATTCAAGAATTTAAAAAGAAGATGCAGTCTTGCGGGGATTCATCAATACTGAAAGTATTCAGACTACAGTACATGATGCATTCACCCTTTAAAAAAAGAAAATTAAAAAAAACAAACAAACAAAAAACCCCACTAACCATAGCCTTTACATTTTTCATCTATAGAGCACATGACTTTTGTAGGTCTGTCACGTAACCAGTCTCTCTCACTGACACTTGCTTTTATTGGATAACAGCTGGCTTCTCATCCATTAGGGTCCTAAAAGCTAAACATGAAGAAACCAAATAAAAACTAATCTCAGCTGCATTCTTTGCACATTCAAATTGTTTGCTGACAACAGTATTAACTGTTGGAATATCAGATAGCAATAATGCTGATATGGATGTGTGATGTTTAAAAATGTTGTGTTCAGTGTAGCTTTGTCCATTTAATTTTAACACCTCTTTGCAAATTCAACCTTCTCAGATTTGGTTATGAGTGAGCGCTACTTCATGATGGGAACTTATTTACTCCAGTATGATATGCACATCACATTAACATTGTCTGAATAAAAGAAAGTAGCTTAATAGCTTAAGGTCTTGCAAGACACTGGATGTTATAAAGGGACAAATTTTCTAAAATCACAAATTCTACACCATCAACAAGCGGGCTTGTTTGGAGACCATCTGTTAAATTAACATTTGTAGGCTACATAGCTATGGACTGTTTCAGTAGGTACATCGATGAACATTGACTTCCAAGAGACGATCAATGACTGCAAAGGAACTGCCTACTGAGAAGCTGTTTTATGCCATTGCATGTACATTAGCTACAATATGATCACAGCTTATATTTCTTAGAATTTAATTTTTGAATAACATGCAAAAGCTCTTTTAATCTGTATGTCATTTAACTATACACCAACAGACCTGGGGTCTTTACTACAAAGCAAGTTTGATGTACCTAGGATGTCAGGATATTTTAACCCAGGGTTCATCAATCTGGCTAAGAGCACATTCACATGAAAGGGTTTGTGCTGGCATCATCTGACCAATCACAAACATGGAAAATTCTACTGCAGTAGAGCATCTGGAAGACATAACTATCATATTAGAATAATACAATAGTGAGAGGATGACTGTGAGAGGGGGAAAGCGCTGTATAAATGTGTCTCTTCTTGAATTGCTTTGGTCAGTAAAATCTGTGAATACCTTTCATGTTAATCAAATTGGGCATATTTAAAGTCAATAAGGAAAGCTAGCAGAAATGCTGATTGTATGGGCTAAGTTAACAAGCTTACCAATATCACCGCTCTATTGGTCTGAAAGTAAAATTTCAGTTTTCATTATTTCAGTTGCAGTCATGTTGCTATTTGAATGAGTAAATAGAATAAATATAAAAACAGAATTCAAGGGTACGCGCCAATTTGATATTAGGTCTACAAAGACAAATGGGCGCCCCGTTTTCAAAGGAGTAACTTTTGTAAAACAGTTCCCTGCCAAAGTCAGGTATTATTTTCCAGAGAACTGATTTGTCAGCAGGCAGTGATTTCTTACGTGTTCATATTTAATATAGAGTATAATCTGCGCCGCAGCAAATTAGGTCTGCTGCATAAATTACAAAATAAGTTCCCATTGCATGTAACTCATTGAGAATGGAACTGCCTTCATAATACGGGAACCTTAGGGTTAACATTTTACATATTGGCTAGCTAACAAGCTAATAAAAAAAACAAAACGTGATTTAACCGCAATCAAAGAAATCTGTGTGTGTGTGAAGATGCAGATTTCCACTAAATGGGCATGTTGAGTCCATGTTAAGGTCTTCTGTTTAAGCAGAACGGGCTCAGATTGATTACTTACCTGAAGGAATGTCAAGGTACACTGTCAGGTGTTTCATAATAAAGGACAGCTAATGCCTTTTGTTTCGCTGTCAATAAGACACAGTGTGATCATTTTCACCTGACTCAGTCTATAAAAGAGATGGCTTTTCCTTTGCATTCACAAGTTATTAAAGTCATTCAACAGTCAGCTGAAAGTTGTCACGACAGCTTCAACTGAAATGAGTGCCATAAACATGGTTTGTCACATTAGCATTTTTCCATCATTTCAAACTCAGGGTAAGGTAAAGAGAAACAATGACCAGCAGCTCAATCTTTAGTGGCAATTTTAGTGAATTCTGAAAAAAGGGGTTCAAAGTGTATTCCTGAATTCTAAAGAGAAGAGTACAGAAAATGTGGTATTTTTCAACTGCTACAAATTCTGTAAACAAAAATACATGAATAGCATAAGCACATAAAGCAGGAAACTATTGACAGCCCTAATGAGGAGCCACAATGTCTGTCAGTTTAATCATGTTGGTTAAATGCTTATTAAGACTACCCATTAGTTCATAGTCCTCTCTTCATCTCCAGTCTCTTCCAGGTTCCTGCAACATTTAGTTGTTTAACCTAACATGATGATTATTGCTTCTCTACGCTATGAAGCTAGTATGCCTCACTATTTTGACCAAAAAGTAAAAACGACAACTCTGTCAGGTAAACAGTCAGTGAGAGTAGGAACAACACATACATACACACACACGCTCACACCCATTTAGTCAATCAATGTGAACATTGCAGAGTCAACCACTCACATATCAGTGAATTTAAAATTTATGTTCAAAAGGTAAGCCACACATACCGGGACACAAAAGACACAGAAAAGACATACATGGACCGAGTCACCCAAGTGACAATCCATAGAACCAGCTGAAGCACCCCCGTAACGTGTGTTTCATCTCACACCGCTGTGTGTTTTGAATTCTCGTTTTCCTTCATGGGCGAAGAGGCAATATTCCTGTTGAACTGGCTGAAACTGGCTGCCCTGCATCTTGCCCTTGGCCCTCCTCCTCCTCGGTCCTCTCCAGCTGTGGGCCCCGATGGCAAAGTACTGTAGCGACCCGGGATCGGCAGATCCTGCCCTGGGGGGAGCGTGTTGCCGCTGGGGTGGAGGGTGGCATCCTTGGCAAACAGCCGCTGGATGAGTTGTAATTTCTCCTTCTCCTCCTGTAAAAAGACATCGACCAGGAGCTTCTTTTCCCTTTTGAGCTGCTCCACGATGGTTTTGGGAACATCAGGAATCACCCAGGCAACCACGAGGCTGAGGAACATCACCAGGTTCTTGAAGAATAGGAGAAAAGTGGGAATATAAGTGATAGAAAGACTGATGCATGTGGAAACAAGTGCAATTGATGATAACTGTGACAGTGACATACTGTATATCAACCATATCAATGTCACTGAGCCATTATGTCAAAAATATATACGCGGCTAGCGTAACACGCCAAAGTTGAAATAATGGATCCTGGCACTATTACAATCGTCCACTGGGTTATACCTGAGAACCAGCTGATCAGTGATGATCCCTGATAGCAATTTGGACCAGTTTAATGCAGAAGCTGATGTTTGCCTTTGTGCAACTTTGAGGTCTTTGCTCAAATCAAAGACAAACCAGTTCAAGTGATGAGAACGAGAAGGTACAGTCTGTAAATTTTTCACCGCAACACGTCAGTAGATTGAAGATTGCATTCATCTGTAGTGAGCAGAGATGGGCAGTAATGCATTACTGTAATCCGATTACTTTTTTCAAGTAACGAGTAAAGTAAGGGATTACTATTGCAAAAAAAGGTAATTAGATTACCGTTACTTTCCGGTAAGCACACTGCGTTACTAAAACTGTAATTTTTTTTGTGAGTGTCTCATGACAATGATGTAAGCGAGTGCGACGTTCGTGGCATATATCGAGTGCGGGAGAGAGTATGCCCGTGCAGCTTTTAAAGTGTGGAAGTACTGACCTTACTTTGAGCTTAAAAACTTAAGCTCAAAGTAAAAATGTGACAAAAAAGTGACAAAAACATTAGCGTCCACTGTTCACTGCGTGGGAAGAAAACTTCTTTTTACAGCAAAAAAACCCCCTAAACTTCCAAGCAAGTACCGAGTACGCACCGAGTATGCTACGACGTAATGGGAAATTCACAGACAAACTTCCACTGACCGCTGCGGCACACCTGCACCAGGGCAAACCTCTGCCTGCCCCACTCCTGCTATACAGGTGAAAATAGAGCAACAGGACCGCTGAGTCTTTGATTTTATTTATTTTCTGCTGTGTTTTACTTGCATCTATTGAAAAACTGAGTGTAAACACAAAAAAATATTTTATTTTATGTGCAGGAATGTGCAGAAAATAGGTTTAGATGTTAAACAAATTTCTTCCAGTCAGAGAATGTTGCATATAATTTAATGTTTTCTTGATGCATAAAGTCAAGTCATAAAGATTAAAACTAATAAAAACAAATTTTAAAAAGAGACTTTTTCCATTTGATTACATTTTATATGATGGATTAGGCAGAAAGTAGAGCTGGGCTGAAAGATCTATTGCTTTATCACCTATTCAGGTTGTAAATCATGTTTTTAAAAGTAACTAAGTAACTAATTACTTTTGAAAATAAGTAATCAGTAAAGTAATGGGATTACTTTTGGGGAAGTAATTAGTAATTAGTTACTGATTAACTTGACCAACACTGGTAGTGTGTGTACTCTGCGTATCTGTAACCGGAAGGTCGCCGGTTCGATCCCCGGGCTCTCTGTCCTGGTCGTTGTGTCCTTGGGCAAGACACTTTACCCTACCGCCTCCTGGTGTTGGCCAGAGGGGCCGATGGCGCGATATGGCAGCCTCGCTTCTGTCAGTCTGCCCCAGGGCAGCTGTGGCTACAACCGTAGCTTGCCTCCACCAGTGTGTGAATGTGAGAGTGAATGAATAGTGGCATTGTAAAGCGCTTTGGGTGCCTTGAAAAGCGCTATATAAATCCAATCCATTATTATTATTATTATTATTACTACTCAGATACCAAAGTGACTCCGGACTTTTTCCCCTATCTGCGCAGGCCGTCACTCTATTGTTAACCGGAGCTGTCAGTGCTGGGTGAAACATTCTGAAGAGTCCAACATGGACCAATGAGTGAGAGAAGCTCACTTCTGACCGATGACAGCAATACTGAAGTGAGTTGTTGAGGATTTCCCAAACTTTTCAGTCTGTGAGCACTGCTGTTTTTTCTGTTGTTATGCTCAAGGGTCGTAAAAATTACAATTTCCCTCTGACAAACAGTTTGATTACATTCTGATGCCGTATGAGAGTTTATTCAGGACAACAATTTTACATCTATTTCAGATAGTTTTACTAATGCAACTATTTATGGGAGTAGGATTTTTAGTGGAAATTGCAGCAATCACAGATAAAGGACATAAGTGGGTAAAACTAAAAATGATTTCTCACTGTTCCATTCACATCACAAAAAAACTATTGAACCAAAAGTTTAAGAGCAACTGTATAGTACCTGAATTCTGGTCATGATTATTTCTTAACAGAAATAAAGAATGAAACTTTAACAACTTGTCCAAGGACATTTGAGAAACATGAAGCATCTGGTTGTTTTCCTGACCATAATGAGAGCAGAGTGTGATCCACTCAGTTTGGAATGACTGGCCAAAAAATCCCACCCCCCCCCCCCCCCCCCCCCCACACACACACACACACACACACACACACACACACACACACACACGTGTTTCTTTTATATGCATCACTGCAAATGCAGACAGGATTTAAAAAAAAGAAAAAAACAGAAACTGAGTAATACACTGAAATTGCACCTGGAACAGAATGACGAAGGCGAGCCTTGCAGCCAGGACACACCAGTACTGTTTAGAGAACTGGTACGCGTCTGGAGACCATGGGGGTTCCCTGTAGTCTTTATACCTAGAACAAAAAAAAATAAAATAAAATAAAACACCCATGGAGACAAGAATATCTACGAGTCCAGAGTTTGAGAATATGAGGCAAACCTAAGATTAAACTGATTTACAGCATCTTTATCTAGCTGAGACCTTGCCTAATCAAAACATATAGCTCCTTGGCTCAGTCGAGAAACTTAAAGTGCAATAAACTTTATCAGGATTCCTTTCATTTGTTGTCCTTGTAGTAAACACTCTTTATTGTACCTTCAAAATAAACATGGGGAAACTCAAACCACATGTTGTACAAACTGTCTACATGCTCCAAATAAGGACAGAGGCAGAATAAGATAACAAGGACTAAGAATAACAGCCAAGTGCACAACAAAAAGGTAGACAGAGTAGAGCCATTTTACCACCACTTCACACTTTGACATTATACCTGGAAACTTCACTTAACCATAACTACTACTATCCTCACCCAAACCCTTACCAATCATACTAAAAAGCACAAACTGAGATTATGGGGATTTGTCGTTCCCCAAATCTTGAGTAATTAGATTGCGGTCCCCACAGGATCAGCAATACCAGATGTGATACAGAAATTGTGTCAGTCTGTTTTAATCATCACAGAAAGATGTCGTCCAAATTCAGTTCAAGGGTAAAAAGAGGTGAGGAGTGAACACGTGAAATTAAAATAAATAAATAAATAAATAAAGCACAGTTGGTTCATTATTCATTATTCATTCATTATATCTTTAACTTTAAAAAAAAAAAAAAAAAAAAAAGCGGTTTGTTAACACTGGAGAAAAAATGTGAGTTATTTGCTGCTGGAAGAAAGACATGAATAATATAGTTGGTACAGCTGGTACATTCAGGTACCAGAGCTGCTGCTGCTTCTGTATCTGTTGGCTAAAATGCAACCAGAGAGGATTAGAATACAAATGTCAAGTTGCAACTGGACTGTTTGAGATTCAGCAGTATTATGAAATCAAAGAGACCCTGCTGAGTGAGTGTTGGAGAAAACCTCAGTGGTTTGTTGGCAATTTTCCACCCACTCTCTCTTAAAATAAAATAAGTGAAACGGACAAAAAAAAAAAATTCCCAAGAAAATAAAAGCATTTGTGGACAGGCATCTGATTTGAGCTACTGCATACATAAACTAACAGTCTAGATGATCCAACTTCAGCACAGCCAAGATTATTTAGATTTCCAAGTTCCTTAAATTCACTCGCTCCTTAATGAAGGTTGCACCCTCTTTACATCCTACTTTAGGATTTTAAAAAAAAGCATTTTCAAAAGAAAGGCAATGAGCAATAACTGTGGGTTAAAATACCTCCATCTAAACACATTTAGTAAAATTGTGGGTATTGAAACTCCAAATAACAATACTACTATGCATGTTATGGAACTGGCTGAGAGACCTTTGCAACCTGCAGCATTATGAGATGTTATGAAATATCACTAAAATGCCAGTAAAAGCATTGAACAGCCTTAACCTGTAAACATCTGAAACGTTGAAGCTCACCAGAGTTCAGCAGCAGGTTACTAATCTGACCATCAACCAACCTTCTACAAATATGTAGAAAATGACACTTGGCTTTATGTTACACTGCTTTTGGCCTCCGTTTTCACAGCTATTGTAAAAGAGGCTGCATTTTCCTGTGGGATGCAAAGTACAACATAGAGCATTCCTTTGAAGCCAAGAACTAGGAGACAGTCCCTCTTATTGTTAACCTCAAGCACATCTTTAGGCAGAAAACGCGTCGTCTGAAACCACTAAATGTACAGAAGAGTGTGGAGACAAAGACTGGCTTTATGTGGAGCTGTAGCTATAGACAGTAGACATCTATTCAACATTAGGTTGAATCAGTGCACATTTAAGACATGGAGACACTCAAAATCAGGTTAAAAAGCAACATTTACTCCGTACTTAAAAATGTACTTTAGTGGAGACTTAAAATGTTATGAAAAGCACAACCAAAGAACAATTTTCAATCAAGTACTCAAACTTTAACTGCTTGCACTATGCTTGGATCAAGTGTGGTGCAAAGTTCCTCTCTCACTTCTGCAGCAATTTATGGAAACATGATTACAGAGATTCTGGGACTCTCCACCATTTGACCTTAGAACTGAAGAAGCTTCTCGGATGAGAGGTGAAACGTCTTCAAGCAACTTAAAGAAGTCCAGACGCTTTTCTTTCCAAGCTCTTTAGACTACAATGACCTGGATGACTGAGAGCCTTCACAGAAATTACAGAGATTGTAATATTCTTTTGAGCATGAAAGTCAGAAAGTCAGTCATTTCTTTCCTGCATTTATAACTCGATCAGTTCTGGAAGATCCCCAACAACACTGGCTCAAATAAACCCGCAAATCATGACAGAGCTTGAACCTGAAAACTATATTCCTTATATTTTACATAGATGTATTTAAAACTGCACACCCCAAGAAGCAAAACAAAAGCATAACAGAAAAGAAATGCAGGAAGCTCGAACTGCAGGGCAGTTTAACACGTCACGCAAACAGGATGTCTCACATCAAAGTTTTACATTAAAATGACTGCACAACAAAAGTCAATTCCACACACTGTCATGAAAAAATTCCTCTGAAGTCAAAATAAATTAAAGGGACTGAATGAGCTGCCTCACTAAGCACTTGACTAACAGTATAGAAATAACAGAGAGGGAGGGGAGGGCCAGTGTGTGTGTGTTAGCATGGTCTTATGATGCCTGACTCCTTCTCCTTATACAGTCATGAGTGAGGAATGCTGTCCGTGAGAGTCAGTCTTCTTTCCCTTTCTTTTTCCTTTGATCTAGTCATCTGTCTCTCAGTCTCTCAGTAATATTTTTGCAACATTTTGTTTTAGGTCATCTTGAAATATAAAAAAAAAAATGAAATAAAAATAAAATAAGACCAGTCTCTGTCAGTTTAATTCACTTAACACTTCTTAGGTGGAATCACAAATACAGTTGTGCTATCAAAGATGATTTTTCTCTCTGTTCTTGTGTGTGTGCACGCATGTGTTTTCTCAAAGCTCCATGTTTGGTTAAAATAGTGGAGCTCTGCAGCACTGAAGCATTTAACTCAATATTCTTTCAGAAGACCTCTCAATAAGATTAGGGTTACTATGTGAGACGAGCGTGTTCGTCTGGGTCATTCCCATCTATAAATAAATAAATAAATAAATAAATAAATAAATACATACACAGTAAACCTGTGTTACGCAACATGGTAGCTGTTAGCTATCATCCTGTTTGTTGTACGAACATATGAGCTTCATATTGGATCCATTTGGTAGGTTTGGCATCACCCCACATTTGCCCCAAACCCCTTTAACCCTTGTGCAGTTTATTCATTGTCTCTAGATCGCTCTAGGCAGGAAAATGGAGCCGGATGCAATCTTTTGGAGGGCAGACTTTGGGGGCACAAAATTTTATGTTGTTTTTCCAATGAGGTCACGTTTCATTTCAAACTAAAAACATGGAGGATTATTTAATGCTGGCAAATGGCAGTATATACTGTATTAAACTTTACACTATATGTGGATCAATGCAATCAGCGTACAGTAATATAAGTCTTGAGCCAGTCCCCATCTCTTTATATTTCACTAGGAAAATGTGATTCAGTTAAATGTGCCACCATACATGGAAATACAAAACATAAGGCAAATCCACAGTTGTACAATTCAAAAAAATAATAATAATAAAAAACGTAAAGTCAATATTTTATATGACCACCTTCAGTGTTGCCGTGATGTAGCCAAATCAGTCTGGTATTACGTCACAAAGAACATAATAAACTGACAGAAAACCAAATCAAATGTTCTTCAACACAGCCTGAACTCTTTAAGAAACTTTTCATATCATTCTTTTCCTGTAATTTCTTCAAGTAGTCTTCAGGAAGGGCATCTGGCAAAATAAAACTCCCAAATCATACATAGAGCTGTAGTAACTCCTTATACATAAGGGAGTAGCTAAAAGTAGCAGTCTGTTGGTAGCGGTCTTTAAGAGGCTTCTTGAATGACATTCCAAAGCTTTTTGGATTTCGACTGACTTTTGTTCTGTTCTGTCAAAATTATCCCACACTGCTTCAGTAATGTTGTAGGTCTGGGCTCTGGGGAGGCCAATCCATGACAGTGTTCCACTATGTTTTACAGATTACTGTACACACTCACTACTGTACCTTTCTCCTGACCTGTTCCCTATAAGTTTCAAGGTTTTTTTTTTTACTGTGCTATGTTTGTCACAACCCTATTACCCATACTCTCCAACCTGAAAAAGTAAGTTTTTAAATTATTGTTTCATAAGTTCTTGACTTAACAGACATTAGTTTAAGCAGCTTTAGAATTCTTGTTCAACATTTCACTTGTGACATTTTTGTTTTTGCTGTAATTCCAGTTTATTTTCAAATATTTGCTCAAATACAGTATTAATATACTGTAATGGCAAACTAATACAGAGGCAATATATTAAAGTTTCAGTCAGGTTTCAGAGCTCATCAGAGCACAGAAACAGCTTTAGTGAAGGTTACAAATGATCTTCTTATGGCCTCTGACAGGGGACTCGTCTCTGTGCTTGTCCTGCTAGACCTCAGTGCAGCGTTCGATACAGTTGACCATAATATTCTATTAGAGCGATTAAAGCATGCTGTAGGTATTACAGGTAATGCGCTGCAGTGGTTTGTATCATATCTATCTAAAATTAGAAATATCCTGTCTCAGAGTGACGCTGAAAAACTAGTTCATGCATTTATTACTTCCAGGCTGGACCACTGCAATTCATTATTATCACGATGTCCTAATAACTCCTTAAAACTCCCATGATGCATTGAGTTTTTCCTTTCCAGTCACCTTTCTCACTCACTATGTGTTAATAGACCTCTCTGCATTGAATCATATCTGTTATTAATCTCTGTCTCTCTTCCACAGCATTTCTTTTATCCTGTCTTCCTTCTCTCACCCCAACCGGTCGCAGCAGATGGCCGCCCCTCCCTGAGCCTGGTTCTGCCGGAGGTTTCTTCCTGTTAAAAGGGAGTTTTTCCTTCCCACTGTCGCCAAAGTGCTTGCTCATAGGGGGTCATATGATTGTTGGGATTTCTCTGTATCTATTATTGTACGATCTACTGTACAATATAAAGCATCTTGAGGCGACTGCTGTTGTGATTTGGCGCTATATAAATAAAATTGAATTGAATTGAATTACTAAACCAAGCACTGAAAATAAAGAATATTTTCTCCTAATGCTGAGAGGAAACCTCTCCTTACAAATTATTTGATAATCCATTGCATAACCGCTTAACCCTCAATTGACTTCCTGCTGATAAGCCTGTTAGCAAAGCCAACTTCCTGTCAGCTCAGGAGTGAGTACTGTCTTGATATAAAGCAGGTATATACCTAAATGGCAATTTTAACAGTTTTCCTCTAAGATTATGATTTTCAATACATTTCCATCTATAATGGTAGGTTCCTTGTTTTCTGTAAATCACTCGAAATCTACACTTTCAAGCTAAATATAATTTTATTATAACCAACTTATATCAGTAGATGTCAGACACATGGAGGTCAAAGGTCAAAGATGTGATATAAGAGGAGGTACAGCCACTCCAAATCTGTTTTAAAACTGATTTTTTTGTTTTGTTTTAAAAGTGAGCTTTTACTCTACGCCAGGGGCTACTCAACATCCCACACTTCAAATTTCATCTCCTTAAATAAACAGTTTTGAAATAGCTATACACTAAAAAGATATAATAATATAAAAATTATTTGTTTAAAGTTTTAACCAGATACACTGTTACTGCTATTTTCATATAAATTTACACAAAACAGCTAACATCAGCATCACAACATCATCAAAAATGGAAAATAGAAAAGGAAAATGTCCTTTTCTTGACATAGTCTTAAAATGTTTAACTCTTTGTTTCACATTCAGAATTTTGATGACACCGACAACACTGTAGGACAAAAAGGACTGCGGAGATGTACAGTCATGCTCTGCTCACTGATGCAGAATCTTCAACTTCCTCACACTGCTGTTTTTAAAATTTTATTAAAAATGTAAAACCTTGGTGGGTAGCTTCTGTCACACCATCCATCTATTTATCCACCCATCCATATGCAGCACCACCCCCCTGCCTTCATTCATTCATTTCCTCACTGGCATTTCTATATCTTTCCATTTCAACAGTTTCCTTACTGTCTTAAAAAGCATTCCTTTGTATTGTTATCTGATCATCAGTTCAATGATATCTCCCCTCATCTCTGCATCCTCTGAATGGATGGATAGTTATTATCCATCCATTCATCTTGACTATTGCATGCATTCATCCATATGTCCAGAACCCCAAATTAACTGGGCCAGAAAGAAGAAGGAGAAAAAAAAAGGCAACCATTGTCTGGAGAATCTGAAATTCAGAGCTGAATCATTTGCACTGAGCCCAGAGGCACTGCCCACATCAGCAGCACTGTCTAGATACAGTCTATACATGACTACACAGCTCTGCTCACTGCAGACACACAAAATCTTCCTGGAACATCCTGCAGCCAATTTCACGCCTATGAAACGTTCAAGGCGAACACTATCTGGTCATTCTTGCGATGTGACATATCAGCCTACAGTGGTACAAAGACTGCATTCTCGCATAGTAATTCTTTGCCATCTTATGTAACAGCAGGTCGGCCTCAGTTGTCTGTGGGCGCTGGCATCCATGACCTTTTCCTCTGCAAAGCTTTATATTGATATTATGAAAGAGATGCTTACCAGTGGAATGAGTGAAAATGCATAAAAGATACAATTGTGCATTTTGCAATAATGCCTTTCCAATCCATTCTTGTTGTTTCCACATTCAAAGTGGCATTACAGTTTGCATGAGGGTGCGATGGTGCGTCTTAATCAAGAACTTAGTTCCTCGCCGTTTAATTGAGTGTTTCACATTTGTAGCTAGCACAAAATATTAATACATCAATATTTGGTATGATAGTGACGACTACAAAAGGTTTTTGGTTCATTCAACTGCAGCCCTTAGCCCTGTAGCACAACCCAACTCAAGAAAAATCAAGTGAAAAAAAAAAAAATCAATAAATCAGCTGTCCCTCCCTCAGATTGGAGTTTAATATTAGATGCAGAACAGGCCTTCAGGTTGAGCATTAAAAAGTGTTTGTTGTACCCAAAACAAAACACTCTTAAGCAATCCAAACTTGTAATGATTTTCAAAATTAGCAACGTTTAACTAAATTTATCACAGAAACATTTTTGAGACCAGTGATAAACGTTCAAAGCACTAAATAAAGTTCCTAAACTCAAATACAAGTTCAGATATAAAGAGAAGATTTCAACTCCATGAAACAAACATTCTTTAGTCAAGATTAAAGGGCCATTAACCTTAATTTATACATAATAATCTGAGTGAATCCTTGTTAATAGAGACACTGTTTGCATGTTTCTGCAAAGGCCAAAATTATAAGTTATGACAAAACACAGAAATGCTGTTTTATCCTTCCCCAAATTAAATTCCTCAGATGTAAAAATAGATGAATTGGCCTGAATGTTTTCTTGAATGCTCACCAAATACTTCACTGGCAGTTGAGGGAACAAAAGCAACAAGGCCAAACGCACAGCGTTTGTCCATGTATGACAAGTGAATAAACAAGTTGAATAGGTATTCCCATGTTGACTGGCTATTTGCTGAATACAGAAGTGCTCGTCCCACAGAAATGTGAGCAAAACGTAATTGCTACAAATATACTTCGTGAGCATGGGTGTGTGTTTTACCGGCATAAAGTTATGTTTCCAAGCTCAGAGTTCTGTGGTGCTGTGCCAGGTTTTAAATCGGACACGTTGAAGTAGGACAGCGTGTGGTCAATGAAGCCGTGCATGGTGCCCGTCGGACTGTACATGTACTCGTAAACGAGCCTAGGGATGAAGTCGGACGTAAAGGAGATCACAAAGGCCTATAGACAGAAAGACAAAGAGATCAAAACAGAAAGAGTGAAACAGTCTGTCTGTCAGGACCAGTGATATAGAAAAGTATAAAAACTGAATCATGTTTTATGCTGTTCACATTTCTTCCTTCACTTTTTATATATGCAAACAATTTGATTTTTAAGGAAACATTCTCACAGTGAAGAATGTAGCTTATTAAGCTACTGTAAGACCAGAATCAAATCAGAATACGATCAGCTATTACTCAAAGCCAAACTATCTGTAGCTGTAAAGGACAGAAAACCTCAGACTGATGCTTGTTCTTTTCAGTGAGAGGAGGGACAGGGGTTACAAAGAGCAAAAATCTGGTAAACTGTGCATTTGTTTAATATACATTTGAGTTTAAGGAACATTAAAGTCAGTAGAACTGATAGATACACATCTGTTATTGTTGTGAAGCTCCTGGTCAATCAATCAATCTTTATTTATAAAGCACTTTTCATACAGCAATGTAGCACAAAGTGCTTTACATGGTTAAAAGCAGCCCACCCCACCCTGCCCTCCAACTCACTCCCCACACTCTCATTAATATAAACAATCATGGATACATACCACCCCCCCCACACACACACACACACACACACTTAAAAAGTAAAATTGGGCTGGACAGACATGAGCCAGGTGAGGAAACGCTATCACAGGGAGCCGTCTGCACCGGGAGCCGGTCACAGACTGCAGCCTCCAGGCTGGGCACACAGCAGGAGAGAGGCAAAGAAGCCCCCCAGCCAGGCTGAGAAGACCCACAGAGCCCCAGCAGCCACGGTCCACAGTGTGTGTCCAATCCCTCAGATCTAGATTACATTAAAAACTCCTGCTGCTTGTTTTTGGATCTGCCACAAATCTGTTTAGTATTAAAAGTAAACTAGATGGGCTTTAGCTCACTGGCCAGAGACAAATGCAAAGCAGAACCTTCCTGACCCCCCTTCCCCCTCCCCTCCACAAACATTGCATATTTATGTATTTCAGATACAACTCTGTAAATTGACAAAAGGTCTAATCAGCAGATCCAAAAGAGTATTTCACACATTATCCATGCCTGCGTGTAAAATTTGCCCCAAAATTGCAAATATCTTTTTTTATTAAAAATCTATAATAAACAATTATTTAACTACTTATTAACTAATCAGTCAAGAAATATGGCCGCCCATCCAGAGACTAGTTCTGTTGAAGGTTTCTTCCTTTTAAAAGGAGGATTTCCTCACCAGGTGCTGCTCAAAGGAGATCTGTTTGGACCCGTTTGCACTTTACACTTGTTCTCTGTTCTTTCATTTGATAATTTCTAAGGCACTTTGAATTTCACCTATCTTATAGCAGCACAGAGATCTGTGTTAGAGAAGTCTGGAAATGCACCATTATGCCAACTTTGTTAGTGCATTCCTGTCTCCGGTCTCTAAAAACAGGTAACATTTAATCTTATAAAGACATGAAGAAGTGGAAGATCCATGCAGTATATGCAACATATATACTATACAACCATTTTCCCCAAGATAAACTGAGCTGTAGAGGACTTTAAATTGATTACCAATTGCACCAACAGTGATAAATGTTTAAGTGTTTGGGTGTTTTGTGAAGTAATTAAAACACATATATTACTACAATATTTGTAGAATAATTATCTTCAGGTTTTTATTTTGCATGCATCTGCCTCATTTACTAATTTAGAAACCTGGAAGAGTGGAACACTGTGTTTATACTTACATTTATAATGACTGAGAACTTGCCCATTCCACTTAGTACATTGTACCAAATGCCTGTAAGGTGAGAAGCAAAAAAGACAGAAGGATAAGTTGAAGGGAATAAACAGGAAAAACAGGAAAGTCTGTATTAAGTACAGTAATAAAACTGTATAGGGACTGAGACAGTCAGTTAAACTTTACCTATAAAGTATTTAAAGGATATATTTATAACTGAGTGTGATGCAAATGTTAGCTAATTTTTAAGTGATCTGCATATAGACCAGAGCTTAGCTACACATAGACAAATAATCCATCTGATGATTATGAATTTACTTATTTTAATAATCCAAAGTGAATTATTTCGCTGGCAAACCATCATTCTGGTGATATCAGTTACCTAGAAAAATGTTATTGAATCGGTTGCCTTACAGTGTGGCTTTTGGGCTTATTAAACCTCTTTAAAAGTATCTGGGTACAGTGAAAAATGCTTGGAAATCAAGCTGAGAGGTTTCAGTCTGTGTATTAGTGAGATTAGCCAAACTGCCTGAAGCCACTGCTAACTCAAAGAATCAAATCAGACTGGTTTAAGATGAGTTGTAGCATCTTGTTGATGCTTAGAATGGCGATTCATAAACTGAGTGTCAGATTAGCTTACCAATGTCTTTAGCTCGTGCAGCGACTGGCCTACGCAGCTCTGTAACAAACTTCTTGGCATCCAATCTGATCTCAATGATATTGTTCAGCAGGGCAAAGAGAGGAGCCAGCGGGAAAGAAGCCACGAACAGAGAGACGAAACCAAACTGGATGACTGCAGAAAGAGAAACAGTTATTACATCTATCGGATGTATAATATAGGACATTAAAAAGTTTTTTGGTAATTTGTCTACATGTATTCAGATAAATAAGTTCTATATTTAAACCAATATTTACAATTACCAATTAAAAAAAAAAACACTGCTTACATGTTAATTGTTGATATATCCCATACTTCCTACTGTAATTTTGCTGATGATATTAATGGCCATTCTACATGTAGATGATGTGATGATCTAAGTATAAAGATGAACAATACATCTGCTCCCAAAGCCTCATGCAAAACAAAAACGGGACTCATGAAAGTTTCATTTCATGAATTTACATTACTTAATTTATGATGTCTCAAGGGCACAAAGAACATTGAACCATTGAAAAGTAAAACAAATCAGATGTTTACAACGTTCAAGTTTATGTCACATGCTAACATAAGCCCCAGTGTTTGGCACATTTTGCTTTGGAGAGAAAAGTTGTTTAACTGAAAATATCTGGATCTGCCTCAAAACTGTTTTCAAGTTAACCCTTGTGAAGCTGCAGTTACGTCGACAGGTTTTTGGACGATGATGCTTGTTTTTGGCAGTTTTGTCCCTGTACACCACCACAGAGTTTTAAATCAAATGATCAGGATGTAATTCAAGTGCAGACTTTCAGCTTTAATTCAAAGGGTTCAACAAAAGCATTAGACTAACTGTTTACGTCAGCTTTTATGCAAAGTCTCCCATTTTCATAGGCTTAAAAGAAATCACACAATTGACAGACAAGCAGTTTTTAATCTTTCAATCAAGTTTCCACAATCTGGTAGCTTCATAAAAAGAATGAATGCACTGGGGCAGCTCAGCAAGCCACAGAAGATGACTGCAGTGCAAAATGACAGAATTATTTCCTTGATTAGGAAAAAACACTTCACAACATCAACAAACCAACATTTTCAAAGAAGTGACAATGGCAAAGTCTACAATTGCCAGTATGAATGAAAATACAGAACAATGTGACCAGTGGTTTGCGCCACTGATGATGTTAAGAGAAGAGCACAAAGAAGCAGAGAATCGGCTCTGAAGTGCATAACATCATCTGTCAAACATGGAGGAGGCAGTGTTATGGGATGGGCACGTATGGCAACCACTGGAACCACATCAATAGTGTTAAATAATGATGTGACTGCTGATAGAAGTAACAGGATAAATTATGAAGAGCACAGAGTTGCACTCTCTGCTTAGATTCACAAAAATGCTGCAAAACGGATCAGATAGTGCTTCCCAGTGCACATGGATAATGATCCAAAGCATACTGCAAAAGAAACCCAGGAGTTTGTCAAGGCAAAGACACGGGATATTCTTCAATGGTCAAGTCAGTCACCTGATCTCAACCCAAGACAGCAATCTTCGGTGACTGAAGGTAAAACTGAAGGCGGAGAGACCCACAAACAAGCAGCAACTGAAAGCAGCTGCAGTAAAGGCCTGAAAGAGCATCTCAAATTTAAACTATTACATTTGGTGATGCTGATGGCTTCAGGCGGTAACTACCTTCAAAAAATTTGCATCTAAGTATTCAATCGCATATTGATTGTTTAAAATCCACTATAGGCAAGCTACCAAAGAAGCGCCACTGCTCAAATACTTTGGGTTCCAATTGTATTTCTGCTCTTCCACATCTCACGCAATATGAGAAGGAAATCAAACCCACAACACAGGAAGCACATTTTTTCAGTAGCCACTAATACACCCTCGGATTGACATTTGTGAACAGTCATTTGTCTGGTCAAGAGTCACACTGTCTGTCTGGGCTTTTTGGTGGTTCAGAAGATGCCTTTTATGGTTAAACCCTCTGCTGCAGCAGCCAAGCTGAGACATTTTTATGATTAAGCAGTGTTTAATGGGGGTGTGCATCTACACTGTGTGCTGTGTGACTGAGATATTTAATCAGGTGGATTTAATCTGAATTTGTCAAACATCATAATCAATATATCCGTGTAGGTTTTGTATAACCATAGATGTTAGTTAAAAACAATAGGTTTAGATGGATGAATACATTCTTTTTAACCACACAGAGTGGAAGCAGTAATCTAGAAAGTAGTATAAAGTCTGGATTTTTGGCTGAGGACCATAAAGGCAGTTAGGCAGTTTATTTGGACACTGGGTAGAACTGGACTAGTATTTGTTAGAGCAAATGTGCTGTGACATCAACTGAAATCTTGCTGTGATACAAATTTTTCTCCACTTAGTATTGTAAAAGCTTTCATATGATATTAGCATCAATAACCTCAAGGTGGGCTTACAGTCTGATTGGTTTGACAAAGCAAAATGGGGCTGGGTTTGGAGAAATAAATTGTCTAACAAGTCGTCTCATGATCAGTTCACCCGCTTGTGAAGAATGCTGAAAGGAAACCTGAGAAACACAAGGCAGTATTCCTGACTGCGGCCAGTGCAGGACTTCTGTCAGAGCATTGGAACTTTAGCAGTGTGGGAACGGGGATTTCCAGCGAGCGGAAGACTGACGGCTTCACCTCAAGACACTACACTGAGACAATGAGTGGAAAGGAAGAAAATACGGCCGAGGCACAGCGAGCGCTAAAGGGCAAGCTTAGAATAACCCAACATCTACCTGAGCCGAGGTTAACGAGTTCGACCCAGTCACACAAAGAAAGACGCGCATACATTAAATTAAAAAATGAGTTAACACAAATCCAGACTATCCATTCACACACACTCGCTACAGTGCGTGTGTCAGACATTTCTGACATTCCTCTGTGTGCCCTACAGCTACAGCCCAGTCTTCTTGTTCCGCCCGTCCTCACTCTATTCATGTCACATGAAATAACTAAAACACAGCAGAAACATAAAAATCACCAGGTTTTCATCCAGTTTGACCTGGATTACTTTACAGCAGTATAAAACTACCATCATTTTGATGTTCTTAATAGAAACCAAGTGTAAGGTTCCCACAAACATCAAATTCTGCCAAGAAAACTTCACTTTGAAAACACTGTTACACAAGTTCTATATGGCACTGATATCCAAGGAAAACACGGCCCATTTTATGGGTTCACGAAGATCAACACCAATTTTTTTTTACAGGTCAAGCTTGTTGATGCATGTTTGTGAAACTGCTGCAGCGCTTAGACTTCTATCAGCAGTGGGGAAATGATCAGACACCTCAAGCCGTGCAGCATGGAGGCCAGCGCTGCATGTCTCCTTCAAACAGTGCACGTCTTTCATTTGTTTGTTGATTGTATCTCAGTTTCTTGTTTTCTTTTATTCTCTGTACAAAATTAGGGTTCAAATGTATGTTCATTTATCTATTCAGTAAAACCTTTTGAAAGAGGCAGTTTCACAAGCTCACTCTGAATTAGATTGACTCAAAAAAATGTAATCAACCAATCAAAGAAAAATGTTGGGGCTTAAATGAAATTTAGTCAAAATATCACTAGCTTCATTGTTTGCAAAACAGGCATGATGCATGGAATTTACTCTCCCCTGTCATAGGTTATCCTCACTGTATTGGCTGTTGTGTTTTAGCTGTGCCTTTTGATGAGAGATACAAAATGCTTTGTTTTGTTTCTAATGAGCTTCAAAAATTTTTTAAATCTGCTTCTTAAGTTTGAAGTAAGTAACAGTTTCTGGGTCCAAATGCTCCTCTATCCATCCATCCATCTTCTTCCTCTCATCCAACTCGCCCTATAGCAGGCTGGGTATTGAAGATATGCGTAGCTTATTTGAGAGTTTAGAAATGTGTTAGGTAGGATGTAGAATTATTGTAGAGACACTGACACTGCCCTGGATGCAATAAAGGCCTGAGTGTGTCATGAATTTAGGAGTAGATTTCTAGGAGGCCCACCCACTTTGAACTGTGAAAGTAAGACAAAGAGAAGTTAATGTTGAGTGGAAATTGCCCAGGGGAGACCTGGGTGGGGGTCTCAGTGTTTGTAATATGTTAACTCTGTTTTCTCTGTTGTGTAGAGGAATTTGGTGTAGCTCAGGTGAGGAGATTACTTTTATGACCGGCAGGAAGTCACAAACAGAGACACACACACAGTGCTTTGACTGTTATGATGCACCCACACCTACATGCACACTCACTCACGTGCACTCACATAGACATACGAGTACGCGCACACACACAGGCACTCACGCGCTCGTGCATACACACACAGACAGAGTTTGCAGTACACCATGGGGGTATTATGATAGGGTCGCTTCTATAAAGCTGACTGTAACAAACAAAGGAGTGGAAGATCTGCAGAGGGACACCGGCCTTGCACGTCTTCCCTTCTAGAAGATGCATGCTTAAATGAAGATGAATAAAGATGAATAAAGGTTTTGTGAAAATGACTACTGAGTTCCGGTGCAGTCTCTGGATGCCCGAGGAATAAAAAGAACCGGGGTGAAACTGATTTCGTAACAGTATGCTAGACAAATTGTCAGCCTGTTGCAGGGCTAACACAGAGAGACACACAACCATTCACACTCACATTCACGCCTATGAACAATTTAGAATCACCAGTTAACCTATCCCTAATAACCGCATGTCTTTGGGCTGCAGGAGGAAGCCGGAGTACCCGAAAAGAAGCCACGCTGACACGGATTGAACAAGAAAACCCCACACAGAAAGGCCCTAATCACAGCGCCACCAGGTACCAAAAACCTGTCAGTACCACAGAGTGAAAAACATGGTCAAAATGATTTAAAATCCAATAAAACAAGAAGTCTGTTCTCTCAGGGTTCACAGTAAAGCATAGCATTCAGCCGTATTGTGAAAAACAACATTTACAAGGTTTCACTGAGTTCAAAGCTGCCAGTCAGCAACCTCACTGATATCTAACATGTCACCCAGTGCGAGCTGGAGGCCATCACCTGATGAAGCCAGCAGAACTACATCATCTGCAAAAAGACAGGGATGAGATTCTGAGATCATCTAAGTGGAAGCCTTTTGCCACTTGGCTACGCCTAAAAATTATGAACAGAATCGGTGACAAAGGGCAGCTCTGGCAGAGCCCATCACCCACCGGAAACGAGTCCGACTTATTGCCAGCGGACTAAACTCCTGCAACAGCTGTATCACGCTTCCCGAAGCACCTCCCACAGGACACCCCAGGGACAAGGTCGAATGCCATGTCCAAGTCCAGAAAACACATAAACTTGTTGGCCAAACTCTCATGCGCCCTCAAGTATCCTCGATACTGTATCTGAGGAGTATGGCATCTTACCTGTCTAAGATGCCATACAAAGAACTGAGAAGTTGTTGCTTATCCAAGGTGATTTTAAACACTCAACACTGATGGCAAGCCTATACATTTAAAATGGCGTAAATAGCATGGAGTGGTGTCAGGCAATGATAAGTTGGGCAGCTCCAGCTTACAGTGGTTTATTGGAATCCTTGCCATCCATCCATCCATCCATCCATCCATCCATCCATCCATCCATCTTCATCCGCTTTATCCGGGGCCGGGTCGCGGGGGCAGCAGCCTAAGCAAAGAGGCCCAGACCTCCCTCTCCCCAGCCACCTCCTCCAGCTTATCCGGGGGAACACCAAGGCGTTCCCAGGCCAGCCGAGAGATATAATCTCTCCAGCGTGTCCTGGGTCTGCCCCGGGGCCTCCTCCCGGTGGGACATGCCTGGAACACCTCACCCAGGAGGCGCCCAGGGGGCATCCTTGTCAGATGCCCGAACCACCTCAGCTGGCTCCTTTCGATGTGGAGCAGCAGCTGCTCTACTCTGAGCCCCTCTCGGATGGCCGAACTTCTCACCCGATCTCTAAGGGAGAGGCCAGCCACCCTTCGGAGGAAGCTCATTTCTGCCGCTTGTATCCGCGATCTCGTTCTTTCGGTCACTACCCACAGCTCGTGGCCATAGGTGAGGGTAGGGACGTAGATCGACTGGTAAATTGAGAGCTTCGCTTTTACACTCAGCTCCCTCTTCACCACGACGGACTGGTGCAGCGTCCGCATTACTGCAGCTGCAGCCCCAATCCGTCTGTCGATCTCCGGCTCCCTTCTCCCATCACTCGCGAACAAGACCCCGAGATACTTGAACTCCTCCACTTGGGGCAGGAACTCATCCCCGACCCGGAGTGGGCACTCCACCCTTTTCCGGCTGAGAACCATGGCCTCAGATTTGGAGGTGCTGATCCTCATTCCCGCTGCTTCACACTCGGCTGCGAACCGTTCCAGTGCGAGCTGGAGGCCCTCACCCGATGAAGCCAACAGAACCACATCATCTGCAAAAATCAGAGATGAGATTCTGAGGCCACCAAAGCGAAAGCCCTCCGTCACTTGGCTGCGCCTAGAAATCCTGTCCATAAAAATTATGAACAGAACCGGAGACAAAGGGCAGCCCTGGCGGAGCCCATCACCCACCAGGAACGAGTCCAGGAATTCCCACCAGGAGTTCCTGGTGGGTGGGAATCCTTGCCATTATTATAAATAAATATTCTAAATACTATTGTTCTTATTTTAAAAACTAATGCCTCCTGTTTTTAATATTTTCTGTCTTTCGTCTCTGCTTGCCTTCCTGTAAATGTCCCTGCATTCCACTGTAGTAAACAGAGTTCATCAACTCACAGCACTGCACAGTTTTGCAGTGACATCTGTTGGAAAGCAGCATAATGTAAACGTCTTATGTGTCTTATATAAGTTTTCAGGCTACAGACTGTGAGGCCATTTTTCTCTGTGTGTATGCATACTCACTCATCTCCATGTATTCTGGAGTGAGGCCTTCAAAGGGAGCCAGGGCATAGTCCAGGTTCCACTGCTGAGGTGGCTTCTCTTCCTCCCTCGCCTTTGGTGTCGTTTCTTTTTCCTTTAATGTACGGACCAATTTCTTCAATTTCCTGTTAAAATGAAGGAAGATGAAAGTGCAAAGACAATAAAAGACTTTACCTTTACTGCAACTGTACTATGTGTAAGGCTCCAACTGACTGCTGGGTTATAGCTGTGATTAATCCCTACTGCAAAAATCCATTCTAAAGTTGTCAGAGGCAGGGCATGAATACCTTCCACTCACAATTCCTGCTTTCTTGTTTACTTTAAGTAAAAGATATCAAAGCTGGAAACTAAAATAGGTGGCACCGATGCAGTTGAATGAGTGCAATGACTCCAACAAAACGATCGCATTTGGAGTTTCTAGCACAGCACAGAGTCGTTAAAACTCTCTAGACCTTAGCTGGAACAATAAAAGATTTGCAGACTGCTTGTGAAACATAATAGCAAAATAAGTATTTACAGAGGTGCTGAAATGCTGATGTTTGTTGAAAACCCAGTGAACTGACAGCCAGGGGCTGAATGTTTTAGGGTTTTTATGTAAGCGAAAAAGGGAACAGCCAACAGAGAACTGAAGAGACAGTGAAGGAAAGTGAGAGCATGGGTGTTTCTCTAAGAATGCACTCTTACATGAGTAATACAACCATAAATATGCATGTGTGTTTGCAGTTTGGTGAAGGGATATACAATACAACCTAAATATTTTTTATGTTTTGTTTGCATAAACACACATGGAGCAACAGGGCACATGTGATGAGTTACACACCTGCACACAACAATTCTACCAGGTGTGAAACTTTTAAGGAGATGAATGTGTAACAGTGGAAAGGATGGCATGCAGATATGATTGCATGTGCTGCAACTTGCAGGTCCATCAAGATGACTAACAGAGCTTTTGATGAAGCTCACCTAATGAGTGAGTAAAGCAACAATAAAAGTGTAGCCTGAAGCTAGAAAGGGTGTCTGGTTGACATCTGTTATAAACGTAGATGACCTTTGAGCTTTCAGATTTGCATGTTAATGCTAAGCTATTGCACAAAACCACTGTCCAGACATGGAAGGAATGTTACTAGAACAAGAAAGGGCAGAGCAGATGCTGCAAGAAATTGTCAGCAAGTGTGTGTGTGTGTGTGTGTGTGTGTGTGTGTGTGTGTGTGTGTGTGTACACACGTTTAGACATCTTTGTGGGAATAGAAAATTGGCATGCTACTATACTTGTGGGGACCAACAGTCACAAAACACTCGTCCCCATGTGTTTGAAGGCATTGTTGAGGCTCAAAATGTGGTGTTGGTGTCAGGTTTATAATTGGGTTACGGTTAAGTATAAAGAGCATGGTTTTTCTGTAGCCATTAATTATAGGTTCAGTGCACTGGCATAGGTTTAGGGTAAGGTATTCATTTTTGATTTTCAGGGTTAGAGTAAGCGGCTGGGGAAAGCATTATGTCAATGTCCAAATGATATCAAACACTAGCAATCAAACACATACAAGGGACAATCTTATTGCCTGACTGCTTCTTTTCATTTTTATCTTCATACAAATCGATGGACTTACGGGATGCCAATCTCAAAGATGTTGTTCTGGATTAGTTGCTTCCCCAACATGATGATGCTGAGCTGAATACACAACTCAATGAGGCACCCTCCTGGAGCACACTGGGGGATACATATCATTTTTTTTTTTTTTTTTTTTACACATTACACTGTAACTTTTGAATCCAATTTCGCTAATCCAAATGAAAAACAAACTTATGTTTAAAGGTAAAAATCACACACCTCCTCCATCCGAAAATCATTAAACACATACACATAATTTCCCGGGCGTCCAGCAAACCTGCAAAAACGTACAAAAAAAAACATTAGGTCCCAGTAGTGACACTAAAAAGAAGTGGGTGTCATTTTATAGGTGACATTTCAGATGTGGTGTTCATGGTACAATGGTGAACACAAACACAGAGGGCTTACCGTCCCTTGAAGAAAGCCACGTAAAAGATGGGAGCATATGCGTTCATAAACTTGAGTAAGAAGGCTTTCAGGATGAGCCGTTCTTCAAAGTTGGTTTCTGTTTTAGGAATCTCTGAAAAATAGTTGATGTGAAACAGTGAGAAAGAGTTAGCACGGTATTTCATGAGTGCTACAGAAAAAGAGACATGCTAATAGAAATGAAATGGGGCCTATGTAAAAGAAACATCAAGCAAACACATGCACAGCTCTATTAGGCTTGTATTTCTAAGGTGTCCACATTATTTTTTCTACAGTGTGACTCTAGACTGTTATGACTGCACAAGAATGGCGTCTGTTCAGCAGAAAGTGACAACTCTGCAAGTGAAGAGAGTTTAACATGATCACTGTGCTGGAAGTAGGTTAAAATACTGGAACTTTTCACATTGCACATCATCTCTCTCACACACACTCACAAGCGCACAACACACACACACACACTCTCTCTCTCTTCCCTCACATTTTTCCATCTAATTTTTTTCTATTTCAGAGGTTTTGAATATGAATATAAATGTAGGAAAACCCTCCTGGGATGACTGATGGGATGGCTGGAGCATGAAAACATCAAAGTTTTATCAAGCTGTCCACCATGAGGCAGAAGGACTCTTTCTCAGATACAGAAGATGAAGATGATTACATGTTTTATCAAGAGACCTAGGCATTATTTTACTCCTAGCATTTGTAAATGTGTCATTCTGGATATTTGAAACAACTCCCTGATTTCCAGAAATCAGGGTTAGATTAGATTCAAGGAGTAAATTACTAGCAGGATATAATTACCTTAGCTTAGAAACAAAACCAGGGCAATCTACTGGCCTAGCCTTAACGTAGGAAATATCAGTCTGTTGCAACTGTCATGCCAGTACATGTTCCCAAATAGACTGTAGTTAACAGGATGTATGAAGAGCTTGTATAATAAATAAATCGATCGATCGATCGATCGATCGATCGATCGATCTATCGATAGATCGATAGATAGATATTTTTTTTAAACTATAAAAAAAAAAAACCATACTTATAGCAATTCAAAAAATACATTTCTAAAGTTAATCAGACTTTGATGACTTTGAGACTTGATATCATGCATGGTGACCAGCATGGTGACTGTTAAGCTAAGCTAACATCTTGTGCAGTTACAGCTTCATTATTAAAGATATTCAAATGTTAATGATCTTTTTACTTAACTCTTGGCAGGAAAGAAAACCAATCAAGGTTTTTAGCAGTGTTCACCAGTGGATCCAGTTTTCCCCCCATTCTCTCTGGTACTTGAAACCAAAGTTACTTTACTAGAATAGAGTAAAAGGACATCTGTGTGTGTGTCTGTACCTAGCTCAGTTAACCACACTGCCACAGCACCGTAGATTTCATCCAGAATCAAGATAACCACGAGGTTGATGATGACCGCAGTGGCAGTGACTGTCACCCGAACATTGTGCCTGATCTCCGGGTCAGGGCTCATCGCCATGATCGCAGAGATTGTGATGCGGTAAATGATGACGCCGAAAACTGCAGAAAATGTCAGCGCAAACTGGAAGCAAAAACACAAGCAAAGGAAGGGTAGTTATTACTCAAATCGTTATAGAGCAATGGCTAGACTTATTATGCTCTCACACTTCAATTCTGAGAAAATGACACGGCTAGGCTAGATCAGATGTAACCAAACCTTATTTTAAAATCATACATATCTCAGAGAGGGGGATAGTAATGTTGAGAAACTCGTGCTTAAAGTGGTAACTTTCGGGATGAATAAAGTATTCTGATTCTGATTCTGATTTAGAAGGAAAAAATGTGCGCTTTGGTAAGTTTGAGCTAAAAGTATTTCTTTACTGCTAAATCCAACTGGAAAGAAAGATCTAATTGTATTCTGTTATCCGCTGTTGCTTGATGAGGTCAATCCAACCTTATAAAGTCAAATGGATCTTAAGAAAAAAAAAAAAGGAAAAAGGAATCCCTTTTATTCCCAGCTCTGCACATACATTTTTCTCATCCTACACTGGCCCTAAAACACATTTTTAAATACTCACCATGAAGAGGATAGAGGACACGTTTATCAAGTATCCGGGAAGGCGATCTTTCCAGGTCAGCTTCTCTATAGGAGACTGACAGAAAAAACAGAGGAGGAGAAAAGAGGGAAAATTCCAAATCAGTCATACAGGAATCTGTGGATCTTTAAGTTTGTTTTTAAATCTGTTATCCAGAACAGAGAGCCTACAGAGACGTCTTAAAAAGAGAGAAAAACAAAGCCCCTTCCTCCTTTCAAATGGTTTGTAAAAACTGAGTTTAGAGCGAAACAAGCAGCCAGTGAATTTCACACGACCACGGGGAACATTACCACATCTCAGCACAGACATAAGGGAGCATAAAAATGTGTTTTACTGTACGCAGCCTAAATTCAAACACTTGCTTGAGGACATCGTTTTATTCCAGAGAATCTCTAACATCCAGATGACTCCCAGCTGATTCATCCATTCTCCCAGGCATTAACCACATTAACTGGCTTCTACTTTGGAGCGATTTCAGGTCTAAGAAAACACAAGTATCTGCTTTCTTGCCAAGATTCAGATAGGAAGATTGATTTCTACAACCTCGAAAACCAGGTTACAGCCAGGAGACAGTAGCAATGCATAATTTAAAATGCTAGGAGATGACAGAAGGATCTGGTTTTGCCCAGCTACTAAACCCTGTGCAAACAAAAGTCTCGCCCAGAATGTCAGAAATTTTAATAATGGAATGTAACCTGTACAGTTACAGTTTACAGTGGAACAAAACCGCTGTCAAACTGTTTCAAATCTTCCACCCCCAGGTGGTGCTTATAGGCATATGGAAATAATGCATACATGAACATCTTCACACAGTGATAGGAAGTCAGTTTGCACACACAGACCTGAGTGGATCAAAACCCTGTATACTCTGAAGAGGGATTATGCAGCCTGGCAGTGCAATGGCACCATCTAGTGAATATGATGGCATTGTACACCCTGCAATACAAGCTTTTTAAAAACAGAAACAGGCAAATATACATATGAACCGTCACGAATAAGCTTATACAGTGGGTTGAAAGGGGAGTGTTAGACATTTAATCTGAGATTTAGAGTAAGACACCACGTCTAGGAGTAGCATCAGTTTAAAATATGGGGACGCAATAGAATTGTAGAATTAAAATGACGTACACATTTCTGCATGCAAGGACACATTTTGACATTTTGACATTTATTAGAACTACATTAATACTGGTCTAATTGCTTCAACCACTCAAGAGTTCTGCCCTTTAGTCATCTGAGGACCTCTTGGTTTTTCACTAAATAGTAAATGCACATTTAGACAGCCTTAACCATTAAAGCATGTTTCTTGCATACATCATTAGGTAGTCCTTTGGTTGCTCCAACATTTGCACTGCAGATCTGAGGTGTGTATGCTACATTCAAGTTGTGTTTTTATAAAATTAATAATGTGTTTTTCAAGCCCACTACAAACTTTAAGAGACAAATTAATTATGAGGTGTTAGCCAAGTAAATTATTGGATTACAAACAAATCTCTTAAATGTGAAGTTTTTTATTGTCACTTCAGTTCTACAACATTGTTCACTTTGCAGCTTTTGGCAAGTATTCCCAGAGAGACAGTGAGTCCAGAAGCCTTTCACTTGGGGTCAGGTTGTAGGTTGTTCGCTGATGATTGAAGACCTATAACAAAAAAAAAAAAAAAAAGACAAGTCATTTTAAAAACCCAATTCTAATAAAGTTTTAGTTAAAATTGAGAATTTGCTAAGTAATAAGTAAGATTAAAAGTTAAAACAGAGACTGTGACTTTTTATAGCTCTCTGGCATTCTGGATTAGACTCCACCTGACTGGTTCTCCATTGCTGTGTTTCAAAAGTTCAGCTAGTAATTTGTTTTAAAAAATGACCAACAAAAGGACAATTCATGGCAGAAATCCAAGAAACCATTAACACCAAAAATATTTAAAAGAAACAATCTTTCAGCAAAAACCAAAAATAATCAAAATAAAGCCATACCATCTTCTCTTAAGGTTCTCACTTCTCCTCCCCCTTTTCCAGACTCTTAGCCTGGTTCAAGTGCTGAAGGAAAATTTGATCACACCAGGACTCGTGACAAATTTCCAATCTGCTAGAGACAGAAGAGCAAAACAAGATTTAAATGAAATGTAAAATAAGGCTGCATTAAACTGCAACAAGTTATCATCAGTAGTTTCTACTTTTCACAGACACTACCACTTCTATTATTAAATAGTACTATGTATGCAAAACTATTACTGCTACCAAGTATAAATTCTTCATATTAACCTTTTTTAAAAGACTATTACTAGAATAATAAAACGTGTTAGCACTTGAATGTGACGTGGGCACTATGTGCATACTTGTCAGTTTAGATCAGATTAGATTAAGTGTGTAAATCAACTTGTGCGTTCTACTTTGGTAACCAGCAGCAGATGTCTACACTGTGTTCAGACAACAAACCAACTCATTTAATTAACTTACCGGATGGTTTTGGCAAGCTTCTTGAAAACGACCTCGTTGAGTCTTCTAAACTTGGGAACGCTGGAAAGTGTGTTTGTTTGCACTCAGAGTGCGGTGTTGAGAAATGACAAACAGGTTTCATCCTGATTACAACTGACGAAATACATTTGATTTAAAAATACACAATTTCGCTAACATTTTTCTTTCTCATTATTCTGTTGGAACAAAGTCGTTAGCCTTTCAAACGGAGGGCCTTTTGTCTTAACTGAACATGCACATATTAAATATAAAAACTTTAATGGAAATGAAAGTGTTACATGGAACACAATGTGCTTTTCTGCTCAAGTCCATTATTCAGATTTATGCAGTCTCTCACTTATAACGTCTATGCAGTGAGCAGTGTATAAAAGAACCAGAAACGAAATCAGCAACTTGTTTTTAATCTGTACATTTATCATCATTTTGAGAATCGCACCTTTTGGACATGAGCCTTCATTTCAAACATAATAAATGCTTTTCTTCTAAAATACTAACTAAATACTAACCCCACGTTTGCCTACTGGTGGTGGTCAGAGAGCCCGGTGGCGCCAGTGTCCGGCAGCCTCGCCTCTGTCAGTGCACCCCAGGGCAGCTGTGGCTACAATGTAGCTTGCCATCGCCAGTGTGTGAATGTGTGTGTGAATGGGTGGATGACTGAATGTAGTGTAAAGCGCTTTGGGGTCCTTAGGGACTGATTAAAGCGCTATACAAATGCAGGCCATTTACCATTCTTGCTCTCTCACTCTCACCCTGAAGCCTCTACATACACAAAGTGTATACAAAAAGACCTTCAGAGTGTGATGGCCATCCTGACCAAGAGAAAGAAAAAGGTAGGTCAGACTTTATATTTAGCTTGTAATGCCCACTGAGGAAAGACCAACAAAGCCTTTGCATTTGTGACAGACTTGGCTCTTAAATTGCTCCTTTTTTCAATTTCACTTTCAGTTCGTACTCCAGTTCCCCTTTTGAAGTACGTATTGCTGCACTCACTATGGATAGACTGCAAAACACTACTTCATTGGAGCAACTCAAATATTCAAGCACAGAGTATTGTGGACCAGAATCACTAAAAACCATGCTGGCTTGATTTCTGCAAAATGTAAGCAGATGCAGAAAAACACTGTATTTAATATATTAAGCAGTGGGGAACTATTCTGGTATACTACATGGCTGTTTTAGCAAATAAATGTTTACATTTGCTTAAATGTTAAGAATGATGTTATACATATAGTACCATTTCACCATTTTCAGGCACATCTAATGCAATGTAAGTGTCTAAGACAGAGCTGGCTTCCCTTTAGGATTCTGGGCTTTAAAACATGTGACCCTCTCTCTTTTTTTAGTTTGTCTTGTATTATTAGCACTAACATGCCCTGTAGTTCAAAAACTGATTTGAAACATTGTGACAGTGATTTGTCCGTCACTGAAGATTAGCCACTGATGTAGTTACGGCACTTTTACTGTCAGTTTGCAAATGTAAGCATGCAGCCTGAGCTCTGTACTTAAAGTAGCCAAAATGAATGCTCAACTTGATTTACCCAACATTTATAAGTGCTTAGTATGCCGAAGGCATATTGCTTTAAAATAACAGGACCAACGTAGAAGACTCAAAAACCAAAGACCCATTTTACTCACGTATATGTTCATATAATCTTTTGATTTGATCCTACAGCACATTCAGGTAACAATGGTTCAAGTGTGTGAGAGGGAGTTGTGTGTCGCCATAGTGACGGTCACTAATCTTACCCCTGGCTTCCTGCCCAGCATGCATCACTCCCACTCAGCCCGCCCTCCCTCAGTTTCTTTCCATCCCTCTACTTCTCCAAGTCGGCTTATTTGTGTTGTGCATCTTTTTGTCATATAAATTTGTGTTTTAAGTCTCACACTCTGTCATTTCTGCATTCACAGAATTCCATCCGCGTCTTGATGTCAGTGGCTTCCATCTCCTCCTTCAGCCAGCTTATTATCCCAGCAGGGTACCTGATCAGAGCTAGGTGTTGATAGCCTAGACTTTGTTTTTGCCATTCAGCTGACTCCCCAGGACTTGCCTGAACCTCTGCAGGTACTTGGTGTTTGCAGCTTTCATAGTGGCCTCTTCATGGTTCCCATTTGCCTGTGGGATCCCCAGGTACTTGTAGCTGTTTGTTTGTTTGTTTTTTTGACAGTAGACCTAACCACAATTAACTTGTCATACAAGAAAAGGTGTAACAAACAGTATGCCTCCGTTGAGTCCATTAATGTCATGTGGTACACCTGCGATGAGGAAAAAGCCCACAGAGATAAAGGTTGCAAAGAAGGATTAGCAGCTCACCCAATTCATAAGGGGGTCCTGTTAACTGTCTAGCAACAAGGTTTGTAGAAAAGAAATCCTTTAGATCCAACAAATCATTTTACCTTTGCTGTGTTATAAAGAATGTTCCTTTTTTAAAGACTATATTGGAAGGATTTCTTAACATTAATTAGCTTAACTACCTGGGAAAACAGTACTACAGTGCTTTGGTTGAGAACTATTTTCAGACCTGGATTACTACTTCTTTGATTAGTGTGTAAAGCGTGTGTTTAGCCTGTTTAATGACAAGGCAGTTTGAGAAAGGAAAGACATGCACGAACTCATCCAGGGTGGAATAGAACCAGGCCGCACATGGGTCACCTACCAGCACCCAAGTTGAGCCAGATTTCATTCCATTCTGAGAAAAAAGCAAAAATCATACACTACTATCTGAATTTTTCCCAGAGCACATGTTCTACAGGGTGACGTGGGCAGTGGAATGCAGGGTAATTTTGTGTGTCATGCCCTTCACTTGTACCATCATTCCCACCAAGCTGCAAAGCGCAATCTTTTCCCTCCCTACTTTCTGTGTTTCTGTTTTCTGCCTGCTTGATTGCAGGATGTGATGAGCGGGGGAAGTCAGACTGCCAGCTGCTTGTCATCATCCTGCTCTGCAATAAATACCTAGATCCAACACTTTGACTGTGAAAACATTGTATACACAACTGCCAGATCATGCAGTCTCTGTTAGTTTATTGCCCACTCATGTATTCGCATTTACCAACACCTGTTCTTCTCTGTCTGCAGCATTCATCTGCCTAAGCCCCTTCTTATCTTTCTCAGTTCTGAGCTCTCTGTTCTCTGAACTTCTCATACAGCAGTCCTTAGCTGCATTGGTGCCCTGGCCCTGCCTATTGCTTCAACCTCATCGTGACCTCCATTCAAACCCAACTCTCTCCCACCAACAATGAGCTTTTTTTTTTTTTTTTTTTTAAATACGCAATCTTCCTGTTCCTGCTCATATCTGTGCTCTGCTTTCGGGTTCATCAACTAGCCCAACTATATGGGCAATTTTAACTCCTGCTGTGGTCATCACATACCTGGATTGATATATTTAAAAGGGGTATGCTAGAAAACATACAAAGAAATACCTGTGAAGTGGAAACGGTAGCACCCTGAGGATGGGACAGGAAGAGAAGAACAGACAGCAGCCTGCAGGAGGGGAAAGAAAGGATAGGGAAAGCAAGGTGGGAGCAGGAGGGAAAAGAAAAGGACAGGTGGTAGAAGAGGACAGGGGAAGGAGAGGAGGGGTTACCGGTATTCCTGCAGACATGGCTGACAGTAGTTTTTGTCTCCATCTGTCCTTCCCTGTCACTGTCCCGTCCTCCTGCTTTGCTGGCTGAAAGACAGGGGGGACAAGTTACAGACACACAGACAGACAGACAAATACACAGACAGACACAGACAGACAGACACACCCACTATCACTCAAAAGCTTGGAGGATGTTTTTCTCTTTGCACATAAAGCATATTTGTTTATATAAAATATAACATATTTATTTAAGTCACATCGATTTACAACAATTCTATTAATTATGAATCACACCTCCTTTTTAATGGACCATCTGTGTGGCACACTTTCAGCAACAAGCATTCCTGTACTCCACATTATATTACCTAATACAAGTTTGTTAAAAGTCAAAAAATAAAAAATAAAAAAACAAAAAAAACATGAAGGACCTAAAGACTCTGATAAAGTCAGGGTTGGGTACCAAACTCTGTACTTTTTAGGGTACTGACTGAATTATCTACTGAAAACCAACTCACACTAAATCATTCGGTGCCAAATTTTAGGTAAGCGTAAGAAAGAGCATGACTATTACTAACTATCACTCAAGTTAACCAAAAGATCTCTCAGGTGCGGTTACGCTTTCAAAAAATAAAAATAAAAATTGCGCAACGATTGCTCTCTGTAACATTTGCAGAGGAAAATGAAGGAAAAAAAAATGGCAACACATCAAATCTGAGGAAACACCTGGTCAAACACAAAGTGCATTGGCTCTGAAGAGTGTCCCATATTTGATTGGCTGAAAGCCACCGAAGGACCTGCAGCTAACTTTCGCAAGTCTTTCGTCAACGTATAAGAAGTTGAACCCATTGATGGTGAGGAATCTTTAAGTGGCACACTAACAGCTCTATCAATTTCTTCATTGTGGTTATGGGTCAGGAGATAGAGTGGTTCATCCACTAATCAGAAGGTTGGGTGGGTTCCTGGCTGCTCCAGCCTGCATGCCAAAGTATCTGTGGGCAAGATACTAAATCCTGAGTTGCAACTACAGTGGGGCAAAAAAGTATTTAGTCAGCCACCGATTGTGCAAGTTCCCCCACTTAAAATGATGACAGAGGTCAGTAATTTGCACCAGAGGTACACTTCAACTGTGAGAGACAGAATGTGAAAAAAAAAAAATGAATTCACATGGTAGGATTTGTAAAGAATTTATTCGTAAATTAGGGTGGAAAATAAGTATTTGGTCACCTCAAACAAGGAAAATCTCTGGCTCTCACAGACCTGTAACGTCTTCTGTAAGAAGCTTTTCTGTCCGCTACTCGTTACCTGTATGAATGGCACCTGTTTGAACTCATCATCTGTATAAAAGACACCTGTCCACAGCCTCAAACAGTCAGACTCCAAACTCCGCCATGGCCAAGACCAAAGAGCTTTCGAAGGACACCAGGAAAAGTATTGTAGACCTGCACCAGACTGGGAAGAGTGAATCTACAATAGGCAAGCAGCTTGGTGTGAAAAAATCAACTGTGGGAGCAATCATCAGAAAATGGAAGACATACAAGACCACTGATAATCTCCCTCGATCTGGGGCTCCACGCAAGATCTCATCCCGTGGGGTCAAAATGATCATGAGAACGGTGAGCAAAGATCCCAGAACCACACGGGGGGACCTGGTGAATGACCTGCAGAGAGCTGGGACCAAAGTAACAAAGGTCACCATCAGTAACACACTACAACGGCAGGGAATCAAATCCCGCAGTGCCAGACGTGTTCCGCTGCTGAAGCCAGCGCATGTCCAGGCCCGTCTGAAGTTTGCCAGAGAGCACATGGATGATACAGCAGAGGATTGGGAGAATGTCATGTGGTCAGATGAAACCAAAGTAGAACTTTTTGGTATAAACTCAACTCGTCGTGTTTGGAGGAAGAAGAATACTGAGTTGCATCCCAAGAACACCATACCTACTGTGAAGCATGGGGGTGGAAACATCATGCTATGGGGCTGTTTTTCTGCCAAGGGGACAGGACGACTGATCCGTGTTAAGGACAGAATGAATGGGGCCATGTATCGTGAGATTCTGAGCCAAAACCTCCTTCCATCAGTGAGAACTTTGAAGATGAAACGAGGCTGGGTCTTCCAACATGACAATGATCCAAAACACACCGCCCGGGCAACAAAGGAGTGGCTCCGTAAGAAGCATTTGAAAGTCCTGGAGTGGCCTAGCCAGTCTCCAGACCTCAACCCCATAGAAAATCTGTGGCGGGAGTTGAAAGTCCATGTTGCTCGGCGACAGCCCCAAAACATCACTGCTCTCGAGAAGATCTGCATGGAGGAATGGGCCAAAATACCAGCTACTGTGTGTGCAAACCTGGTAAAGACCTATAGTAAACATTTGACCTCTGTTATTGCCAACAAAGGTTATGTTACAAAGTATTGAGTTGTATTTTTGTTATTGACCAAATACTTATTTTCCACCCTGATTTACGAATAAATTCTTTACAAATCCTACCATGTGGATTCATGGATTTTTTTTTCACATTCTGTCTCTCACAGTTGAAGTGTACCTCTGGTGCAAATTACTGACCTCTGTCATCATTTTAGGTGGGGGAACTTGCACAATCGGTGGCTGACTAAATACTTTTTTGCCCCACTGTATATATGATCAGCTCCCAGGAAGATCTTTTAAATTTTTCTATTTTTCTTCCCTAATCAATTTTGGGATGGTGTAATGATGATCCTGTGTCATGTGAACCAGTTCCCTGCTTCCCTCTGGCAGCAGCAGGCAGCCATCTGTTACCACTGCAAAAGTATGTGGGCCAACAGGACTCAGTGTGATTGACCTGGTTTACACAGAGAATCTAGATCACTCCCAGTCATGAGATAATCTTGGACATGTTGAAAACCAGCTGGGTGAAAGGAAATATATTTCCTTCATATTTGTATTATGTATACAGATCACTGAATTTAAAAAACATGACTTGTTACCATAACACGTTCCTATAGTAAGCACTTTAATAGTATAGCTTTGTTTTCTTTGCCTTCCTACCTCATTCTTTTTCTTCTTCTTTTTCTTATTGTTCTGCTTCTTCTGTCTTTTCTGCAGGAGGACGGTCTCATATCTTGGCCTGGGGTGTTCCTGAAAGAAAACAGGAGTGAGAAGGAGTTAGGTTCTGGACATTCTATCTGACTCTCATGTGGGCATCTATGTGTATGCCACATGTACATTCCAGGCTAGTGTGGGATTAGCATTAGATGATAATGCATTTAGTGCCAATGTTAAGTGTCACTGCAGGAGGAGGTAGTGTGGCCACACGCAGATTGTAGGAGTGAAACTGGTTAAGAAAAAAGAAAAAACCTCTGCCAATCTGAATGTTCAGAAATTTTTCTGCTAATTTTGTAGGTTTGATGCGTTTATGTTTGCACTTTAAAAAGCATTTACCTCATCCTCCTCAATGCCTGTCAAGTCCCAGCTGAAGCTCAGACTGATCTGACGTCGCTTCCACTGTTCCAGAAATAGCACCGCTGCTCAATCACACAAACGAGGAACTTTAATAAAGGTTACAGTATCGTAAATCTCCAATTGCAAGTTTCCAACTGCATCATATGACTTAAAAGTTGACCCTAAGTTTTTATTTTAGAGTTGACTAAACTACTTCTTTTTCAATTGATTCAACGACATAGCGGGCAAGCAAGAAAGCAAGAGAGAAATAATGCATTTGTCCCCTAATTGCTCTTTGACAGTGACTTGGTGTAATTTAAATTTACAGCTGCCCAACCTGAGCTGTTCCTGTGACTTATTTGTAACATATATACTCATTTCTAATCGTGTCCATTCTGGTCATTGCCAATGAAGGATTTAACATCTTCCACCTCCCATCTTGCCTTTGTACCAGTCTCCAAACCAGACATCATAGTAACTCTCACTACTGTCCTGCAAACCTTTGCTTTCACACTTGCTGCTATCAACAAAATCACCTATTCACCTCTCTCATGTGCTGTATGTTGCTTTGGATAGCTGCCAACAGATGTTTAACTCATCTATCTTCAAAACATCTGCTGAGTGCAGCTTCACTCTTACACCAGTCACCCTCTCTTTCACACAAACTTATTCTGTCTTGTTTCCAGGGACTTGTCCTTTTCTCTCCACTGTATACCTCCACCTCTCCTGGCTCTCTTCCACCTGCTTCCTACTCTCACTACAGATCTTAATGTCATCTGTGAAAATGATACCCCACAGAGACTCCTGCCTGACCTCATTAATCAGCCTGTCCATTACTAGTGCAAACAAGAAGCCGATCCCTGATTAATCCCACTCAAAGCTCAGACATATGTCAATCCTACCACATACCTCACAGCTGTCTTACCATCTTCATACATGTCATCTACCAGCACTCTCACTCTATCACTCCTTCCTCATACAGTACAACAGTTCCGCACTTGGCACCCTCTCATATGCTTTATCTAGACCATCAAAGACACAGTACAGCTCCTTCTGACAGTCTATACTTTTCCATCAACACCCAAACATCATGCTGAGAAAGAACTACAGATGTGAAGCCACACTGCTGCTCATTGATTGTCACCTCTCTTCTTAACCTAGCTTCAGCAACTCTTTCCCACAGCTTCATGGTGTGGCTCGTTAACTTTATCCCTCTGTATCTACTATGGCAGCGGTCCCCAACCCCCGGGCCACGGACCAGTACCGGTCCGTGAGTTGTTTGGTATCCGGCTGCGAGAGTTGAGGCTCGGGTGTGAAATTTATGGTTCTCAGGGTTTTTATCGTTTTTTTTTTTTTTTTATTGTTTTTATCGTTAACTCAGTTTCCCTGGGTCTTTTCCCATGTGTTATGCATAAATCTTTTTTTTGGTACAGTTACCGGTTTTATTTTGTTGTATTTATCTGCAACACCTTAGAGGCCAGTCTGTGAAAATATTGTTGGGCATTAAACCAGTGCATGGCGCAAGAAACGTTGGGGATTGCTGTACTATAGCTCTGCACATCAGCCATTTCTTCTCCATTCCTCAGTCATGCTCTCACTCTCCAAGATTGTGTCTGGTTAAAAATCCCACTGCCCTCTCTCCTACACATCTTTATACCACCACAGGTATGCCACCTGAACCATCCACCTTTCTAATCTTCATCCTCTTCATAGCCGTCCTCACTTCCTCCTTACTAATCTTCTGCACTTCTTAATACACCATTTATCCTCCTCTGTCATGTTCTTTACATTCATGAGCTCCCCAAAGTACTCCTTCCATCTTCTCAGCATACTCTATTCAGTCATTAGTAGAATTCCATCTCTATCCTTAACCACTCTAACCTGCTGCTCCTTCCTTAGTGTTCAGTCTCATGTAATTTTATACAGATTCTCTCAGGACATAAAATTCAGGTCATAAGATACAGTCCCAATCAAAAGTTTAGGACCACATGCCTTTAAAAGGCCAAATCTGTGCAAAAATGTGGATTGTGCGCTGCTAGAGACCCTGCTTATGCAGTTCAGCAACCCGACCCCGTTCAAAAAGGGAACATTTTGCCTTTGCCATCAGAACACCATGACAGTATGACTACCGGACAGAAAATGACAATGAATCCACATTTTGCACAGATTTGGCCTTTTAAAGGCATGTGGTCCTAAACCTTTGATCAGCTGTAAAACAGTCTGTTTCAGTTTAAGCATTGTTTTCAATAAATTGCATGCTCAAAAAAAATGTTTTGTCTCACTCCCATTTCTTCTTGTTGCATGTTGAAGCTCTACTTAGAACCTTGTTAAGATCCAACCATGCCAAACATGTTATTTGCCATTTTTCAAGTGGTCTTAAACTTTTGATCAGGACTGTATCTCTGAGCATTTTCATAACCAGCCCACCTGTCATCTCGGTATGCATATGCAAAAACACATAACCTTACCCCATAGAGACATGAAGATGGCAAAGAAGACAGTGGCAGGGTTATCAAAGAGGTGTGAAGCTTTGGCGGTTCCACAGGCAGTGCTGAGATGCCAGAAGTCACATGCTCGGTCACACAGAGGACACATGGTGAAATTGAGACGCTGGTCACACATCTCCAGACTGAAGAAGAGGGGGAAAAAATATCAAATCTAGAGTGCCCACCATTATATAACACGTGGTGTAGTGTTAATGTTTATGACTATAAGATTAACTGAGGCTCTATATTTCTGTCTGTGGATTCACTCTCAGCTAAAAAGGCGCATGGATCTTTGGGTCTGTTACATTTAACCACAATAAATGAATGGAACTTTTAACACATAACCACAACACAAGCTTTTCTACTTTGACCCTATTCATACTTGGTGTAGGCTGAATTATCAGCCTTCCACTTCATCACACACACGCACACACACACACACACACACACACACACGCACACGCACACACGCACACGCACACGCACACACGCACACACGCACACGCACACACGCACACAGAGCCAGCTGAGCCTTTTGTGCGCCACCCACACAACCCTGACTAAAGCCAGATACAGCAGGTATCTGGGCAATCCCTGTCTAGTAAATGTGTGTATGGGCATATGTGCATGCAATGGCAGGAACAAATCCTTATTTTCTGCATTATGCTAGAATCCGTATTTTAGGGAACATCTCATTCCATAACCACTTTTTACAGTGTGGGATTGTACAATGATTTTCTCTCTCAAATGAAACTGCAACAGTAAAACTAGAGATTTTTGCAGTGGATTTCTAATGTACCTTGGTATATTAGTGTCCATTGTCGCCACTCCATAGCCAAACACAATGATACCCACTATGGAAGCTGGTACAAGCAGCTGGGTGTACACGCCGAGCCATGCAAAGTAAAGGCCGATCTTCTCACCAAAGTACTTCCTGTGGGTAAGGAATAATGCAGTTCATGGTTAGGGCACAGCAGACGGAATTAGTATGTAAAACAGGTGTAAGGATCCTGATGCTGTGTTTGACCCCAAAATAGATTAAGAGGGCTAATGCTCTTATTATTTAGGGTGTTTCCTACCTCTGCAAAGCCTTTAATAGTTGCTTCTTAAAGACTGGTGTACAAATTCTGCCTGAGCAAGATCTAAAGACTCCAACATGGACTTAATTAACTTTAACAATGGATAAATCTGTGCTACTTACTGCAGAGTAATCAAAATAGTATAATTAGTTACACTATTTAGTTATACTATTTAGAAGTACAAATCAACAGAATATATAGTAAATAGCAGCATCAAGTTTTTATGATTGTCAGAGGTTTATTACCACAAAGCAAATGTGTCCACATGTAATGAGATAAGCAACATTCTTCATTCTGTGTAATTTTGCTGAGTCAATAATTGTGTCAGTACATAGTATTTTAGCCCTCAGCCTACTCTATTGGGTGTTCTATTGGATTTAGGTCAGGCGAGTACGGGGGTCATTGAATGGTATCAGTTTCTTCATATTCAAGCAACTGCCTGCATTCTCTCACCATATGAAGCCGAGCACTAGGTGAAACCCGTCAGTGTAGGGTCTGATGGCAGGCCGAAGGATTTCATCCCCATATCTACTGGCAGTCAGGGTGCCAACACCCAGCATGTCGAGGTCTGTGGATATTCCTCCATGGATATATGCCTCCCCAGACCATCACCGACCCACCACCAAACAGGGCATACTAAATGAGCTTGCATGCAGCATTACATTCTCCACAGCTTCTACAAACCCACGACTGTCACAGGTGCTCGGGGTGAACCTGCTCTCATTTATGAAAAGCACAGGGTGCAAGTAGTGGACCTGCTATGACTGGTGTTCTATGGTAAATGTCAAATGGGCTCCACAGTGCCAGGTAGTGAGCACAAGGGACATCGGGCCTTCAGGCCACCTGTATGAAGTCTGCTGGAGGTCATTTTGTAGCTCTGGTAGTGCTCATCCTGTTCCTCCTTGAGCACATACCAGTCCTGCTAATGGGTACAGCCCTGTCCAGCTCTCCTAGAGTAACTTCTGTGCTCCTAAAATCTCCTCTATGTTCCTGAGTCTGTCAATATTGGGTCAGGCTGAGATATAAAATTTGCAGTTGAAACAAATATAAATTCTTGATTTGTGAGTCTTACAAGGTGGTTTGGCTAGTAAGGAATCATTCATGACCAGTATACACATGGTGACTAGTAACGCCAAAGAACAAATGGGCATGTGAATATCTTAAGAACCATTTCACTAGCTGGCCGACATTCTTATTTTAGGTTTGACAGCATTTTTTAGTAGATAAAGGTGAATGGCATAAACATGAATTGAGCTGCTGTTTGGGGAAGGGCTCTGAGGGGACTGGCGGCGGCTCCCGTGCCTGGCAGGTCCCCATGTACATCTTTCACTAATCATGTATGGCAGAGTCATATTAAATTAAAAGAAAAACGGAGGTCTTCGTGTTGATGCTGTGGTTACTTTACCTGACTAGATCAATGGGTTGGTACTTGTAAAAGGCTGAGTATCTAGCCCACTCTTCATGCAGAACCTGACAGACAAGACAAAGCAATAGAGAGAAAGGGAGAGGGAGAGAGAGAGAGAGAGGGGGAGAGAGAGAGAGAGAGAGAGAGAGCGAGAGAGCGAGAGAGCGAGAGAGCGAGAGAGAGAGAGAGAGAGTCAGTGTGGGCGTATTTTGTCATGTTGTAAGTTGAAAATGATTCTCAGAGGTAGAGCTCATCTGTAGGCAGTAACATTCTGATTGGCCGAATTAAACCTCAGTGGATGAAGCCAACAAGCTGCAGTATAAGTAACATTATCCTGCAGCCAAGTGAAATGCAGTAAGAGAGGAGGAAAACCGCATTATGAAGCCTGGTGCTCCTCGTGCTTAAAAGATAAAAATCTAACAAGGTATGTGGTTGAACTAGAACATGTTACAAAAACTGGAGTAAACACAAGGATAAAGACTAATCCTCTCAATTTTCACATTTCAATTTTCTATTAATATTTTGCTTTGAAATTTGAGTCGGATCCTGTTTTTTTGCACTTTGAGAGTTTTGTAAACACGTTAGACAGATGTTGGAAGAAAATCAAATTAAATATGAGATGAGGATGGCAAACTAAAGCTCAGTTGTTCAGAAAAGTGGAGGTCCCTTTTTGAGTTGCTGGGAGTTAACATGTTTTGGACAGCTGACTTGACTGAGACTGAGTTTTCATAGCTGTACCACATCACTTAAAGGAACAAAGGGGGTGACAGGAATGAAAGGCTGAGTCAACGCACCTGTCTGTCGTTCCTCTCCTCCAGGTGTCCGATGACCTTGTAGTCACCCTGAGCAGTGAGAAGAGAGGATGAAAAGCATGAGTGCACACAGGCGCACGACAACAGGCAGCACAGTGCACTTGTGGAAAACATGTAGAAATACAGAAATTAAAAACACTCGAAATACAGTATTTGAAGTTGTTAAGAGCAGATAATGTGGTAAGAGGAGGTTGTCTGAAGTGTTAATATCAATCAAGTTAGATGTCAGAGTAATTGTCAGTTTTATAGCTGGTTAAACCACGGGGCCATGCCAGTGTACATCTTTAATTTAGAGCCAAAGACTTTTCAGAAACTGAAATTATCATTTTAGGTCAGAGAAGGCATGATAGACTCCAATTTGTTCATTTAAATGGATTTTTCTACACACTAAGGTTAAATATGGAGATCCACAGGGTTCTATGCTGGACCAATTCTATTACACATGCTTCCCTTAGGCAGCATAATTAGACATACATTTTCATTTCTATGCAGATGAAACTCAGGGGATCTATGAAAGTAAATGATACACACCAATTAGCTAAGCTGCAGGAATGTCTTAAAGAAAAAGACTGGATAACCTCTAATTTACTGCTTCTAAAATCAGATCAAACTGGGGTTATTCGACTCACTCCTAAGGATCTTAGAAATCTGATGGCTGCTTGGCCTCATTACCTTGGCTTCCAGTATCACCGTAAGGAATCTATTATATTAAACAAATATTTAGGACTTCTTTCTTCCATCTGTGCAATCTCTTAAAAAATAGAAATATCCTGTCTAAGAGTGATGCTGAAAAACTATTCCATGCATTTATTTGTTCTAGGAAAAATGATCCAAAGTGCTGCAGCAAGAGTACTGACAGGGACTACAAACAGCTTTTTTCCACCATACTGGTTCCTCTTCAATCACTGTTAAAGCTGATATTATATTTAAAATCCTTGTCCTCACAAACAAGGTCTTAAATAATCAGGCCCCAGTAGAGCACTTAGCTCTCAGATTTCCTTCTGGTTCCTAAGATATTTAAAAGTGGAATGACAGGCAGAGTCTTCAGCATTCAGGCCCCTCTTCTGTGGAACCAGCTCCCAGCTTGAACTTAAAAGCAGAGAGAGTGTCTTCTAAGTTCAGGCTTAAAACTTTCCCTCTTGTTAAAGCTTAGCTGGGGCTGGATCAGGTGATCCTGAATTTAGTGTAACTAAACACTACAATAGACACGGCTTGCTGGGGCTTTCCATGATTCACTTAGCATTTCTTTCTCACTCACTTGTTTTTGCCTCAGCATTTAATTATCAGATATTCGATTCTGGCTCTCTTCCTCAGTACATGTTTTGTCCAATTTCCTTCCACTCACCCTCAACCTGTCACAGCAGATAGCTGCCCCTCCCTTAGCCTGGTTCTGCTGAAGGTTTCTTCCTGTTAAAGGGGAGTTCTTCCTTCCCACTTCTTGATGCATGTTCAATCATCCAGGTAAGTAAATCTCCAAAAGTTGATTCTGTTCATCTGGACGTAGCGTTTTGTGGAAGAAACGTTTCATCACTCATCCAAGTGACTTCTTCAGACTCAGCTGACTGCAGACTGAAGAAGTCACTTGGATGAGTGACGAAACGTTTCTTCCACAAAACGCTACGTCCGGATGAACAGAATCAACTTTTGGAGACTTCCTTCCCACCGTCGCAAAGTGCTAGCTTAAAGGGGGTCATATGTTTTTGGGCTTTTTTCTCTGTCATTGTAGGGTCTTTACAATACAAAGTGCTTTGAAGCGACTGTTGTTGTCATTTGGTGCTGTATAAATAAAACTGAATTGAATTATCACTCACAAAATATAATTAGATAATCAAAAATTAACACAGAACAGTAATTCTTCCTTATATTTCAATTTTCAATTTCAATTTTATTTATATAGCGCCAAATCACAACATAAGTCGCCTCAAGGCCCAATTATGTATTATATGTACCCGTTAATTTCAAAACTTGAGAAATTCCTGCACTAGTCAGTATTTTGCTACGTCATTTGTCAGAGTGTAAGATTTCTACTCCAAGAATGTTTCCACTCACTGAAAATTGAAATCTAGTAAAACACATTAAAACCATCAGCGTCTCAGGGGACTTTGCACTTACATCGTGAAGAGGGAAGGCAGCGTCATACACGCCTTTAGCTATCAATGTGCTGATGCCTGAAAGAGAGAGAGCAGAGACGTGAGACAACCCCAAGAGAGTTTGAGTGTCATTTATGAGGGGTTTCCTTTTCCTGCTAAGCATCGTGAACTGCATCCTCTGAAAAGACGGCAGTTTTTACTTGCATTGAAAGGCAAGTGAGGTTTCAACCAGAAACTCAAACAGCTGGCTGGGCTTTTAAAAAAATAAGTGTTTGAGGCACTTACAAAGAGGTGTGTAAGCACATTTTTTACTGAAAAAGAATTAAGGATTGAGGTTAAAATAACTGTTCCAGGCTAAGAGGAAATTCATTTTTAGACAATGAAAAAGAGCACCTCCTTTTATTTATCCAATATCCAGCACTACTTACTTGTGATTCGATTTTTTTAAGGATGTGATTTGTTGTCCCAAAAGGATAATAATAAAAAAGAAAAATGGTTCTTTCCCCACACGTATTGTATAGCCTGTACCATTTTAAAAAGTCTGGTTTTCAGTGTCAGACAGACTGGTTCTGTCTTTTGCCCTTGAAAGTTTTCACACGTTAAATCGTGGCCTGCCCGTTACCTGTCAATGTCAGGGGTGGACGCTGATGCATGACATGACGCGGCATACACAACTACCTCTTCCATCAAACTAACTAATCAATTATCAGTGCCTCAAAGGGGACACGGACCTATGCAGCGATTAGCTGTGCTATTAATGAACATCACGACCAACACACATACACCTACGCATGAATGCTCACTCAACCAGCCAGAAACAACCACAACTCCCAGTGGCCCCTGCTTCAATCTCAGCCTGACCCGGGAAGTATGACCCACTTGTAGAAGAGATGGAGTAAAGCAACAGAGACAGAGAGGGAGAGTGTGTGTGTGGGGATTGTGTGAGCCTGGGTGGGCGGGGGGGAGGGGAAGAGAGAAAATAGAGGTTAAAAAGATGCAACTCTATTTTTCTCGTCCCTTCTTGCCCTACAGCTTCATTAGTACCCGCTGGCTGAGACCTTCTGCTGTGATAGGCAAGCCAACCAGACATATGGTGGACATTAGAAATGAAACTGGGATCAGCATATCTATATGGGACCGATGGGCATTATAAGTGTGACAGGCAGATGCAACCATAATCTGCGTCTAATTAAATGCTACAGTTATATAAACAGGAAAGAGCTGCACTAACAAAGAATCAGGGGATACCTGATACCATGCAGTTCTTTCATGTCTCATACGGACAAACAGTGGTGGATATATTTTAATGGAAATTCCAATGAAAGTACAATGAAGCCTTTAAGACAGCCGTCATCTGCGTGCCTTGCATGTTTATTTTCTAGATTACCTCAACAAATTATGGGTCACGCACAATTGCACAAACAAAGAGTGCGGCTGAACATATTGACTTAGCTGCTGAATGTCCCTATGGGTGTCTATGGTTAAAGGAATTGTTATTGAGCAGCCTTTCTAGGAACGGCCTGGTGGGAATAGGTTGTTGGGAAAATGATCTCTGTGTCATCCAACTATGCAGCACAGCACTCATTGTTTAGACAACCACTTGAACGTCACTTTATCTCTCTAGTGCACAAACAGCTTGCATGGCTCTGCGACCTTCTAGTACCTTCTTCTTCCTAAACTAAGAATTATTGCTGTATAACATTTAACTACAAATCTATAGTTTTACCTTTCACAACAGAGAACAAGACAATATGAGATGCTCGGGTGTTATTTAGTTTATCATCATTGACTCAAATAAATGTTGCCTGATTGCTACACCCTGTTTGAAGGGTGCTATAAAACGGGTGTAGTCAATGTGCTGTTATACCAAAGGTGTAACCAAAATGCTCAGTATTGTATACGTATTGTATACAGATCTAAGTAGCTTGGAAAGAAAAGCCAGTGGATTTCTTTAGGTTTCTTGAAGATGTTTCACCTTCATCAGAGAAGCTTCTTCATTTCTAAAACCAAATGGTGGAGTATTTAATCCCTAGTGGGATTAACCCTTAAGAGGGCCGTTGACCCGCTATTGATTATGTGCCTCATCACATGAGCCAAGGTGTGAAAAGGGTGTGGGTCATTATCAGCAGAGTTTTCAGGTGAAACTATTGTGAGACCTTGGCTCACCCGATCATGTGACCTATTGAGATCAAGTCACAGAAGATGTGAGTGGGCGTTGAGGTGTCTGGGGAGGGATCTCAAAACTGGCTTGTAAGTTGGTGTTGTAAGCCACCCCAAAGTGGACAATGACAAGACAATGTTGTTTCATTTGTCATTCTGCTTCTTCCTAGTTGGTGTCTGACCTTTATCCTGTGCATCTTTACAGATTCGATGAATTGGGATAACCACCTGTTTAAAGAGCTTTCTTTACATGTGTGCGTTCCTTTTCTTTCCTTTCTGGCTTACAGGGAATGTTTTCAGCCCGGTGTTCTAGGGTTCTGATTACTCCAATGTTGTGTTCCAGAGGGTGGCGGTGGAGTCAAAGAGTGGGTACTGGTCTGTGTGTGGGCTTCTGGTAAACTTCCAATGTTGAGGTTTCCATTCTCTTCAATGTGCACAGCACAGTCCAGAAATGGCAAACTATTATCCTTCTTGTCTTCCCTGGTGAACTTTATGTTTCTATCCACTGAATTGAGGTGAACAGTGTAGGCTTCTACTTCTTGGGTTTTGATTTTGACCCAGGTGTCATCCACATATCTGCAGCAGTAGAAGCCTATAGAAAGTCCAGTCACGTTTCTTCCGAGTGCCTCGATTCGATTACCATGAGATTGAGATTACCATGATCTGGATGACTGAGAACCTACACATCCATATTGAATGCAAACATATTTTGAAGCAGGGTTTTATTGTCATAGGCTCTGGTGTAGACCAGTGGTTTAGAGGTTTTTATGGCACACTAAAGAGCAAAGCAAAATTTCCAGCAACACCTGTTTTTATATCTGCAGAAGAGAGTGTTTATGTCATCTGGAACACCAGATCCTTTTGCACTTAAAAATAAATAAATAAATAAATAATGCTTGACACTATGCTAGCAAATGATAAATTCACATAAACTTTCCTCAAGACATACCAGTGTGTCTCTGTTAAGAAGCACTGGTGTAGAAATAATCTAAAATGAGTTAGTTCTGGGAGTAACCAATGGCGGACCAAATTTCAGGAGGCTGGGAAGGATATGATTGGAGGAGTGTTGCTGCTTTCCAGCACAGGTGAATGAGATCAATTATACTGAAAACTATTTTAGACTAGCAACATGACAGTTAAAAAAAATGAGTGAATAACTTAGTGACTTCTATTAGACACTGATGCCTTCAGCAAACCACTTGAGATCTGCTATTGGAGTCTATTGGAATACACATTTAAACACTGATAAAGCAGAGGCACAGCAAACTTCTAATGAAATGCTTTGTACCCTCACCTATGGTTTGACAGGTTCGTGCACACACCGTCCGTCTCAGGATCTCATAAACCTGTGGAACATTTCAGCTTGTTAGACTGGAAAAATTGACTAATCTTGAAAAAAATATGATACAGGAGGTAGTGATGTAAACATAGAGACTTACTATTCTGCCCCTTGTAGAATTGTCAAAGAAAGTGTCTTTAGATGTGATGTTGTACCTGAAGGAAACACAACCAATGAACACTATGGTACACTATGGCAGGGCTGCTAAGGTTTTTGCAAAACATAGTCTTTTCAACTTTAAACACAAAATGCACCTGCAACAACACCAAACAGGTGGCTGTGTGTTACAAGTTTGTGGTTTAAAAAAACAAAACAAAAAAACAAGTGTAGTGACTTTTCGACAATAAATGATTTGACATCATTTGTTGTTTAGGTTAATAGAAGGTTGTGACTATAGCATCCATAGTCAGATCCAACTAAGGACCAGCCCTCGTACTAGACAGTTGGTTTTCTTATCATTACTTAGTCTTATTTTATACTGAAACCATAAAATAAGGCTCTATAGAAAATAAATCTGTGTTCATATTTATCTCACAAGTGTAGCTTGTCCCTGGAGAAGCAGTGTGAAAGAAATTTGGTGCGTCCATGATCTTGATGTGGTACTTTAGGCTGGAAAGGCTTGGTCAGCGTTCTCCACACTGTGCTCATACTGGAGCCGAAACCAGTTTCCTCTTTGATTTCATAACTCTGGGGTAACCAAAACATACAGAGTTAACCATGTTACTACCTGTAAGATACACACATCCAAAGAACTTAACACTGTCTGAGAATTAAAGACCTAACACTGAGTGGTACTGCAGTAATAACCCCACGTGTAAATATAATTATGGGTATGACTGTCTCTGTACTTTTAACTGAATTTTAAAAAAACTGGCATACCAAAGTCTTAGACTTAATTTCTTAAAATGTTACAACCCTTAAGTTTATTGTAATAGCCATTATATAGAAAAAAAAATAACTACAGAGACACAATATCAACTTCAGCTGTTTGCTAACCTAACAAGAAACTGCTGCAGTGAGGTACTCTGATCTTACCGTCTTGGTGGGGACTCTAATCTTGAGAAACTCGGCCTCTCGACATAATACTGGCCATGGTGCGTGGACTCTGGTAAAGCTGGGGCCATGGCTCTTTAACTGAAAAAAACAAAAACATTCAGTTGTGTTTATGTAAGCAATTTGGGAAATTAAACATGCTAATCAGATCCAAACACAGTTTTGATTAGCCATGATTCAGTGTTTACAAGCACTTACCATGACTGAGCTTGTTTTCTACCAATAATGCTTTATTGCCCTCAACTTTTTATGCTCGGGGAAATGTATCAGCAGACTGCTTGGCTGACAGTACCTGCTGTTTAAAAATGGCTTACCAGACCATCTGCCAATACTGCTTTGCAATCCAATACAGCAGACTTTGTTTTAGCAGGAGAGACCTAAATACATTCTGCTCCTCACTTGATATTTTCGCTTCTCAGTGCTTTTTCCCTTCAGGCCTTACAGTTGACATCTGCAAGGGCCAACTCAACATTTTGCATTCAACACGGAGTTTTCTTTGAAATCCAAGCCAGATGCAACCAATCCTTGCCATCATTCTGACCTACAGAAAAGCTTTGGCTAGCCTGTTTAGCCAGCAGCATTCCTCTGATATCTATTAAAGATAGATGTGTCCTGTGCTCCTACAGCAAAGCCTGGAGCCGTTTGCAGTTTGGTGCAGAATGTTCCTAACACATTGGAGGTTTGTTTTTTGTGATTTTACCTCCAACTTCAAATGTAACATATTAATTGTATGTAAGATGAAATTCTGACTCATCTAGCTGCTAATGAATCATGTTCCAGTGCCCACACGGTAATTAGTATATTAATATTAATATGCATTAGCAAAATTTGATAATTGGTTGCTTCAAATAGCACCAAGAGATACATGATTGAATTCCTGAATACGAGCGCGATGACAAAACTTCTTCTGGATTCCTGTGGCTGAATATAAATAGAAAGTATAAGTGAAGCAACACATTTCCAAGAAATTTGTTCCAAAAGTAAATTCAAAAAAAATTGTTTGCAGCAGGCCTGATGGACCTGGTTTTTAGTGTGAGTGAGAGAGTAAATGAAATGAAAGCGGAGCCAGTGGGGGATGACAGCCAGGTAACCTTACCCTCCTTAGACCCCCCCATTAGGTTCTGCAAGAGGGGGGGGAAGTGAAAAGAGAAAGGTGGTATGGCAAATGACAGAAACCTGAAACTATTCCCTTTCTCCTCTCGACTCCTACTCTCCTGAGATCTTTCACTCCCCCTCACCACCCTCCCCTCCTCACATATATTACTGTAGCTTGTGCTGCCCGCTAGACACTGTTTCACTGACTGATTGACTGCTTCACTGTCAGTCTTACTGCTCTTATTTCATTATCATCTCTCTCCCTCTGTCACATCCACACAGACTTTAGTCCCACACATTGCATACAGCTGAATGCGAAGGCACCTGAGATTCACCTCACTTTAATAAGATGTATTTGTTATAAATAATCCATGTGCGGGCACACACACACATACAAAATAAATGTACTTTTACCATTTACAGATGACCAAAATAGAAGAAAAATAACTAAAAGAAACACAAGTAAATTATCTCACTAAAGTACGAGGAGACTCAGTTGAATGTGAAATTGAAGTGCTTTCACCTTGTTGCTGTCCTGTTACACACTGATCTGTCACATCACAGTATGTTTATGTGTCATGGCAAAAAGCTTACATTCCTGAGGACTTGAGAGGTTGTTTATGCTTATCAGACTATAAAAGGGTTACATAATTCATCCCAAACAGACAGATAATGTAAAAATCAAGGAAATCAAAGACCACTACCACTCTCCTCACGGGTGGTCGATCAGCAAAGATCATTCCACGAGTAAGAGGTGTTAAAGTCCAGAGCAACGTCTAATCAAGCAAAAGCCTGCAACTAAAACTGGTCTACTGTTTTAGGTTTATGAGTCCATCACCGGGAGATCACTGAATGTGTGGTGTGCATGGCAGGATTAAAACAAAAAAGGACATTGCTGCCCATCTGCAGTTTGCTAAAGATCACATGGATGAGCCAGATGGCTGCTTAAACAATGACTGTTATTGGGATGAATGAGACCAAAATAGAAGTTTTTGTTTTAATGAGAAGTTTTATGTTCAGATGAAGGGAGCTACTCCACTGCAGGACAACTGTGTTATCACACCTGTGAAACATGGTCTCATGGTTTTCACCTCTTTTGTATAACAGTTGTATGTTGAAATAAATATTTGAAATATTAGCATTTAGCAATTCCCAGAAATCTTTAGTCGAGGGGGAAACAGCAACTAAAAATATTTGACACCAGACACAGTTTTTCCTTCTAGCAGATATTAGATCCTTTTCCTCAAAAACAAAATCACAAAGTCATATCATACTTTTTTTGGAGAGGAGATTTTCTTTGTCTCCTTTCTTTAAATCAGATACTCTGCATGATGTGTGTAGACCACATTTGTGCAACACTGAAAATACTATAGACCTCAGAGTTTCAAGAAACCCCTGAACATTAGGTGAATATCCTAAGAGACATGTTATACAATCTGCAGTGCCTGGCCTATATTTGTGGGCATTTCTTGATTTATATTTCAGTTCCTTTTCAATCTCCTTTGATACTCCCACAATTCATCTAATCATTTCAGGAAAGTTTTCTTTTCTTGTCTAAATCAAAATTTAGATTCATGACAATATTCATAGTACTAAAAGTAAAAAAAAAATGTAAACACTTCTGGCGTAATCAACTGTAATCCTTGTCATAAGTACCATTGATAGAACCGTTGAACTCTACTGCCTGTGTTATTGTTAGATAAAGTTTACAAAATTAGACTACACGTATCCAGAGACTACATTTCCCCCGAGGTCCCTCTGCACCCCCAAGGGTTTACCCTCACCCCTTTCCCCATCTGCCATCATCAAAAACGCAGACACTTCAGTCAATTTAGGACAAAACAATCCAGCAGGTTTCACTCCACACTGACCTGGTTTTTCTGTGTTTGTCAAGCAGCAAACTGATGGCTGAAAATTTTGCAACCTTACAACTGACCATCTGCCACAAAACTGAGAAATAAGCAATGAATTGCCGATGTACTCCATCTCGACTTGCTCCTTTGAAATTTTTTTGTAGCCCCTCTCACCAGTATTCTGTTTCACCTGCTTAATCAACATTTATCATCTGTCTCCCAATCCTTTCCTCCCTCTTCCTCCTCCTCAACCTCTCCTCCCATTGCTATCGCTCCATCAAAAAGCAGATGATATAAATACCTTTTAGCCTGGAGAAGGTTAATTAGTAGAGCGATTTCCAATTAGCTCTTTATCTCTGTTGGGGGCGTAACTAGGCCGCAGCCGGGGGCGTCTTTGGGTAGGAGGGTGGTGGGTTATGAGAGGGTGATCAGGTGGGTGATGGGATGGCTGGGAAGAAAAGTATAGCAGGAAGTGGAGAGAAATCAAGAGAGATGAGGGGGGACTGGTTGAGTGAGATAAACAAAGAAAATACAAAAAACAAACTGAACCATGGGAAACATGGGCATAGGCAAAATTCCAAGATTGGAATTTGGAGGCAATGCTGGAGGTGGCAGAGTTAAAGATGTTAACATTTTCATCAGGAGTGACAGTATGGACAAGATAGAATGAGTACTTCAAAGGGAGCACTCAGGTTGAGTGTTTGAGAGAAAATGTTAGAGAGGCAAAGCTGAGATGGTTGGACAGGTGTAGAGGAGGGATATAGTGGATACACTGAACAAAGGATGTTGAATATGGAGCTGCCAGAGAGGAGGAAAAGAGTAAGACTTCAGAGGAGGTTAATGGATGTCATGAAGCAGGACATGCAGAGGGTTGGTGTGACAGAGGAGGATAGTAGAGGGTGAGACGTGGGCAAATGATCTGCTGTGGTCCCCTACAGGGAGCAGCCAACAGAAGGTAAAGAAAGTGTTTACAGAGCTCAAGTCAGATTTCTATAGGACCAGAAGTCCTTTTACAAGCACAGCTATCGCTATGTGGTGGCCTTAAGATAGATGCAGGTTTGAGGCACTTTTATTTTCCAATCCACAAGGTACATCTATCTTTTACAGCATCTATAGCTAGGTGTTAGGATGACATCAGTAACTTTCTACAGATCTCTAGGTGGTCGGATCATACCTGTAGGTAGCTAGATTTTTTCTTTGTTGTTAAAATCAATTAGCAAAAAACTCACCTGTGTTAGCACTGTGATGGACTGGACACCTGTTCAGGGTGTACCTTGCCAATCATGAAGCCCCCAGCAAGAAGTCATTCCAGCCATCAAGAATGAATAAACTAAATGCAGGAGGTGCATAGCATTCAAACTAAATGCAATGCAGCTGACACACAACTAGGGTTGCTACCTTTTTAACTATCAAGTAAGCGACAGTCTGGTGTGCCAGAAGCACAATGCACAGACAGGTGTGTATAGTGAAAATATGTATGTTCATTTTCTTACAGTAAAAATCCAGTAAAATGTTAGTATTAAGTTTAATCAATACCTCATCTAAAACAATAAAGAAAAATAAATTAAGTGATGACAGAAATCCTATGGGCATTTCCTTTGAAAAATAAGCAAAAGAGAAAAAATATTCAAATACAGGCTTCAATTACCCAGGTTAATATGCTGCGTAGACCAAACAGCACCGTCTTTTTACGAGTCACGACTCCAGGACACAATCACTCGTCTGATATAACTGTGGTCAAATTAGATATTTATAAGAGTGCAAATCTGTTGGTCAGAAAGTGACATTTCAAGTAATGGTCAATATATGGGACATTTAAGTTGGAATAAGGGACAAACAAATTTTGCTCATTATACAGGATGTCCCGGCTTAAACGGGACATTTAGCAGCCCTACACACAACTCAATTCCCATTAACCGTAGCTGATGCTGACAACACTAAATAACACGGAGAAATTTCGAGAGGTGAGTAAAGCTCCCATTTTGAAAACAGTTAAGTATTAAAAACTTTTCATTAACATTAACCTGGCCGTCATACACTTTCATGTTACCCATATAACTATTAGCAGTTAAAGTGTTAGCCACATTAGCGGTCTATTATCATGACGGTTTTGGTTAGCTGCTAAAGCTAACAATAACATAACTGTTAAAGTCTAGGCTAATCTGTAACAGTCATTAGTGTGGCCCATCTGCAACATTAACAGAGTAGATTTAACAGTTATTTTGGTTCAGAAAATGCTAGACTGATTCAGATTCTGTTCAGTAGACTGGATATACTGGATTTCGTAATGTGCAGTGTGTTTTTCATGGCAATTCAACAAGTAAAATATATATATATACATATATACATATATACATATATATATATATATGTATATATGTATATATATATATATATATATATATATATATATATATATATATATATATATATATATATATATATATATATATATATATATATATATATATATATATATATATATATATATATATATATATATATATATATATATATATACATATACATATATATAATAAAATAAAATTTCATTTTGCACTAGGAACAGAGTAGGTGGTTTTCATACACCTTAGCCTACTTCTGAAACACACAGGTCTAGACTAGCAAGGTGTTCTACACACACAAGTGTTGTTGGATTTTTGACCTTTACACTGAAAACAACAAAAAAATTAATTTATAAAACAAAGCCAAAAAAAAACAAAACCCATTGCTGGTGTATTAGATGGAGAGCGCAGTCAAAATGCAGGTAACATACACTTGATACTGTGTATGCATATACTCAGTTACAGACAGGTGATGGACTGAAGCTGCAATTACTTTGCTGACAAAAATGTCTACGTGGGAAGAACAGGACAAAAATATTAGCAGAGCACCAGTTTCGGCGCTACATTTTTATCTACATAGTGCTGCTTTCTGGCAGCACTTACTGCCAAATACACAGTCACTGTATCGGTGTAGAATGGAAGAAAAATAGTTTCATGTATAAAAATACTGTATGGTTTGCAGTTTGCATGTTTAGCACAAGTATAGAGCTGTTATTCATTTGGTTAATTAAAACTAAGGCAAGATGCCGGATGAATCCTAGCATGGAGTCCACAGCAACACAAATATGTTTTAGAAGACGAGTGGAACATACTTATTTTTTCTGATTATTAATGTTCCCATGCCTTCATCTAAAAATACTAACATAACATTTAAGTGTTTAAAATGTTTCTAAAAACCCCATGGACTGAAATCTTGACAAGTCCCAGCTCTACTTCTTCAATTAAAATCTCGCTCTGATTTAATTAAGCATGTTCTCTAAGAGGATGTCCCTAAGAGATCAAAGGTCAGCGCAATAATCCTGAGACACAATCAACAAGTTTGACATTTGAGTCACTCTTCTTTACCAGCATCAAGTTAATCTGAAGTCAAACAGGTTGGGCACAATAAGGATCATCTTTTTTATTATATAAAAAGTATACTTTGCTAATGGTGATGCTCAATGTATATATCTTTAAAACAGAACAGCAAAAACTATTCCTTCTACCTCACTCAAGAATAGCTGTAGCTCAGGTAGATAGGCCATCTACTAATCTCAGAGTTGCTGGTTCAATCCCTGATTGCTCCAGTCTGCGTGCCAAAGTACCCTTGCGTAAGATACTAAGCCGTGAGTTGCTCCTGATGCGTTAATCAGACTGTGAATGCGTTCAAATGTTAGATAGAAAGCTTTTAGATGTAAATAAAGTAACATTTTAAAACGCATCAGATTCTCACTGGGGGAAAAAAAGACTAATGTTACCAACTTCAAAATGCTAAAACATTTCAAGCAAAATGACATTTGACATTTATCATTACCCATGTCGAGTGAGACACTTACACTGACCCTAATCTCTCAAAAATAAAAGTGTCTTCCAAAGCCTTTGGAAAACATTTAACTACCAACATACGCCAGCAGGCCATCCGTTAATTACCTGCTTTATTTTAAGTTAGAGGTGCAGTTTGTACTTCTGTTGTATGCACTTGATTAACTATGATTAATGTTGAACAGCTTCACCCGATTATGTGCACACAGAGTACAGTGGAAAATTGATTTTTGGTACATGACTTATTATATCTGTAAGGCTGCTTCTCACCCATTGCGGCCTATACAATGATGGAAGGAGAGCAGTTATGTTTGTCAGAGTGCTTCCCACTTTGTTCAAATTAAGGATATTGGGATGTTTGTTTCTCTCGGTGGCAGATTTTAGCCCTAGATCTGTGAGACGAGATAAAAAGCTATCAGTCAGTCAGTTAATCTCATCCAGGCTTAGGCTCCATTGCCACACTGTCAACAATCTGATTAATACTAGCCTGCAGACTCCACACACTGCCAACTGGCTGCCAGCCAACACACACGCGCGCACACACACAGCAAAATGGGTATCATACACACGACAAGCCCTGCACTGGTAAGTTAGACACTACAGTACACTATTTCTTAAACATTTTAGAGTACATGAGACTTTTATGCTGTTTTTGCCTTGTGCTGTGTAAAAAAAAAAAAAATCTATTTTGTTTTTTTACTTTACGAGCGAAACAAGTAAGCATCGCTTAAATTTAACAATTTAATCCTCTTGTTGAAGCCAAAGTGCAGCAGAAGCTCATTAACTGACAAACGGAAGTTTAACAAAAACTGCATTTGTACAACTTTGTGGCAGTAAGCCTGGAGCATCATTACCACAAGCAGGCAGAGCACATAGGCCGTGTGTTGTGCCAAGTGCCACGCATAAGCATGCATGCACGCGCACACACACACACACACACGCACAAACAACAAAAGCAGGACAGAGCCACACAAGCTAGCGCCAGTAACACACAATGACAGCAAAAGTGATTTGTGCGTGTCAAAACAAAATTAGCCGTTTTAGGCCAAATTAGGAAATCGATGCAGAGGTCAGAGCAGCAGCTGTGTCAGCTAAAGTGACCAGAATTAAAGGCTTTTAGCACCGATGAAACATCAAGGCCACTGTGGATGCTGACTCAAAACAAACAGGATCTGCACTAACTGGACATTTTATTAGGTACACCCTGCTTTTACCCAGCTTGGGCACCCTTTTGCCATCAGAACTTTCTTTGTTTTTCATGGTTCAACAAGGTGTTTTAAGGCAGCACGGTGGCACGGTGGTTAGCACTGTTGCCGCACAGCAAGAAGGTCCTGAGTTCAATTCCAACATCAGGCCGGGGTCTTTCTGTGTGGAGTTTGCATGTTCTCCCCGTGTTTGCGTGGGTTCCCTCCGGGTACTCCGGCTTCCTCCCACCGTCCAAAGACATGCAGCTTGTGGGGATAGGTTAATTGGAAAATCCAAATTGCCATTAGGTGTGAATGTGCGAGTGAATGTGAGCGCGAATGGTTGTCCGTCCCTGTGTGTTGGCCCTGCGACAGACTGGCGACCTGTCCAGGGTGTACCCCGCCTCTCGCCCTATGACAGCTGGGATAGGCTCCAGTGCCCCCCGCGGCCCTGAAAAGGATAAGCGGAAGCGAATGGATGGATGGATGGATGGACAGTTGTTGCAGATTTGTCCGCTGCATATCCATAATCTATGATCCACCATTTCCTAAAGGTGCTCTGCGGGATTGAGAGCTGTGACTCTGGAAGCCATTTAAGTACAATGTTCAAGAAACTAGTTTGAGATCATTTGAGCTTTGATGCTCAGTTGGTACTAAGGTCTGCCAAGAAACTACACCCCCATATCAAAACACCACCACCATTAGCCTAAACAGTTCATACAAGCCAGGATGGATCCATGCCTCATTTTATTTGTGCCAAATTCAGATCAAAATGTCACAGCAGTAATTGAAACTCATCACACCAGGTTGTATAACAGGTACCGTTTCCTGGTCTTAGACAGCAGAAGTGGCAGCCAATGCAGTTTTCTGCTCCTTCAGCCCATCAGTTTCCAAAGTTTGACATGTTGTGCATTCACAGATTATGCATACCTGGGTTTTAGCAAGAGGTCCACCAACGCAAACAACCATTTCCAACAACCATGCCATGCTCAAAGTCACTTCTTCCCCATGCTCAATTTGGGCTACCTGCCTCAGTGCATCAAGTTGCTGATATGTTAAATTACAATAAATAAACATTTAAATTTAGACTGCCAGTAACCAGAAAACAGCAGCAAAGGTAAGTCACAAGGTAAGACTTTGCAAAAGTCTTGCGGCAAAAGGTGCGTCGCAAAACATCTGACGTGATGAAATCACTTGTGGTAAATAGACATAGCCCAGTGTACGGGAACGCTGTAGAATGTGCACACACCAAATTCAACTTGTTGAGCTGCTAATTTGGCTATATTCCACCCCATGCTCAACAGTGAGCAATCTCTGTGTTTTTAGTAGACACAGTAGACACAGATCCATCTATAATGGTAGAAAACACTGACAGTTAAAGGTTTCCTTTCTGCAGGCATTTACGGATGAAGGCAGAAGGCTGAATGACTCAGGCTTGACTTTTTTCTCCCATCACTCAGGTTTGCAGGTTTGGTGCAGCTTGCACCAAGTTATGCATCAGTGGGTTGCCCTTGGATACAAGCCATTTCTGACACAGAAAGCCGCCATTCTCTAAAACCACAACGTTACTGAAGTTTCTGTGAAACTGCTTTAAGTTCTAGAGGTTTTTGTTTGTTTTTATTGGTGAACTTCAGTGATGAATTTTGTCCACGTTTCCCACAATGCTGACATTTATTCTGACTTTCCATTTTGTAAAGCATCTCTATTTTGATGTGTGTTTATTCAAGTGGCAAATTCCTTGTACCCTTTTTTTTTTTTTTTACCCTCCCCACACCTCAGGAGCCCATAGAGCAGGGGTGGGCAATCTCAGTCCACGAGGGCCGGTGTCCCTGCAGGTTTTAGATGTGTCCTCGAACCAACACAGCTGATTTAAATGGCTAAATTAGCTCCTCAACATGTCCTGAAGTTCTCCAGAGCCCTGGTAACGAACTAATCATGTGATTCAGGTGTGTTGACCCAAGGTGAGATCTAAAACCTGCAGGGACACCGGCCCTCGTGGACTGAGATTGCCAACCCCTGAGTCATGGGGGTGTCTAAACCAGTACCTATGGAAATATTTGTCGGTTGCAGCTGTGGCTACAACCGTAGCTTGCCTCCACCAGTGTGTGAATGTGAGAGTGAATGAATAGTGGCATTGTAAAGCGCTTTGGGTGCCTTGAAAAGCGCTATATAAATCCAATCCATTATTATTATTATTATGTAGAGGAATAAAGTTTCATAATTTCACATAAGTAGACAGAAACTGGCGATATCGTAATATGGTTTAGGCTAAAATATAATCACCAACTTAAAGCCCCTAAAGACAAACCCACTTTGCAGCTGCCCTAAATTGGGATGACTCATGTAGGTTTTCTGTTGTTTTGTCCCACAGCAGCAGGATGATTAAAGAAGGTTGAACACTTTGGTACAATCAGCAGAAACCTCAAGACAAGCTCAACTGCTGTTGTTACACAGTCTCTCCCACCTCCTTCTACTATCTGAGCCAGGCTCCTATGTAGGCACTCACCTTAAATAGCTCAAGATAGTGTTACGTCAGATCCTGTGTAGAGGTTCAACTTCAAAAAGCCTGTGAAGTCAGTGAAGCTATAGAATTTAGCCTGTGTTCAAAAACACAGAGTCTAGTGTGTCAAATTATAATCCCATTTATTTCTCAAGGATTTGGGATAAAAATAAATAAATAAATAATAATAAAATAAAATAAAAAACAAAGCTTTTGTTTTTTCCAAGCCTTAATGAAAACTAATGGTTTTTAAATATACCTGAACTCTGCGCACTATTCACCTCAGCATTGGCTGACCTAGCTCTGCGATTTTACGTGTTCTACCACTTAGTGGCTTAGTTGCTGTTGTTCCCAATTGCTTCCTTCCACTTTGTTAAAATACCACTTTCAGTTCCACTTTCGCTTATCCTCATCAGAGTCACAGGGGGGCTGGGGCCTATTCCAACTACCATAGGACGAGAGGTGGGGTACCCCCTGGACAGGTCGCCAACTGACACCATTTAGAATGACCATTTAACCTGATCCCACTAACTACATGTCTTTGGAAAGTGTCTGTTAAAGCCTACCTGTCAGCTGCATTAAATTTAGCCAGTGTTGTGCAAATGAGAATAAAAGAAGCTTAGCATGACCATACACACACTCACCTCTCTGTCTCTCTCAATCTCCAAACCAGCCTCTAGTAGGTTAGCCTCAAACTCCTGCCTGATTAGACGCATCTCATGGTCACCGGGCTCCATTGGCTCGCCATCTCCTGCTCCTCCAAGCTCCATGAACACCTCGCTGGCGCCCGCACCCTCCCCTCCTGGAATGCCGCCGCCTCCACCACCACCACTTCCACCTGGTGCCACATCTGAGGCCGCCATTGAAGGAAAGTTGCCATTAGAAACAATAGATAACCGGTCTTGTGAAACGGAGGCACTAGCAGGAGATCGTATCGAGGTGTGCCTTCGCTGATGAAAAACCAGAACATAGTCGACTTTCCGTCGGCCGTCACTGAAGTAAAGGCCTTCTCCGATGGCATGAGGACCTGAAGTTGATCCCATGACCTGTAAAATATAAATATCAAGCAAACATCAATACTGGTGCACTATATATTAAAAAACCTAAAAGATTTAGAATAATTATTGTAGCGTATCCCAGTCAAATACAAACTGGTTATAGAGAGCATACAACACCTTTAAGCAGCAGTGGAGTTATGTAATAAGTGTTTGAATGAACTTAAACATTACTGCAGTGTCAGTGCACACAACCACAAGTGGCTTTTGGCAGGTTCTCAAAAACACTGAAGTGAGAACCTTCAGCAGCAGAGTGGGCAGTCAGCTCACCTTTGGCTGTTTTATTCTTTATTTAGACAGAGGGAAAGCAGAGAGCGAGACTAAACATGGAGGACACAAGAGGCAAAGCTCTATACTCTGAGCATGATGGGAGATTTCTTACCATCAATGTATGTTGTTGTATTACTCTGTTACACTTTAACCTAAACACACACTGTGCTTCGGTTGAATACACATCAGGTTTTTTCACATAACGCCAAATCACAGCGAGTGCCATCTTTATACTGTAAAGTAAAGACCAGAGTATTCTGGAGAAAACCCCAACAGTCAAACAATCCCTCATGAGCAAACACTTGGTGAGAATAGAAGGAAAAACTACTTTTAACAGGAAGAAACCTCCAGTAGATTCAGGCTCAGGGAGGGGGTAACCATCTGCCATGACCAGAAACAGGACAAAACAGAGACCAAGGGAGAGAGAAGATGTACATGAACGATCACAAAGTGCTTACATTTTAAACTATTTGAGCATGAAATAGACTAGTACACTAAAAAAAGAAAAGAAAGAAAAAACATGCTAAGTTTAACAGCTTGGTTTTTAGAAATATCTGATATGATATAGCTAGAAAAAGCTAGCATCACTATTGAAAGTAAATTTTGTTGAATTTGCCAATACTTAATATCACTAAAGCTGATTGAAAACTACATTACAAGAGCAACTTTGAGACAACAGTGTAGGCCTTATCCTTTTTTTCCATAGTGAGAGAAAAGAAAGAGTGAACTTCACTCAGAAATGGAGAAAGATAAAAAAGACAGGACAGGAGAGGAAGAAGAGAAGTTAGATTTAAAGGTAAGAACTGCTCAGTTGTGTTTGATCAATGGAAATGTAAAGCTTGCATGCAAGTCCTCATGTTTTTGTGGTATTATGGGGGGTTTTCATATTGTGAAACATGCAGCAAATCAAAATGAGGCATGGTTTAAAGGGCACCAGAGATTAATTTAGTTAAATGATGATGATGCTTAGATTCATTAGCTGAATTCCACCTTTCATGCCAACTGTATGCCCTAGAGTATAAAGACAGCATAAACAGCATACTGTCAGTGTAGAGGATGGAGATTAATCAGGACAACTCATGAAACACCTGCTGACATCGTATTAAATTCAGTGTATATCCACAAAGATCAGTAAACCTCAGAGCTGCAGTATCCCCAATCAACTGATCACAGCAGGTACATTAAGAAAATCTACTTGACCCCTCGATAAAAATTATTGTGAGTTGTGATTCTTGTTCCGATGTTGGGCCATTTCAGCTGATTTTAGGGTTCCCCCACCTGCTGAATCCCACTTTAACCTGTACCCTACTCATTTTCTTGTTTAGAGGGAAAGTCACCCTCTACAATGCAGGCAACAGAAAATGGAGCTATTTTTTTCTCCTTCCTTTTCTCTGCTCATGTTCTGCTTACCTGTCTCAAGTTGAGTACCTTTATTAGAATTACAATTTAGACAGAAATCATATTTGTATTCCTGTCTACTAATATTATTTTTATGTGACATTAATATGGCACAAAATTCAGTTTGCTTTGCATAAAAATAGATACTAGAGTTAAATAGGTAGTAGAAACATCCTCCAAAGAGCTACTTTTTAAACTTTTCTAGAGTACATTTCAGAACCTGCTCATTTTCCACTTTTACTTGAGTAAATAAAATGAACCAGCTCTTGAAGTTTTACTGGTGCATTTTTTTTTAAACACTAGTATCTGTAATTCATCCTAAGTAGAGGATGTCATGATTACCAGTTCAGTAATGTGTACTCTATATCACTTTAATGATGCAGCTGATGGTTTTAATTTCCTATATGTTGTTGAGTAGCATGATTTAAAACAATGTGATTAGAAGCTAAATAAAAAATAATAATATTTTAATGCAATATATAGTAGAATAGAGGCAAAGAAACAAGCATGACAGAAATTGTTCCTTTTTGGGAGAAGCAGTGCCACCCCATGCCCTTCTTCTGGACACACCCTTGGCAAACACATTGCAGTAAATGACTGAAGCAACTAAAAAAAAAAAAAAAAAAGACCAAAACAATAATTAATAATAATAATAATTCCCTTAGCTACCTTTAACTTGCCAATTGTTAACCAAACAGACAGCACACCAAACAGCTAGGCCTTTTTTAGACATTTGAATTCCTGTCTAGTACGGTAGAACAAACCGAATGAGTGCAAATTCAGGAAGGTGTGCATTACCGACTTATTTCATGGCTCAGGCAAGTCAAAACAAGTTTAGATGTTCCTGAAGCATGTATTGCCAAGTCTCACCAGATTAGCTTATCGGTGTAGTTTATTCAAGGTGTTTCTTTCTATCAAGCTAATTAGCTGCACCTGCTGGATGAAAGACCCTATTTCACCTTTGAGCCGTGTCTTCACTTTCAGATTCCACTTAGTTTACAACACTCCATGTGAACTTTAAAAGTCGCTGCTGAGCGGACTCCCAAGAAAAGCTGAGTTAGTATAGCGCCGACCGACTTGGGTCTAATCAACAGACACCTGTGTAACGGTGTAAATTACTCCAGCGCATTGTTCCTAATGTCTCGGGTGTTCTTGTGCTTCAGCTACAGTTGCTATTACAAAAACTGTTTGCTGCATGTGTACAAAGTCTATAGACTATTACTCAAATTACTTACGAAAGCTCTAATTATTTTGACTGCATAACCGCACAACAATACATATTGTCTGCACTACTCTGCAGGACACAAACGCTGCTACAGTCACGCTCCTGGAGCTTCACTATAGTGCTTGTGTTTGCTCACACATAACAGAGCGAGAGAGACAGGTGTGCAGGGATTTTTAGTTGCTTTAGTTTAACCAGTACCAAGAATCCCCCGGTAGTTGTTGTTCTGTTAAGAGCTTAATGAAAACTCCTGGGAAGACCTTCCCTGGAGGTTGCCAAACCTTTTACTGAGCCTCACCTGTCTGCTCATCATAAAGTGGTATATGATAGCCAATTATGATGTTCTCACGTATAATCGAAAGCGTCGTCTTACGTTTCTTGTAGCCCCATGGACAAATTAACTAATTATAGGTTCCAAGTAAATATAGTAGATGGAGAAACACTTCAAATCAAAAATTAAAGCCGAGCTTTCGGCAATGTCACCAAATGTAAAACGAATATGAAAACTACCATAGAGAGTCGTAAATATGTCACGAACACTGAGGTGTAGTAAAAACTAACTCCAGACCACGACCAGAAGACCAAGAGAAGCGGCGTGCGGGGAGGCTGTCGTTGTACTTACTGGGATCTTGTCTTCACTCGGGGAGACCTGCATGCTGTTGCGCTTTAAAGACACACAGAGGAGTAGTGGGAGAAGAAGAAGAGCAGGAGTGAAAGTTGGCGGTTTAGGCAGAAAAATACCTCCGGATTCATCATCCCTCCCATCCCTCCCATCAGATTCATGAAGTCACTCCAGTTAGTCGACAGTCCAGGTGGAGCGACGGATCGAGTGTCTCAGGTTTCATTATTTTCTTTGTCTGTCAGATGTATGAGGCAGTTCGTATGCAATCGGCAGCCTGATCACATGCTGGTGATACCCATCTATCCAACTGTGTGATCTGGAGGCTGGCTGCGCGCTGCCTGCGCTTTTGGCACGGAGCGTCCCACGCTGTAAAAAATGCCCATCTCCAATATGTTGTTTTCGTCTTGCTGCTCATAGCGACATGTATACTCAAAAAAAGAAGAAAAAAAACACCCTCAGTTAATTTGAGTTTTTTAATTTGAATATTTTTTTCCTTTTTTGAGTATACATGTCGCTATATTCAAAGATTAATTTATTTACATACTTAATCTTTAACCTGAATGTAAAATTACATTTTACATTGTACCTATTGTACCTAACAAAATTACGTGGACATTTTACATTATTAGTTAAAATCAGCATTTTGGGTAGATTTTTCTTTTTCTTTTTTTTTTTTTAGTGTATATGACATTCAACCACCTGAAAAAAAGACCAAGTTTATTTACAGTAAAATATAGGACTCCCCAGTGTTTGTTACTTTTCATTTTTAGTTTTGGGTAAGATGGTTAGGATGGACACTTTTTGCAGCGTGGAGAGAGGGAGCAGCATTGGCTGTTTCCACACTTCGGTGATGTAACTTGCAGGGAGACCTGTGTTTTCACATCATTAAAGCAACAAAATGTTTTTGAAACAGTGCTTTTGTGCCCCAGCAGCATATCTGTGCTTTTCACAGCATGCCCGTTTTTCCAATTTAAATTTTGAACGATTTTTCTTTCTTTTTGTGCGCTTGTACTTGTGTGATGGAGGGACTAACGTACAAGTGTAAGGAAACGGTATGCAAAGAAAAGAAAGAGAAGTGAGCACATTTTGTGTTGCATCAGTATATACATGTTCTGTTAACTGTGTTTTGATGCATTATAAAGGGTGTATTGTAGAACCCCCCCCCCCCCCACCCGCACACACACACACACACACTCACACACACACACAGATTGAGCTCAAGTCTTTTCCTTACTCTTACAATCATTTTAAACTTCTTCTCAAAGTCAGTCCGAGGTGATTCTAGGCTGTTCAAATATCTCAGATGCGACTTTTATTTTGAAAGAGTACAGGAACAAACATCATTAAACCTCAGAGACTGGCCTCCTTCATCATTATCACAGTCTTATCTGGGGTCATTTTAATGAGACATGATAAATCATACAATGATGCAATGCAATGAAACACATGAGCTCACAGGAAATATTACGTGATTGGCTTAGTTGAGGAAGTTGGTAACGAAAGAATGAAAGGGGGAAAAAAACATTAGACTGGTTCCCCAAAAAATATTATAGCTTTTTAAGCATGTTATTATAGTTCCCCACACATGCACATTTTCTCTGGTCCTGTAGTTACCTGTAGCAGACTTTGTGATTCCTCAGCCCATGGTTCTTCTCTATAAGGTCCAGGCTCCAGGGTGCTGTAGGACATGGGTTCCAGTCCAATCCCGGACATGTCCTTGTTCAGGTAGCACAGCGCATCACTATGGATTGAGGAAGATTCGCTGAGTACTGTGGCCACTCGCTTGAAGCCTGCACCATTAGGCCATGACTCTGCAAGACATTTATTTTGGAAATTAAACACAGCTGCAGATTATTCAACTGTTTGTGAACTGATATTGTTCACATATCAGTTTTATTTAATACAATTACTGAAGAAACAACAATGAGCTAGCTGTAATTTATGTATATGTAGAAAAATCTGTCTATTATGAAACACAAGTCTCATGTGTGTGATTTCATGTAAAGTCACACTCACTGTGTGACTTGAGTAACCAGGTGCAGTGAGTTTCTGAAGTTACTGGCTTCCAGGTCTCAGGAAATTGCTGTTTCCCCATCAAGACATAGTTCAACACATAATCTCTCCGTAAAACCCCAAACTGACCACAATTAAGATTAAACATGTTAACCGGCAAACTTCCTAAGAACTTAACAACAAATTTAGTTACATTTGAAGCAAACTAGACCAATTCTAGCTGTCTTAGGGTGAGAGGCAGGGTACAACCTGGACAGGTCGCCAGTCAGGCTGTGCGACCATTGTCCAATTGTTTCTGTCTGACTTATGTTTTAATGCTAAGCTGCAGACTATTGTGGAACACACCTGCTGGTCTGTTCACTTAGCCAGGATCTGTGGATAGCAGATAATGGCTATCCAGTTCAAAACTAATCGTTTGTACAGTTTTTAAAGTTAGTGTCTACCATCACATGACAGCAGATGTGTTTGAAATGAAATCGCTCTTTTACTCTCCACCTGGACTGTTTACCTGCATGTAACCAAAGACTGCTCATACAAGCCCAGTCAATAAAACTGGGACGACAGGTGTACTACAAACAGAAACTAGAAAGGTTCCAGTGCCTGAAAGCTTTTCCTTGGTCTACATATTTTGTACATTTACATACAGATACAGTATTCACAGCACTTCTTTTCTTCAACATTTTGTCATGTTACAGCCTTATTCTTGTATAGATTTCATTCATTTTTCACCTCAAAATTCTACACAAAATCCCCCATAATGACAAAGAGAAACTCTTGAAAATGTATTAAAAAAGCAAATACAACAATATAACAGGTACACTCCAAACTGAGCATAGGTGCATCCTGTTTCCACTGATCATCTCTCTGATGTTTCTACAACTTGAGTCCACTTGTGTTAAGTTGATTGGACATGGCTTGGAAAGGGACACACCTGTCTATACAAGATTCAGTCATGTACAGTTCATGTCAAAGCACAAACCAAAAATCCAAGAAACTGCCTGTAGACCTCTAGACAGGATTGTATCGAGGCACAGATCAGGGCAAGGGTATAGAAAAATTCTCCTGTATTTAAGGTCCCAATGAGCACAGTCGGCTCCAACATCCATAAAGGGAAGAAGTGAGCGATCCAGAGTTCTAGTTTTACTCTGTGGAGAAAGGAGGATCTCTCAAAAGGACAATCATTTCTGCAGCACTCCACCAATCAGGCCCGTATGGTAGAGTGGCCAGAAGAAAGCCACGCCTTTGAAAAAGGTACATGACAGTATGCCTGGAGTTTGACAAAGCCCCCTGAAGGACTCTTAGACCATGGGAAACAGAATTCTCCGATCTGATAAAAAAAAAAAAAAGGAATACCAAGCCTCATGTCAGGAGGAAACCAGCACCACTCATCACCTAGCCGATACTATCCCTAGAGTGAAGCATGGTGGTGGCAGTTTAATGCTGTGGGGATGTTTTTCAGCAGCTGGGAGGCAGCTGGGAGGCTGGTTACGGTTGGGGAAAGATGGATGCAGCGATGTACAAAGACATCCTTGATGAAAACCTGCTCCTGAGCACTCTGGACAGCCAAGATAAAGGAGTGGCTTTAAAATCATTCTGTGAATGTCCTTGACCAGTCAAGCCAGAGCTGAGACTTGAACCTCTCTTGAGAAATGGCACCGACACTTCCTATCCTACCTGATGAGCTTGAAAGGTTCTGCAAAAAAAGAATGGGAGAGAATTCCCAAAAATAGGTGTGCCAAGCTTGTAGCATCCTAATGAAAAAGAGTCTGTAGTTACTATCAGAGGTGCTTCAACAAGGTGCTGAGCAAAGGATGTGAATACTTTCTGGATGCACTGTATCTGTTTAAAAAGTTTAAAACATTCGAAACATTTGCTTGGTGTATATTAAATACATAAATAATTCTAGTATTTTCTCCTGTGAAATTCTAGCATCCTGTCCAGGTTGTACCCTGTCTTCTCACCCTGTGACAGTCGGGATAGGCTCCAGCACTCCAGTGACACTGAATTGGGTAAGCAGAAGAGAATGGAAGGTATCATCTCTAACTCTCAGTAAGGTCATTTATATCCCAGAACTGTTTTGTTCCACCATTCTTCACTATCTTAAGCTTTTGTTTACTGCATTTCTTCTCCATAATGCAACATAATATATACTCAGCTTCAAAAAGTAAGGTGACCCACCAATAAACATGCTGCCATCTGTCCTTTTGAAAATGGGTATATACACTATTTTATCCCCAGGTCAGTGTGTCACACAGGTTTGGCAGTCTTGCGTTCAACATTTTCAGCCAGTTTTCTCTGTATTTGGAGCTGCAAATATGCAAAGTGGCCCGGTGGAGCTTTGTTTCCCACTGTGCAAATTGATGCATGTGTCAGTCAATCACAAAGTTTGTCTCAAAGCACTTTACAAAAGACAAGCCTACAAAGTGCCAACTTCTCAATTTGCCTCAGAGCACAAAGGACACATTGTAACACAAAGAAAAAAAAATACAAGAAACAAAAAAAATACTGTAAGCGTGTAGACTTCATTTTTATCCTGCATTAAGGGCACGAAGGAAGAAAAAAACAGCAGGTTACTTGTTGCATAGCACTGAGTGCTGATTTTCCAAATGGTACCTCGGAGGGAGTTTGAGAGCATTAGTGACAAAAACGATATTTGTCCGCTTTTATCAGTGTGACCACTGTGCTATCAGGAACTGAACAGATTGCCATTTTTTTGTAATAAGGTTACTCTCTGTGTGTGTGTATGGTTATTTTAGGGATACAGACAGCTGTAGCCATAGTAACGCACCAGGCCACGTGCTGTGCTCTCATTTCAGTACCACGGACAGCTCTTTCTCTTGGTCATCCAAATAGTTGCACCATGCTAAAAAATATGGTATGACAATGAGATCTATCCGTGAGGTCAAGAGGGGTAAAATGTTTTTAGGATTTCAAGCACACAATTTTATATATATATATAAAAAGTATTTAGTCAGCCACCGATTGTGCAAGTTCCCCCACCTAAAATGATGACAGAGGTCAGTAATTTGCACCAGAGGTACACTTCAACTGTGAGAGACAGAATGTGAAAAAAAAATCCATGAATCCACATGGTAGGATTTGTAAAGAATTTATTCGTAAATCAGGGTGGAAAATAAGTATTTGGTCAATAACAAAAATACAACTCAATACTTTGTAACATAACCTTTGTTGGCAATAACAGAGGTCAAACGTTTACTATAGGTCTTTACCAGGTTTGCACACACAGTAGCTGGTATTTTGGCCCATTCCTCCATGCAGATCTTCTCGAGAGCAGTGATGTTTTGGGGCTGTCGCCGAGCAACACGGACTTTCAACTCCCACCACAGATTTTCTATGGGGTTGAGGTCTGGAGACTGGCTAGGCCACTCCAGGACTTTCAAATGCTTCTTACGGAGCCACTCCTTTGTTGCCCGGGCGGTGTGTTTTGGATCATTGTCATGTTGGAAGACCCAGCCTCGTTTCATCTTCAAAGTTCTCACTGATGGAAGGAGGTTTTGGCTCAGAATCTCACGATACATGGCCCCATTCATTCTGTCCTTAACACGGATCAGTCGTCCTGTCCCCTTGGCAGAAAAACAGCCCCATAGCATGATGTTTCCACCCCCATGCTTCACAGTAGGTATGGTGTTCTTGGGATGCAACTCAGTATTCTTCTTCCTCCAAACACGACGAGTTGAGTTTATACCAAAAAGTTCTACTTTGGTTTCATCTGACCACATGACATTCTCCCAATCCTCTGCTGTATCATCCATGTGCTCTCTGGCAAACTTCAGACGGGCCTGGACATGCACTGGCTTCAGCAGCGGAACACGTCTGGCACTGCGGGATTTGATTTCCTGCCGTTGTAGTGTGTTACTGATGGTGACCTTTGTTACTTTGGTCCCAGCTCTCTGCAGGTCATTCACCAGGTCCCCCCGTGTGGTTCTGGGATCTTTGCTCACCGTTCTCATGATCATTTTGACCCCACGGGATGAAATCTTGCGTGGAGCCCCAGATCGAGGGAGATTATCAGTGGTCTTGTATGTCTTCCATTTTCTGATGATTGCTCCCACAGTTGATTTTTTCACACCAAGCTGCTTGCCTATTGTAGATTCACTCTTCCCAGTCTGGTGCAGGTCTACAATACTTTTCCTGGTGTCCTTCGAAAGCTCTTTGGTCTTGGCCATGGCGGAGTTTGGAGTCTGACTGTTTGAGGCTGTGGACAGGTGTCTTTTATACAGATGATGAGTTCACACAGGTGCCATTCATACAGGTAACGAGTGGGGGACAGAAAAGCTTCTTACAGAAGACGTTACAGGTCTGTGAGAGCCAGAGATTTTCCTTGTTTGAGGTGACCAAATACTTATTTTCCACCCTAATTTACGAATAAATTCTTTACAAATCCTACCATGTGAATTCATGGATTTTTTTTTCACATTCTGTCTCTCACAGTTGAAGTGTACCTCTGGTGCAAATTACTGACCTCTGTCATCATTTTAAGTGGGGGAACTTGCACAATCGGTGGCTGACTAAATACTTTTTTGCCCCACTGTATATAGCATCACAGTAGCCTGGAGGTGCAAGAGGCAGGCCTGTCACTGGAAGGTCGCCAATTTAAATCTGGTAGGAGGGGGAAATTATTGAGAATATCCCCATAAACTATATATTTATGTAAAGCCCTACTTAGTGTGTCTAAATTGTCAAATAAAACATGAACTTGAGATCATCTTAGCAAGTTCTCCAACTACACCCATCTTCAAATTTTACCTTTACTTTGATGAACACCACACGCCCCAAAAAAGTAAAAACGCTCAGAACAAATATGTACAGTCAAAATTAGATTAAATGAAAGTGTTTAAAAGAATACTCTTACTCAGGGAATAGCAGGAAGAAACATAAGGGCACAAGAAGAGACACAAAGCTCACAAGCTTCAAACACAGATGACCAAAAAAGTTGTAGTGCAGCAAAAATGAGTTAAGGGTAGTATAACATCTGTTTTCTTTGATTACACAAACATTATGTAGGAGTAGGTCACGGATAATAGGTGTTTATTTGTAAAGAATATTTTTAGGTTATTATATAATATCATACTACAGTATATTTCTAAATACTTTAACAAGGCAGTTCATTCTCTTTCTCTTAATAATTTCTCTTAACAATTAAAAGAAAGGCAGATGTGAAATGTAAAAGTGAGATCTGAGGTTAAATGTGAGATGATATTTGGATGCAAACTATAATGTGATAGTCAAAACCCCCACATAACTGCATCATTTCCTACATACAATACAATACGAACAAAGACAGTAGAATTTTCAGCATCGTTTTAAAGATAAATGGAAAATTTCTGAATTTTTAACCTTATTTGACTTTGAAGACGAGGTCAGAGGTCCAAAGTAGTGACATTTAGTGACATTTAGAATCACCCTATATCATTCCCTATATGCATATACACTGAACAAAAATATAAACGCAACACTTTTGTTTTTCTCCCATTCCCCATGTGATGGACGTAGAGACCTAAAATTCATTCCAGATACACAATATAACCATCCCTCCCAAACAGTGGTCACAAATCAGTCCAAATGTGTGGTAGTGGGCACATCTGCTATATTGAGATAATCCATCCCACCTCACAGGTGTGCCACATCAGGATGCTGATCTGACACCATGAGTAGTCCACAGGTGTACCTCAGACTGCCCACAACAAAAGGCCACCCTGGAAGTTTACAGTTTTTTGTTCTATTGGGGGTCTGGGGACCCAGAACCGGTCAGTATCTGGTGTGACCACCATTTGCCTCATGCAGTGCAACACATAGTCGCATGGAGTCTATCAGATTGTCAATTGTGGCCTGTGGAATGTTGGTCCACTCCACTTCAATGGCTGTGCGAGGTTGTTGGATATTCATGGGAACTGGTACACGCTGTCGTATACGCTGGTCAAGCACATCCCGAACATGCTCAATGGGTGACATGTCCGGTGAGTATGCTGGCCATGCAAGAACTGGGACATTCTCAGCTGCCATTTGCCCTGAACAATGTGAACCATGACTCATCCGTGAAGCGCACACCTCTCCAACGTGCCAGACGCCATCGAATGTGAGCATTTGCCCACACAAGTCTGTTACGGCGACGAGCTGGAGTCAGGTCAAGACCCCGATGAGGACGACGGGCATGCAGTTGAGCGTCCCTGAGACGGTTTCTGACAGTTTGTGCAGAAATTGTTTGGTTGTGCAAACCAATTGTTCCAGCAGCTGTCTGGGTGGCTGGTCTCAGACGATCTTGGAGGTGAACCTGCTGGATGTGGAGGTCCTGGGCTGGTGTGGTTACACGAGGTCTGCGGTTGTGAGGCCGGTTGGATGTGCTGCCATATTCTCTGAAACGCTTGTGGAGACGGCTTATGGTTGAGAAATGAACATTCAATGCACGGGCAACAGATCTGGTTGACATTCCTGCTGTCAGCATGCCAATTGCATGCTCCCTCATTGCTTGTGGCATCTGTGGCATTTTGCTGTGAGACAAAACTGCACATTCCAGGGTGGCCTTTTGTTGTGGGCAGTCTGAGGTACACCTGTGCACTACTCATGATGTCAGATCAGCATCCTGATGTGGCACACCTGTGAGGTGGGATGGATTATCTCAATATAGCAGATGTGCCCACTACCACACATTTGGACTGATTTGTGACCACTGTTTGGGAGGGATGGTTATATTGTGTATCTGGAATGAATTTTAGGTCTCTACGTCCATCCCATGGGAAATGGGAGCAAAAACAAAAGTGTTGCGTTTATATTTTTGTTGAGTGTATGTTGTCAGTATAAATAATAGCAGGTGGAAACATAGTTTTAATAGACAGCTCCATGAAGCATTCTTATCACTTTGACCTTCGGATCAATCTATTGACATTGAAGGAGAGGTCAGAGGTGAAATATGTTATTTGAAATCTTTAAATGGTATTTTCTATGTGTTGACAATACACACAATACTTGTAAAAATCTCTTTTTTTTTTTTGTCAATTTTCAACCAATAAATCATTGGGTTGACCTCGGAGATCTTGTTGGATGTAAGCCATCAGAATTCATTTAAATCTTTGTGAGCTGCCATGTTTACAGACAGTATGATATGCAAATGCTTAAAAAAACATGACCTCTTTGGCAGAGGTAATTAAAAAGAATGTGTACCAGCGATATAGTAGTAGTCCTGAGCCAGACCACGCCCATCTTCATACATGACCTTTAATAAACACCTGCAACAGTTTTACACAGCTGCAAAACTACTGTACTGACAGATTCAGTCCACAGAACATAAATATATCTTCACAGGACAGCCTGACAATATTATCATCTGATATTGGCCTAACACAGATATCAGCTTGTTCAACATTACACAACATAATGCAGAAAAACATGCCAGGGGTTATTCCGAAAGTGTCATCAAACAATGGTCATCACACAGTTTGAGCAGGAGAGCAGCTCCAACTCCTTGCTTGCAGCACTCTCTGCGGCACATCGCAGAGTAGCATCACAGCCGCGCAGGTGATGAGTCAAGTGCGGTCTTTACATTAAGTTGCGAACTAGCTTGTGACATAATGACCCCATCATTTTCTCTGCTCAGTATAACTCAGTGTGTGGACAAACAGTATCTGTGCATTTATACAACAAATATCTGCTAATAAGCTAATATTGTATCCCCCCAAAACCATAAAAGATGCCAAAATCATTCATTCGGGCTCTAATAAATACCATTCAATACACTCCAAACCACCTTTGTGGTTATCCCTGCTACCCGAGGTGTCCCCTATGGCCCTGATGCCATACACACCAACAGGCAGTCCAACTTAAAAGAACACAGCAGGTAATTAAATATATTTTTTGCAAATGACAAACTGTTCATGAAATGGTTTCTCGGGAGCAGCAGGGGGTCTTAGAGGGAGCATGCGGGGGTCCAAATCTGAAAAAGTGATAGCTTAATCTCTGTACTCTGAAAATTGATTGGAAAATATGTGAATACAAAACGTTTATTCTGTATTTTGTGTTCAGAGATTGCACTGCAAGGAGTGTCCCATGAGACATATTATTCTAAATTGGGACGCTGTATCTCTTTTGAGGTGCCTGACATAAAAAAGCTTCCTCACTTTCCTTGTTGCTTTATACCAGAAGCTCTTGCAGTTTCATCCAGCGTCTGTTTCTCAGAATGATTGTGTAAGATAAACTCTCTCTCTATTTTCACACTGATTTCTAATGGCAGAGACAAAGGGCACCTTTCAGAGAACAGCTAATGGGCAGCAGCACGGCACATAGACTTAATGCTGATGCTTTTAGTACATGCTGCCTCAGCTCTAGTTGCCTGATTGCACGGACACATCTGCCTGAACAGTGTCTTATTTGGTTTTATGTTATTAACTACTAATTAGAGGGAAAAATGATTGTGTTACAGCGCTGGAGACTTCCACCATTAGCTGAGCACTGAGCTGGGCTGAATTGCACAAGAATTTTTGTCACATATCAAAGTCCCCTTTGATGAAAAATGAATTTCACATTTCTTGATGGGTTTTGTATATCAGTCTTAGTTAATGGTTTGAAGACCAGTCATGGTCCAGCCTACATAATGGTAATGTTTAATCCACGAGAAGGCACTTTTCTGTGAAGTAAAAGGTATTTTGTGTCTAATATCATATAGAACTAGTTTTTTAATGTACCAATATGTTACCTGAATAACTTAATAATTAAACAAATTATTCATGTTGGCTAAAGGACTTTCTCTGTTATGGACAATATGGGTAAATGGCTTTCTCCCAGCAATTAGAGGCATCCAGGCTTTGAGGTAACAAAGCAGGCCAAAGCCACCATGCTTCACAGTTACCATAAGGTATTGCAGTTACCAACGGCAATACCTTATGTCACACCATGTCTTTCCCCCAAGAAAAACTACAGATTTCTGCTTGTGTCTTTCAGATTCATTCATGTGTCTGTATTTTTATGCACATATACTGTACACACTATTAAATGAAAAAGAAGGTAGCATGGGCAGTAGATCAAAGACAGTTATAAATTATCAGTCATTATTCTCTTATTGACTTTGGGAGAGAAAGCCTCCAGGTGGGGGTGGTGGGGCATAAAAGGACGGTTTCTTTTAACCTATGTCTTTCTGAGTTTCTGAGAATGTTGCCTTGCCAGTATCCTGCTGTTTAAACCCAAAAATAAAATTTCACCTTAGGCCCAGGAGGCTCCTCGCCTGACTAACAGTGAATCACAGCAGCAGTCAGCCATGTAAATAAATTGGGATTACTGCTCTGCCTGAGGCTTACCTCGAGAGAGCACATGTCTGAGAAACAGTCATCTCTCAAAACTGATTAATTCTGTTCAAATATGACAAAGGATTTCCTCTCTGAGACAAGCTGAGAACAGCAAGAGGCTCAAGAGGGGCCTGACTGCATATCTGTATTAAACTCACATGCAACCATATACCCTGCCTGCTGTAAAGAGCTGCCTGTTGATGGCTGCCCCACGTGGCCTGCTGACACAATCACACAAACACACACACTGGGGGAACAGGGAAGGTACAAAAGGTGGGTTACTCTACAGTGGTCCTGTCTTTTGTTAGGTGAAGATACAGGAGGGACAGGCCACACAGGCCACACAAAGGAAAGAGACAAGGCCTTTCTATCTGTGTCTGCAGCACTCACCTGCACAGGTAGAGGAGGGAGATCTGCGGAAGGCCATTTCACCAACTCTGTTACTGAAGCAGAGACTCGTTTCCCATAAGTTCCCAGTCAGCCAGTCAGTTAACCATGCTGTTTTGCAGAGAGCAGCAGGTAAGAGGAAGAACAGCAACACTCTGACTCAGTAGTACAATCCTAAGCTCTGATGAAGCTTAGCTCTGATGGGATAATGCTCCTCTCCAACTGGCTGGCAGGGCGACAGAAACTCTGTAGCTCAGCTTATTGTGTACACTTGCTTAATGCACTGTACACCAGGCTCATGGGTAAGAGACCAGCTGGCTGATTGGGTGTTTATAGCCCCGCATACTTGAGCGGAGATTATTGGGGCATCAAATGTGCAGTAATTACTGTGCCTTCTGTTTAGATTTAGCTGCAAACCTGTGGTGTCTTAAAGGACTTAAGACCTGAGAGAGGCATCCTGGGACAAATTAAAATTATACAAGGAGCAGAGAGCGCGATAGTGACAGTTCGCATTAGGAGCAGCACATACGGACTTTAGGTGCACCTTCAACAGGGCAATAACAAGTCCAGATATTACTAGCTAATTATAGAGCAAGAATAAAGAATATATGTTCAAGCAAGATTGTGAAAAACAGCCCTATACCTTTATATGTGCACTAGGTTGAAGTGTAAAAGAGTCCTTTGCGACATTTAATTCCCTTTTGTCATTTTAATCGTGACATGGAGATGAGTCAGGTGTTATCACTTGTGGTACTTGTTTATGAGTCGCAACAATTTTATAGAAGTGGCCTGATTTTGATCTTTTTAAAATTTTTGTACAGTTTTAATGAGGTTGAAAGTCAGTATGTTTAAATATTTGCAATGGCCACATTTACACATCTCTCTTAGGCCAGTTTTTTAGTCATTTCTTTGACTGGCTCCATAGTGTAGTGGTTTATAAATTCACCTAACAAACAGTAGTTCTCTAGTTTGATCCTGGGAGAAGGCACAACTATTTCTGGAGTTGTGTCAGGAAGGGCGAAAAAAAACCAGTGAAAGTAGAAGCCTTCAGATATGGCTCTCCATGTCCTTCTTGAAGGACATTCAAAGCTCTTCTTTGGATATTTGTTCCTTGGTATGTTAAGGTTCTGGGGAGGCCAATCCATGACTGATAGCATTGCATGTTGTGTTTTCTCTCTCCAGGTATGCTTCTACTCAATTTCCGGTGTGTGCACAGTGTGCAGTGTGATTTACAGATCTAAAATTTGATCTGCATTCACAGTTCCATCAAATTCAACACCATTGGCTCAAATGCTACTTGTGTTTCCCTAAGCTCAAGAGGACTGGTTGGCTGGTTGAGAGGGTCATGGCAAATGTGATTATATAAATATGATAAATATGATAAATGTTGGTTTGTAAAAAAAATTGTTATGCTACGTTAGGGCTTTTTGGTTGTTGTTTGTGTTAGTTTTCCCCTTTTTATGTGTCTCCTATATCAATATATACTCTTGTGTGTCGCTAGGGGACGTCAGTTATGTTATGTTAACATTAGCTGTGTTTTTCTTTGCTGGCCTGATTTTGAGTGGGTCCTGTTTAGTAGCTACTTTTTCCAATTTGGATTTTATGGCCATTTTTACAATTTCTTCATTCGATTAAAATCAAAATGACTAGCTACACCTTTGTCTTTGACTTTCAGCTTTTTCTCAGGTCTTCTCTGCATCTCTCATGTTGTGCGTCAGGTCTTATACTCACTGCTGTGGAGGTTTTTTTGGGGGGCGGGGGGCTGTCACTTCTTTTTTTGTCCTCCAGTTATCCAGTTTTCTCAGAAAAAAGAACATACTGCACACTGTGATGTGCAGAACCACCTTGTTAGTGCAAAAATAATTTTTATTCCTGTCAAACTATTTAGCTGTGATTCAGCTAAATAAATGGGACCAAAGTATCTGTTTTAATCACCACGGTTAAAATGGGATTTGCATATCAGTAAAAGCATATATTTCGACCTTACTGCTTCTCTATTTCTTCTCTTGGAAAGTAATTAATTAAATAAATGATCTAATTAGCTACAGGTTTGTGTGTTAAACTTCCTCCTGCTTGGCCTCTCTCCTCAGTGACTAATTGTTCTACCCGATGGTAACTGATGCTAAATACAGATAGAGTGCGAGAAGCAGCATCAGGTTGCACACACACATGCATGCACGCACTAACACACACTTTCATGCACCCTCGTATTCTGTCAGTAAAAGTATCTGATGTGGCACACTGACACACACGTGTGTGTACTCAGACACAACTCCACGTTCATTCTCCAGTTACAGAGGGTACAGATATGTTCAGGGCGTTAAATATTAAAGGCTGTAATTTTAACGGCTAGGTGTTGTAATCGTGGAAACCGGTAAAAGGTCATGTTCAGACTACAGACTGTGGTTATGTGGTTGACCATTTGGCGAAGCAATGTAAAGTATACAGGTACAGGGTGTGAAGCTAATATATGTAATATATAATATTTTGGCCTACTGTTCTTTACAACATTGCTTTAGTTCAGTTGTCATTTTGTTATAATATCTATAATATTTCAGTCAGGTTGAGGTCTGAACTTTGAGCTATTTCTTTTCTTTTTCGGCATTTCTGTTGCAGATTTTCTGCTGTGCTTGGGATCATTGTCCAAGGTTTATCAGCCTCACATTTGACTCAAGAATTCTTTGTTATCCAAAGAAGTTAACTGTCGACTCAGTGACTGTAAAGTACCCAGCTCCTGTGGCCACAAATCAAGCCCAAATCATGACCTCTTCACCACCACGCTTGACATTTTTAATCAAGTATTTGTGCTGTTAGGCTGTATTTTGGTTTTGCCAAACGTGGCACTGTGCATTATGGCCAACCAATCTCCAATCTGTTCAAATGACATTGCTCCAGAGTTCTTGTGGTTTGTTAAGATACAACTTCTCTTTTTCCAGAGAAAAGAGGCTTTCTTAGTCTTTCTTTGATTGTCATGATCTTTAACATGCTGAGGCCTGAAGAGTCTGAAATGTAGCTCTTGAATTTTTTGCAGTTTCTCTTAAGGGGAATTTCCTGGGATCTCCTCTCCTGGTAAGATTGTGGTATTGTGTTAGCACACACCAGAATGGTCCAGATCAGCAAACTGCTATTTAAACCTTGCCCCTATTTAAGCGATTTCTTGATTCGGTTGGTCTGGAAGATTCTTCTGCCAGTATCCCCAAGAAATACATGTGTAAAATGCAGTAATATTACAAATGGTTTGGTAATTATTTTGTTTACCTATCATGAAATTTCATTTCACATCTAATTTTTCAAAAATGTACACTACAGTGGCAAAAAAGATCAAAAGTAAGCGCATGAATGGAGACATCTTCGACAGCTAACATGTACTCTTCACACTCACACTGCGAATTCAGAGAGAAAGCATCAAATCTATATTTATGCCCTTCAAGCCACTTCAAAACACCCACCACAAACAGAGTGAATCACACCCACACATCATAGGCATATACATGCACATACGGTTTAACAGCATTTACATTAACATAGTTGTGCATACACAGATATGTGCACATGTGCATGCACAAGTCACACACACACAATTATTTTAGTGCCTTTGCAGTCTTTAACCTTTGGTTCTACACAGCCCTACACACACTAATTATTTCTAATTAACCTCAAACCAGGTCCTAACCCTAATATAACCAGGTCATACCCTCACCCGATGCTCCTAAACTCCCACTGTTCCTCACAAAGATTATACAGGATCACACACATTCATGCACACAGTACGTGATGGCACGCAAGCATGTGCACGCACACACGCATACAGACAATGGAGTGATTTCCCCCGTTGTCTGATCTGGTTCATGTCTTCCTGGAGAGGAACAAGAGATAATAAAGAAAGAGAGGGAATCGATTCTAGATGCTCCAGTTCACTCCAGTTTCTTCCAGTTCCCTCCCACACCAACCTCACAGCCCTGTCACAGCCGAGGGAGTTATTTTGTAAAAGCTACAGTGCACATTTACCCTGGAAAAAAAGCTACTGAAAATCATTTAGTTGCTGTTTCAGAAGCAGAAATATGCCCTGTTGAAATACTTCTGACTGTTCTACAACTCGCAGCATTTATGTGAGGCAAAGCCTCTGTGATGTGATCACCATAATAGTGTGCTCATCAGTAAATTTGACTCGCTCTCGGTTTGTTAGAAAGCACGATACTGTATATTTAAAGCACGCTGATTTGCAGTGGATGGATTCAATGGATTCAAGCTTAAGCAGCAGAGTCACTGCATTGTTTCACTGTTCAGATCAAGCACTCAGGCCTATGCTGTTATTCTGGTGGATGCCAAACATGCATTTCCTCACTTGTTGAGAATATGACAAAGGATGACTCATCTAACCATACTGCTTCTTTCACCTCTCTGTGGATCTGTACCTATCGTTTTTACACCACTATACTCTCAAAAGTGCATTCGCTGTTGTTACGAGGGGTTTATATATCCATCTATATTATCCCTCTATATTTAACATAATATAGAGAATTTTTGCTGACTTGGATCTGGTTCTGTGGTAACTTTATGACTCTCTCATCAAATTAAATGGTTTTCTGTTTTTTTCCCCTACATATTTACTATGAAACTAAAATTTGCTGCACTGATTTCTTTATCATAGAAAAAAATACACACATTTAGGTTTTGTTACCATTTCTGGTGAAACACTACAGTGTTTGTGAGTCCTGTCATCAGTGCTTCAACTATGAGGACCATCTTTGGACACAAGCCAGCAGACCACAGATGGGTTATATGTTTTTAATCAGAGTTACTAAAAACAAATGTAATCAATGTTTCACAAAACATAGGAAAGCTTAAGTTCCAGCTGTTTGCAGCAGTCCTGTGAGTTTGTTAAATACCTGCAACTTTGTAGGTTTACCTACAGCAAGAGAATCAAAGTGAGGGTTCCCAGAATTATTATTTATTCAGAATTATTCAGAATTCTGTTTAGCCAACAGACAAACAGGTGAGCTGCATACACAGTCGAATTTGGACTTTTTAAGTCATTTGTTACATAACAGCCATCCAGTTAAATAAAAAGATGTTTTTCTCTTGCAATTTTGATAGAAAATCAGGACCAACTGGGCTACAGCTCTTAAATACTACAGCTCAAGACTGAATGTTAATTATTTAAATGTACCGGCAATCTGAACATTTAAGTAGGATTATACTGGCACACTCTGAAGGTTTCTTGAAATGTGCAAACATGAATGGAAACAGTATATAAGGTAAAAAAAAAAAAAAAAAAGCAGCCTTCAGGAATAAATGGTAAATGGCCTGTATTTGTATAGCGCTTTTACTACTCCCTAGTAGTAGTAAAAGGACCCAAAAGCGCGTTACACATTCAGTCATCCACCCATTCACACACTGGTGATGGCAGCTACATTGTAGCCACAGCTGCCCTGGGGCGCACTGACAGAGGCAAGGCTGCCAGACACTGGCACCACCGGGCCCTCTGACCACCACCAGTAGGCAACAGGTGAAGTGTCTTGCCCAAGGACACAACGACCGAGACTGTCAAGTTGGGGCTCGAACCGGCAACCATCTGATTACAAGGTGAACTCCCAACTCTTCAGCCACGATCGCCCAGAATACTTCTCAAAGCTTCTTGAAGGTTGTTCAATGCTCTTCTTTGGATGTTAGGTGCATTTTGATCTGTTCTCTGTCAAGATGATCGCATACTGCTTCAATAATCTTGAGGTCCAGGCTTGAGGGAGGAAATCCATGACAGTGTTTCACTGTGTGAATTTTTGTACAAGTATGCTGTTACTGCATTTGCAGTTTGGGATCACTGTCATGCTGATAAATGAACCCATTGCCAGTCAGATACTTTCCCAGTGGTAATGCATGGTGGACCAAACTCTGATGGTACTTTTCTGGGTCCATCAAGATTTTCATCAAGATTGGCTGCAATGCAACCCCAAACCATGACAGACCCTCCACCATGCTTTACAGATGGCTCTGGACACTCACTGTTATACCTCCCTCCTTGACCTCCTCCATACTTATAGACAACGATTTGGAGCACAACTTTCAAATTCATCACTTCGTAAGACCTGTTGTCACAGATTTTCAGTCCAGTTCTTGGATATGTCTTTGGTCAACATTGGTTGTTGATCATTGGTCATGACAATTAGCATATTAATGACCAAAAAACTGACCTCACAGCCCATTGTTCCTTCAGTGGTGCTAGTTTCTGTCATTATGCAAATGTACTGTTTATAAGGTTGGGGAAACCTGCAGTCAGCTGAAGAAGTCACTTGGATGAGTGACAAAACGTTTCTCCCACTGAAAACACTACATCCAGATGAACAGAATCAATATAAGTATAATTTGACATACCTCAGACTTTTCTTCCCTTTTTCCTCTGCTTAAGAACTGTTTACTGACAGCCACAATTTCTGATGAGGCTTCAATAAACAGTAAATAGATCAATTGAAGGGTCAGATGCATCTCTTAGGTCCTGTATCAGGTCTTTGCTGGATTTTGTTTTCCTGTTTCTTAAGGAGATGACTTTCATATATTGTCCATCTGCTGTAAATAGTTTGCAGGCCCACCACTTCTACAAAGAAATGAGGGCTGGCTCAATACTTATGCACAGCACTGTGTAAAATATATTTTTGTTGTCCAAAAGAGAAGGATGGAGGAGACGTTGCACATAAAAGCATTGACGATTTATGTCTATCTGCAAGAATGCATAAGAAAAAAAAAACTCTATTCAGTGAGCACCATTATTGTCTTGCTTCGATACAGTTCGTAGGCACACTAAAAACCTTACAAATTACATTACATAGAAAAAAGTCAAAAGGAGGAGGCTCATCTGTCTAATCCATTTAGAACCTCAACACTGTACATCACAAGGCATAAGCGTACTGCCATAAAGACTGAAAGAGATGTGTTCTTCGTGCAGTGCGCTTACTCCCACGACTCTGCTGAAATTTTGTTGGGGAAGACAAAGGAGATAAGGTGAGGAGGAACAGAATACATGGGATAACTATCAGGAAGGAAAAGGGGAGCTGAACAGGGAAAAATACAGGGAAAAAAGAGGAGCAGAGGAAAGGATGAGACTGGTTTCTATTTTGTCAAGCTTTGGGACGTGTAAATATAGAGACAAGCTTGTGGTCTTGCGCCATCTTGTGGTAAAAGTGGACTTCCATCATTGAAGTACACTCACCAGACACTTTATTAGGCACATCTTGCTCATACTAAGTTGGACCGCCAGAACTGCTGCAATTCTTCATGGCATGGATTCAACAAGGTGCTGGAAATACTTTACAGAGATTTTTATCCATGGGCATGATGGAAGCTATTTGAATTCAGTAAACGTCTTGACATAATCCAGAAACCAGTTTGAGAGTTTTGACATGGTGTGTTATCCTACTCAAAGCAGCCATCAATAGATAGCATTGTTTAAAAGCCTGCCCGAGTGTACCTTAGTCGGTATTAAGGGGCCCAAAGTTTGCTAAAAATATATCCCCTACACCATTACTCTATTACCACTACCAGCCTGAATCGTTGACACAAGGCAACACAGATCCATGCACTGATGTATATTGCCAAATTCTCACCCTTTCATCCAAATGTTGAGGCACCAATTGAAACTCAGACCAGGCAACATTTCCCTTCTTTTCTCCAATTTTGGTGAAACTGTACAAACTCTAGACTCTGTTTCCTGTTCTTAGCTGATAGGAGTAGCACCTGGTAGGTTCCCCTGCTGCTGTAATCCATCTCCATCAAGGTTTGACATGACATGTTGTGCATTCAGAGATGCTCTTTAGCACACTTCTTGGCTGTAGTGAGTATTACTGTGAAAGGACATGACTTACATTGAACAGCACAAACACGTTTCAGTCCTTTTATTGTCCGGAATCAACGTCTACAGGCAATTACACGCACAAAAAGGCTTGATTATAAAACGTTCTTTCTGCTACAAAAAAAAAGAAGAAGAAGAAAGTTTTCCATCTTTCCAATAATGTTTTAATGCAAACTTTAAAATAACACTGATTGTCAAACTACTGCATTTAACTTTCTTTTAGCTTTTATCTCCAACATAGATACATGGATACTACTGATATGGAAAGACAACACAATCCCACTTCCTGTTTATTTCAGAAAAACTGTGGAAAGACAAAAGTACATATTCATACAGTAAGCTGCAACTTATCTCTGTACATGGCTGTTATTTTAAACTTTAAGACAGCAAACAGCCATAAAACAGACTGAAACATGTTTTTAAGTCATTACATAATTAGAAGTTGGAAATTCCAGTTTTAAAGACATCGAACAGTTTTTCCTTAATGGGCAGCGCAAATAAAAACCACTTTCACGTATAAATAATAAGCCTCTCATCAAGCACAAAGTTGGATGTGTTATATTATTTGCAATCTCTGAAAAGGAGAATCTAACCATTTCAATAAACTCTTGCATACTAGTCAAATATATATATTAAACATTTAATTACCTGGACACTGAAACACTACTAAAATACTCTGACCACATTTAAAACATTTTTTAAGGATGAACGTAAACATTGCAAAGATCCGTTTTTTACTGTTTGCTTCTGTTTTAAAAGCTTTCTTTTTAACTACTGCATTAAGTGGTGTCACTAAAGCAGACAGATTCAGTGCTTTTAAGTCTTAGGTCACTCCTATTTTGCATCTAAAAATGACACATTTGATGTTTGACATGGTCCATTGTGCAGTGAAAACAGTCATACCTGTATTTGGTTTATCTCTCCCCTTGGTCTGAATCATAGCATATAACCTTTAGCGCAAAGCTTTGCAGGAATGGCTCAGCAGATAAAATTTAAGTTAGTGACGTTTTATAGACAGTGACATCCCATTATTTAGCGAAATATCTCATTTCAGATGGTCTCAGCTCATTCACACAGGCCTAGAGACTGATCAGGCCATCTCCCCCGGCAACCTCTAGTTGCTAGGCAAAACTGTGTATTTGGCAACCACTTGGCAAGTGGTTCCTGGAAGTTGGGGAAGGTTGCCAGGTGACATCAGCGCTGCACCACAAATCGTCCTTGTGATTGTTTTGGTCACTATTAGATTGCCACAGTCTCCCATAGCTTGCATGGAAGACAGCAATTTGTTTGCAAGCAGCCTTGACTTGAAAAAGCGCACCACAAACAGGAAACAGAGAAGGTTCACCTTCAAAGTAAAAGTTCTGCCTTACCACTGGAACCAACACATTTCAAAAGGCCCAACTTTTACTTTGAGGGCAAATGTGTTCCGTTTCTGGTTTGTGTTGCACTTTTAACAGTTTCACTACAGCTGGGTGAGCAGTTTTCAAGTGTTTGCAGACAAGTTAACATCTTCCTTGAAAAAGCAACCAGAAAGAGGTTTTTGTTGCAGAACCGTATATCTCTTTAAACCACTCTCAAAAACTTGTTGAGAACACGGTTTTCCCTCGTGACCAGTGGCTGTCTAATGGTCACCAACCAGTCTCTAGATGCCTAAAACACCACTTTCAAAAATACATTGTGTGCAAACATTTTAAATCCTTCTAGATTGTCTTCAGATTTTAAAGTCAATGACTCTTCAGTCATTGACTTTTTTTTTTTTCATGGAATACATCTTAGTAAGTCCTAAGTGGACCGTTTCTCCACACCCTGCTTGATTCCCAGGACCAGATGAACAAACCAGTTAATCTGAACCATCCAGCCTTTCTCCCTGCAGATCTCTATCTGGTCCAGCAGGTGGCGCTGTGCCTCATCTTCACTGCGGCCAACAGTCAGGGCCTCGCGGATGTACTCAATGTCCTCCTTACTAGTCAGCTGAGGCATCCCTGTTAATGAACCAAAAATAAGTGTCAAAGCATGAGCATGTCTTAGTTTCACTTCACTTTGGTATCAATATCTAAAAAGATTGAAAATCTGTTTAAAACTACTTGTCACCGGTGAGCCAGTCATACTCAAATTGGGTACAACTGGACCAACCTGTGAAAATGACACTATTATTATTGTTTTAATAACTGGGTGTTGTGGTATCAGGAGGAGATTGTACCAGTCATAAGCATCATGGAGAAAAGAATGATGAGCAGGTTGGTGTGATGCCGAAGGGCGAGGTAAGCCTTCACGCACACGTCCTGAAACACAGAGGATGTTCATATAGACAAATGTGACTAACTGGTGTTTGCATGAATCTGCATGAATTTAAGAATGGGACGTGTGTGTTCCTGCATCTATATTGTATTGACATGAAAAAAAGCACCTGGAACTTCTGGAAGTGGGGGCTACTTTTCTTTCCCGAAGTTCCCATAACATACAGGAAGTCTGGTGTGAGCACAAAGGGAACCCACTCCTTACTGATTCCCATGAAACTCTTGTAATTCCCCAGGATGTGACCAAAGTCGATGTGGAAGAGATTCCCTGCAGAAACACAAAGGAGGTCTGTTAGTGTGGTGCCACTCGAGTTTAATTTCTTTCTAAAAATATCCCATTTTTGTAATTATTTAATCTGTATTTTGTCTGACAGTGACGTGAAAACGCAGATGTAAGATTACCAGATTCAGTGATCATGATGTTGTCGTTATGGCGATCCCCAATACCCAGGACGTATGTAGCCACACAGTATCCACCACAGGAGTACAGGAACCTCTCCACAGCCTGCTGGAACTACAACACAGACAACAGAGTTTTTAATCATGTACTTGTGTACGACAACATCCGGGCTGTAACCCATCCAGCTTTGATAAGTGAGCTTCACACTAATAGTGTAGCTGTTAAAAACATGCACAAGGACATTCAGCTCCTCATGAAGACCCAAGTTTAATCATCACGACTAATGCAATGGCTAAAGCCCTTACACTGACCTAAGCCTAACTTTATCTTAACCCTTTAAACCAAGTCTTAAATCTCAAAGAGGTCTTTGAAAGGGGTGTGGAAAAAATGAAACACCATCACTCTTACAGCCTAAAAGTGTATCAAAGATAGACTATTACACACTATGTTTTCTAAATTCTGTGTCAAATTTATTAATTTTCATCTTCAGTTTTCTTGAACAAATGACTTGCGTCGCACAGTCTCTAGTTTGCATGAGCAGTTGTTATGAAAGCTCCAACACAGAATCTGCCCACTGGGAACATGCAGAGGCACAAACACACACTCACACACACACACACACACACACACACACACACACACACACACACACACACACAGTGAGTGTATCTTCGCATCAGTCCTTGCTTCAGAAGTGTAGCTTTCTGACTGCTTGCATGTGATGCATTTTGGACACATCTGTAAATTGTAGCTTTAACAAATAACCTCAGTTACACTCTCGCCCAACAGACGCTGCACTATTAAAAGCCAAGTGAGCACACTCACTCACACACACAACAATACTGTTTTGGAAAGAGAACAGCCATAATTATACGGTGGCAGGTTAAATTGATGGTATGTGTGTGAGTCACTGCTGATAAACAAAAGCACCCAAGAAGCAGAAGAAGTCAATGCTAACTGAGCTAGATTAGGGAAGATTCGATTTGGGAAGACTTGTACTTACGTTATATTGACCCCTTTATTTGAAACTCTGGCCATATTTAATATGAGAATCAATTATTGTAACAGAGTTAATGCCAAAAGTGACAAAAGGAGTAACAGGTCCCCTTTAAGAAACTTTGACCTTGTAGTTACTGGAAACATAACTCGGTTTAAAAAAACCACGCAGAGGAAAAAGCGCAGACTGTGGGAGTGCAGGTGTCTGTGCTAAAAGTAGCGCACGTGGGTGCCATAGCGACAGGAAAAACTCTGACGGTTGCTTCCTTCCTCTCTCTTCCTCTCTTCAAAGTGTCATTTCCTCTGATCTAATAAAGTCTGCAAAACTGGTCTTATCAACACAGTTACTTAATGCATGCATTGCGTGCAAGGCTTGTAACTAAAGCTTTGCTGATCAGCGACATGTAATCAAGTATAATGATGAATTGGAGCGGAGGTATCAAATATGGGGGACAGGGACCAGAATCAGCCTGACAAAGACTTCAATCCGGTCAGCTGGATTGCTTTGCGAAAATGGAAGTAGGGCATAAAAAAGTCCACCAATGGATTTAAAAAAACTAGATGACAGCTTTGTAATGCCATTTGTTTTATTTGAGACTTCTACATCATCCGTGTGATTTTTTAAGCAATAAATTGTTTAAAAAAAAAAAATCCCAGCTGCACATCACTGAGCAGTGATGACCAGGAACGCGAGCAGCATGAAAAATCATCAAAGATGGAAAATACAGCATGAAAAACACAGTGACAGCAGTGGAAACTTCATTGTTTAGCACTTGGTTTACCTTCAGCTCTTTGCGTGTTAGGACTTCGCTCTTCACCGCAGCTGATTGACCACAGGACAAACAAGTGCAGCCCGCAGACCGGTTGTACTGCATATTTTTGACACTGACCCCATCTGACAACAAACACTCTCTGTAGGTAGTCAGGCTGTCCACGACTGCCCGCAGACTGTCTTCGTGCTACCCCCGCTCAAGCGTAAAACCATCATAAGCTGTCAGTGATACAGTACGTACCTTGTCCTCACTGACACACTTGTCCCGGAGCCACTGGTAGAGGATTTCATCTTTAAATGCGCCGGTGCTTCCCACAACACTCTGCTGGATGTTGGCGATGGTGGTGGCGTCCTTAACAATCTCAATCATGCCTACAGTGATGCAATAAAGACAGCGATGACACGCTATTTTGGATTTGTCAGGCTCACATGATCAGCCTTGGTTGTTATAAATGAGGGACACAGGATCTAATATGTTTTCTGTATCTCTGCAAGGAATAACCGACCTATCTTATTTCCAGTGGAGATGCAGCCGTACGGTAAAAGACAGAGATCCAGCGATTCAGTCTCCCAGATCGACTCCATGATCAGCAGAATCTGCAAAGAAGACAGATGGAGTGCTACAGAACTTTTCTTCTCATAACTCTCTCAGTCCTGTCTAAGGCTGAGCTGCTACACACCTGCAGGATGAGCATATCCTGTCTGAGATCATCACCGTCTTTGAAGATGATGCCTATGGGGTCTTTGGAGAGAGTGGTGGAGTCGGCCCGTTTGAACTGCAGCCACAGCGGCTTCTTCTTAGACGCCATCACTTTGCACTGCTCAATCTACATAAAGATAAATTGTTTTCATCAAAAATTCAGTCATTTATAGATACAATTCTGACGTCTCTGCCCAGAAATAAGCACTCATGAGAGCTGAAAGTTGTTCTAATTTCAGTGTTTATTGCAGGGTCGTGTTGATGTGTTTGCTCCTCACCAGCAGGGCTCCAGCTCTTAGTCCTGGATCATAAGGAACTCTGAAGCTCTCTGGCAGACCAGAGGACTGCAGATTCTCCAACTTCTGACGCAACTGAAACACCACTGAAAAACACACACTTCTTTCTTTACACGTCTTTTCAAGTCTTAGTGCAAATTAGAAGGTTTAGAATAGTCAGAGTAATATCGACACATCAAAAAATAAAAAATAAATACACATCTGACCATACAGTACATACATGCAACCATGTATTCATACAACAGACATGCTTTACACATGCTTAGATACAAATGCTGGTGTTAACCACAGAAAGTACAACCCAGAATAAACTAGTGAAGAATGTTTAGCAAAGAAAGGTAACCGTAGACATTTAAAGCAAAGGTTTGGGGTGCAAACCTCAAAAGTGTGATATTCTGTTGATAACAGAATAAATAAAACCAGTGTGGAAGAAAAAGTCAGCAGGTTCACTGTATAAGCAGGACCAAAGCCTTGGAGGGTTTGTATTTAAAACTGAAACCATCTATCCATCTTCTTCCACATATCCACTTTGGGGTTTGCAAGGGCACTGGAGCCTATTCCAGCTGTCATAAGACAAAAACTGAGCTTACACCCTGGGCTAACACAGAGAGACAACCATTTTTTATTATTATTAATCCTTTATTTATCCAGGTAAAAAATCTCATTGAGATTAAAAATCTCATTTCCAAGAGAGACCTGGCATCATAGCAACAAAAGTCACATACCACATAGGTATCTAACATTTAAAACAAATACAATATCCCATACAAACATGTGTAAAATATACAATAACAGATCAAATTAAGAGTACATTAAAAATAATCACACTGAGTAAAAGAGCTGTTCTCTCGTTCCTTTAAGACAGACTTAAACTCTCCCAAGGTAACCAATTCTGATAACTTCAGTTCCTTCTGCAGATTATTCCAGGAAGCAGGGGCAGCGTATTTAAAAGCCCTTTTCCCCAATTCTGTTCTGATTTTTGGGACAATCAATTGTATGATTTTGTTCGAACGAAGGTTGTATTGGTTGTGGTTTTTACACATATAAACACATAAATAAGATGGAACCAGCCCAAGGAGAGATTTATAGATAAAAATCAACCAATGGGAGAGTCTGCGAATATGCAAAGATGGACATTTAGCAGCAGCATACAAAGAACAATGATGTACACGATTTCCATAGCCAGTAATAAAACGTAAAGCACAATGGTCCACAGTATCCAACCTCTTTAGGTAGTGGGCAGGTGCATTCATAAAAAGCAGGTCACCATAATCCAATAAAGGTAAAAAGGTTGCACGAATCAAAAGTTTTCTCACTTGGAGGGAGAAACAGGATTGGTTTCTAAAAAGTAACCTAGTTTTAGTTTTAACTTTGACACAAGCCTTTGAATGTGAGTCTTAAATGACAAATTCTGATCTATAATGATCCCTAGATACTTGTAAGATGTGACCATTTCAATTTCAGATCCTTGAATTGTTTTAATCTTAGGAGACGTAGCTAACAACTCTTTGCCATTTGAGAATAACATGAACTTGGATTTCTCTGGATTTAACACCAACTTAAGTTGAGTTAAATGGGACTGAACGACATCAAAGGCAGACTGCAGAAATTGCAGAGTTTGTGCTACTGAAGGGGATGAACAATAAATGATTGTATCATCTGCATAAAGATGAAATGCTGCGTTTGACAAATTATCACAAAGGTTGTTTATGTAAAGAGAAAATAGCAATGGTCCTAATATGGAACCCTGTGGAACTCCTTTGGATACTGGGAGAAAAGAGGAAGAAGACCCAGCAGCACGGACACACTGTTTTCTTGCTGACAAGTAATTTGAAAACCAACTTACAGCATTTACAGATAGACCAATATTGTTTAGACTATTTAATAAAATAGCATGGTCAACTGTATCAAAAGCCTTTGACAAGTCAAGAAAAAGAGCAGCACAGTATTTTTTGCAGTCCATTGAATCAACAATGTCATTAACCACTTTAATAGCAGCAGTTATTGTGCTGTGTTGTTTTCTGAATCCTGACTGATGTTGGGAAAGAACTGAATTTTTGTCCAAAAAGTCTTTCAGTTGTTCACTAATGAACTTTTCTAGAACTTTTGCTAGAACACACAATTTAGATATGGGCCTGTAATTATTAACATCTGAAGGATCACCTCCTTTCAGCAAAGGGAGAACATAGGCAGATTTCCATATTACAGGGATCTCACTGTTCGAGAGGCTAAGATTAAAAATGTAAGTTATCGGTTCTGCTATAAAATCTGCAGCCAACTTAAGAAAATAGGGATCAAGTTGATCTGGTCCTGCAGATTTATTTAGATCCAACAGATTTAAAGCCCTATGGACCTTAAAAACATTTAGTGGAGAAAAACTGAAGGGTTGGACCACAGATTCAGTTTGAGCGGTTGCAGAGAGAGCCTCTTGTTGATTAAGCTGTTTTAAATCTGGATATAAAGATTCAAATAGAGATCCTGAAGAAACAATATGCTCATTAAAGCAGTTTAGAATGTCGCATTTCTCTGTTAAAGTGCAGGAGTCTTTTACAACAAAAGTTGGCATCTCGTTTGTAGTTATGTCCCCATAAGAAGATTTTATTATTTTCCAGAATTTTTTAGGATCGTTCAAATGTTTAGTAGTTTTTGAAAGATAGAATTCTGATTTGGCCTTTTTAATTAAGGAAGTTGAACGGTTTCTGAGCTGTCTAAAAATCAGCCAGTCCGCTTCGGATTTAGTTTTTCTGGCCTTAGCCCAGGCAGCATCCCTTTTTTTGAGTAGACTAGAGAGCTGAAGAGAAAACCAAGGGTTGTTTCTGCATTTTACTCTAAATTTGCAGATAGGGGCATGTTTATTTATAATTTTGATAAAAGTATCATAAAAATAATTCCATGCCAGCTCAAGATCAGTTATCAGGTAAATTCTACTCCAGTTATAGTCCCATAAATCATGAAAGAAAGCTTGCTCACAGAAATGCTTAAAATCTCGTTTAAAAGCTATCTGTGGCCTTGATTTTGGGAGCTTCGATTGCCTGACTACAGCTACCACACAGTGGTCACTGATATCATTTGCGAAAACCCCAGTGTGAGAATATTTATACGGCATATTAGTTAAAAATAAATCAATAAGTGATGACTTTTCTGGGCATTTAAGATTTGGACGAGTTGTGCTGTAAATTAGTTGTGTGAGATTATATGAATCACACATGGATTTAAAACTGTCTGAGGCAGAGGACAACCAGTCCCAGTTGAAATCTCCGGCCAGCACAATTTCATTAAAATTTAAAGTAGATTTTTTACTAAGTGAAACTAAAGCCTCACTACTAGCTGAGGGGGGTCTATAACAGCCCACAATGGTAATAAAATATAGCCCTTGAAAAGTTGGAGTTTGAGGGCAAGAAGTTCAAACTGCTTACAAACAGATACCGATGAATCGACAGTAACATGGAATTTGCTTTTTACATAAATTGCAACACCGCCACCCTTTCTGGGGCGGTCGCAACGGAAAAGATTATAGCCCGTTATTGCAATGTCTTTGTCAGTAATTGATTTAGTAAGCCAGGTTTCTGATAATATAAGAATATCAGTATCTAACTCTTTCATCCAAAATTTCACAAACTCAAGTTTGGGAAGAAGACTTCTGACATTTAAATGAGTGATACCAAGACCTGTTCGAGTTTTGAAATCACAAGGAGTACTTAAGCATTTGCAGTCTGGACCGGGATTAGGTTGCACATTTCCAGATAAAAGAAGCAGAAGAACAATAAAACATTTTCTTTTCACAGATTTTTTTTGTAGGATTACAGACTGATTTCTCTTAGTGCCCGATCTCTTCACGCCTAAACGCAGTTTACTGTCGCCAGTTAACCTAACAGGCATGTCTTTGGACTGTAGGGGGAAACCAGAGTGCTCTGAGCACGTGCAAACTCCACACAGAAAGGCCGGCAGGTTTGAACTACCAGCTCTCTTACTGTGAGGTGACAGGGGCATCCACAAAGGAGTACCACTAAATTACTTTAAAAAAAATAAGCAAATAATGCACGTTCATGCTACACGATATAGGCTCATATCAGTGCTTCTGTTTCTGCTCCTCACCTTGTGGCGTAACATCATACTTGTCTGCAGACATGGTCTTGATCTCACGGGTGACTTTCTGCAGAGCCTCTGTCATATCCACCTGCAAGCATCAGGACTTTCTGTCAAAGATGTGTTCAAACCCAACCCCCCAAACACCTTCTTCTTCAACACAGCCTGAACCTTTCTAGGCAGCTTTCTCGTCATTTCATTAAGAAGTCTTCGGCAAAGCTCTTCTTTGGTCAGCTGCTTTTTGTTCCATTCTCTGTAAAGATTATCCCAAATTTGGACTCTGTAAGACATGCTGCCACCAGTGTTGATTTTGCTGACCAACAATTTTTTGTCACAATTTTCATCAATGACTTCTTTTCCTCTGATGAAAAGAAAAATGATATCTAAATAAAAGTGAATGCACGAGGACAGAAACCAGCGAATAAAAACGAGATGAAATAATTCTGAACGGAAAATTCCAATCAGAACTATTAAGTTGTCTAGAAAGGCGGGACAAGTTTGGAAGTGATCCAATCAGAAGTAATCACCACGTGCAGTGAGGTTAGACATGCTCATTTGATGTGCCGCCAGGATCAGTACAGCTGGTTCACACTGTGTCTCATGAAAACGTCACAAAATCTCAACGCTTGGGAGGAAGAGATGAGCAGACATATGGAAACATTTCACATGTGACATCAAGGAAAATTAAAAAGCTTTGAAAACCGTGTTAAGTCTACTCTAATTATGACTAAAACTACATTTAAATTTGCTGTCAAAGTTATTGATGGTTGCCCCTAATTTTCCCTTCTTTAAGAATGGCGTCTTCACAGCCTGCCCTTCAGACCATGCGTATCACATTTTCACAGTACTATACAATTGTGGAAACATCTATAAATAGGGCGTGTCACCTGCTTCCGGAAGTCCTGCAGCATATTTTCACCACAGCCTCTGAGGTAGGCCTCCAGGAGGACAGCGTACCTCTGCTGGTAGTGCTTGGACTGAGCGATTTCACTCCGCAGGAACCAGAAGAGAAAATGACCGATACGCTTACTCTGCAAAAGAAAAACAAAAGGTGTTGTTTAACTTGACATTTTTTTGACTGCAGTTATTGTGCTAGTAAAACACACACACACACACAGAGCTGAAATGACATAACACAGGCAGACACATGTCTGCTTACCCTCAGAGCTCTCTTCAGCAGGAACCTGACTAGAGCGCTGTCATGGTAGGGCTCAAACTTGACTGCCTGCAGGACACACAAACACATAAACAAAGCAGCTAACATGATTTCTGATGATAGCACAATGTGTGTCTACAACAAGCCTGTGTGACCTCTGGTGTTGTGCAATGCACAAAAAGGAAAATGAAACATTCTTCCTACTCCAAAGCACGTGGTGGTGGGCTTTCTAACAACATCACGCTCTCTTCTCTTTGTACATGTTGCCGTTGGGATTAATTTTTAGAAAATACAACATCTCCTTTCACTGTTATGCTGACGATATCCAGATTTATTCACCTTTGAAATCCGACGTGTCCGCTTCTTTGCAACCTCTGTTCAACTGTTTGCATGAAGTTAAAATTTGGTTATCACATAATTTTCTTACATTGAACGAGAATAAGACCGAAATCTTTGGTAGTCTTTGGTAGTCACACTCCGCTAGACCAGTTAGCTGATGCCCTTGGCCCTCTCGCTAGCATCTCTCGCTCGCTGTAAGAAACCTTGGAGTGTTCCTGGATGGCTCTTTTAAACTTGAGAAACACGTCTCCACTGTGGTAAAAAACAGCTTTTGCCAGTTGCGTCAGATATCCAAAGCAAAGCCGTTCCTTCCTTTAAAGGACCTTGAAAAGCTTATCCACGCATTTATCACATCCAGATTGGACTACTGTAACTCCCTCTACTCGGGCCTCCAACACTCTTCTCTTTACCGGCTTCATTTACCGGCTTCAGTTACCGGCGCGTCTTTCAACAGGTACGAGAATATATGAACGCATAATTTTAGCCAAATTACATTGGCTCCCTGTTAAATATCGCATAGATTTTAAAATTCTTTTATTCACTTTTAAAAGTCTGAATAATTTAGCGCCCAGCTATCTTTCTGAACTACTCCACTTATACAATCCCAACAGAGCACTTAGATCATCCAATCACAGGCTCCTAGCACAACCTAGGTCTCGAATGAAGTCGAGAGGTGACCGGGCCTTTGTAACCGTGGCACCTAGACGTCTTAAAACTTATCTTTTTACTTTGGCTTTTGATTCTAACTAGTTGGCTGTTGTGTTGTTACCTATTTTTTGTTGTCCTGTTTTATTGTTTGTTTTAATTGTCTCATGCTTTTACTGACTGTGAAGCACTATGGTCAACACTGTTGTTTTAATATGTGCTATATAAATAAATTTTGATTTGATTTGATCATCTGCCAGGTGAAGTTAGCAGGCTGTGTGCACACATTTATACCAGAAGAACTGCCTTTTAACAGAGGCTACAGTGTGTTGGGAAGCAGCATGGACTGGCAGTAAAGCAAGTGCAATGAAAACACAGAAGTAACTGTGCTCCAACATAACTGCTATTTAAATGTTTAGAAAAAGAGGCAGCGAGTGGTTTAAAAAGGACTGAATCCCTTTTTTTTTAGCATATTGTGAAGCATCATGGAAACAGTGTATGTAATGTGTATTCTTTCACGTTCACCCTACAAAGACTTTGACACATGCATGTTCTGGAGAATTTTGATGGTATAATATATTCCACAGATCAGTGAGATGTCATAACTGCATTTAGGAAGATGTCTTTCTCCTAAAAGGCTCTTTTGTTGGCCACGGCTGACGACTGATACAGTATCGCTCATGCAAAGCTGACTGCAGAGTCAACTAAACTCACAGCATGAAACAGTGAATCAGACAGAGTGAGAGTGTAAATGCAAAAGAGGCTTGGTCCTCTCGAGCTAATATTTATCCGACCAGTCAAATGTTAGTGGTTACACATTTGAAATCAACAATAAACAACTGTAACAGCAGCAGAGTGTGTGCTCATCAGCACCGCATCATAAACTCACAACAACACAAAACTTGGCAGCAGCAATGTAAAGCAGGCAGTGTGTGTTTTTGTTCACCAAACAAACTGCCAGCGTAGGATTAAAGTGTAGCATGTCTGCGCTAGGCTATGCTAACCAGCGTCACATAGATACCAGAGCCTGAATCTGACACAGGAAACGAATGTCCAACTCTAAAGTGCAAACAGTCTCACATTATCGACACATCAACACAGAAACTGTAAAAGATCAACTTTAGCATTCAGCAACATTTTAAAAAATGCATTAGATTGATTGTTTTGTAAGCAAATGTGGTTTCAGCTGCCAAAAGAATACAGCAGGATACAAAATGTACCATCTGTTTCCTGGTTGTAGATGGAGGAAAGAAAAGTTCTGTGCAAGTACAGCGAGTACATGTTAGGTATGCAAATGTTAGCGGCAGATAACAGCTGATTTTAATGCTGGCCCACGTCAGTCGATGACTCAGCAGATACTTTTACAGCCTTCTTCGATTACAATTGGAGACTCTCACATAGGGCGCCACTTTATTAGGTACACCTCACTAGTGTCAAACTGGACCCATTTTTGGCTTCAGGAGTGCCCTGATGCTTCATGGCACAGATTCCTCTGTGCTGAGACCTTACACCCTCCCTCCATCTTTAGCTCTGAATGCACATGTATAGAAAGGTAGGAAGGTCCTAGAAAAGAGCTGATGGCTAATTCTGTGACTGAAGTGGTTCTTACTCAGATTAACCAAATATTATTTATATTAAAATAAAAGGAAAAAAGACAGGGTGTACCTGTACAAGCTGGAGAAGATATCGGAGCACATCATCATCCTCCAGCGTCTCCAGCTTCCTGACAGCCATTGAGCGAACCTGTGCATCTGAGTAGTGGCAGTCAAGCAGCTGCATGGCCAGGCCAACATCCAGACCACTGCAAAGCAATGTTATGGTGAAAGGTGATACGACATTGATCCTAAACACAGTACAGTGGCAGTTTGAAACGCTCTTGTACCTGGTGTCCCATGCGCTGCTGCGCTCCAGCAGTCGATGCGTCGCCAAAACATCTTCCTGTTTCCCCCATCTGACTGAGCCCAGCAGCTTTGGGTAGGCTCTAAGGGCAAGGCATTTGTTATAAAATTATATTTTCAATACTTTGGGGCAAAACATTACTTTATTGTCGTTTTAATTTAAAAGGACAAATAAAGAAATAAATCAGTACCTGGGGTCACGCATACATTCGTGTCTAAAGTGCCACAGCAGCTCTTTGTCCTCAGGGCTGAGGGGATGTAGGGGATCGGTACCTACAATGGCCTCAAACTGCTTTTTCAAGTGGTTTGGCATCTCTCTCTGACCCCGCTCCCCTCCCTCTGCATCCTCACCCCCAACAGCCCAGTCCCGGCCCACATCCCGGCTCTTGGGTAGTACCACAGGGTAGCAGTATTTGTCCAGCAAAATGGCAATGGCCATGGAAGAGGCCTTGTCTGGGTTCGTGGCTGAGGTGAGCTTGTCCGCGTTGATGCTACTGCTGCTTTCCTCGCTCTTTTCTGGCATTTTCCACATGTGGAGGATAAACTCCCCCTGGCGGAGCAAGGAGCGGTGATCGATCAGGAGCAGATTCACGTAGTACAGGAGACGACTCTTGGTCTTTCCTGAAAGCCGGGTGAACACACAGAATAAAGCATTGCTCTGTAGATTTTCAACATGCGAAAGAACAGAAAGGGAGAGGACTTTACCATCAAGACAGCTGCTTCCCGCTGTACTCTCTTGATAAGAGCTTCCTTTGGAATTTGGGATCTGGGGTTGCTTCCCACAGATCACCTGGGTGGGAAACGTAGAACCATTATGTAACAAAAGTACAATAGTTACAGCTTAATGATTATTTATTCTACCAACAAACAGAGAATGATAACAGCACCAGAAAGAAATTTCTTAGATTACCTGGAGGTTAAGGCATGCCCCCTTAGGCAGATCCTTGATCTTAATGTTAAACTCCAGCCAGCAGTTCCACAGCACTTCTTCACTGAAGGTTTTAGAGGTGGTTCTCTCCTTAAAAATGTAAAAAAAATAAATAAATAAAACACTGCTTTTATCACCCTCCAGCCTTTTTCAAACCCATCTATTTCATATATTTTCATGCTGCTTATACATTTGTGGGCAGAAGTCATCATGGGCATGAATGTGAGGGTAATTTGGAGCTTTCAATGCTTTCTTTGAACTGTTCTTTTTCTAAGGTGGCATACATCTTTAGTTCAAAAACAAGAAGTGAGTGCACAAATTTGAAATTCCTTTAGATATTTTTTAATCCACTATTTAAGTATACATAAAGGGTCTAAAATATACATGCTGCTGCCACTAATATTGGGTTAAATGTCCCTTAGCAAGTTGCACCTGAACCAGGTGCTATTAGTAGCCAACAATAAATCTCGCTGTATATTTGCCTATTCTTCTTGAATAGGCCAGCATTTAAGCATAATCCACGGGCGATCCACGGGCGATCGTGGCTCAAGAGTTGGGAGTTCGCCTTGTAATTGGAAGGTTGCCGGTTCGAGCCCCGGCTTGGACAGTCTCGGTCGTTGTGTCCTTGGGCAAGACACTTCACCCGTTGCCTACTGGTGGTGGTCAGAGGGCCCGGTGGCGCCAGTGTCCGGCAGCCTCGCCTCTGTCAGTGCGCCCCAGGGTGGCTGTGGCTACAATGTAGCTTGCCGTGAATGGGTGGATGACTGGATATGTAAAGCGCTATATAAATACAGGCCATTTACCATTTAATTTTGAAGAGGCTGAGGTCAGAGCTCTGCCAAAGCTGTTCAGGAAGCATAATGGGCCATTATGTTTAAACTGCAGATTCCAGGATCAGCAGTTTAAACAACTGTTAATGTAAGTACATGTTAGTTGGATGTCTTACCGTTTTACCAAGGTCTAGAAGAAGACCCAAACAGTCACCCTCAGAGGGTAGAAAACTGGTTTGAATGCTCAGAAACAACCAAGGCTCAAGCTTGCCATGGAATGGAAAAGTGCTGGAACACCAATGTCACTGTCCACAGTTAAGTGAGTTTTCCATTTCCACGGACTGAAAGGCTTGTATAGTTATATTTAACTCATTCACTCAGTGAAGCAGTGGGCAGCAATTCAGCACCCGGGGAGCTCAGTGGTACCTCAGTGCAGCCGTTGTATTTTCAAATTCAACACAAAACTGTTTTATGTAGTTTGTAACACAAACTATCTGCTAGCTAAATATGCAGTTGCTGTATTTTTTTTCTCTGGGTGAGAAAAAAACATTAAAGTGTGACAGATGAAAGACAGGACAGAGGAAGTGAACGTTAGCAATGCTCATGCTACCAGTAGTGAGAGTGCACTGAAGCACCCAATCTTAGGTATACCCTACCTGGCTAGTCTCATTTTAACCTCTGTTTATATGCTAATTATTGGAAGAAGCATACACATAAACACAACAGTCACCTGAAGGTGCCTAATATTGTAAGTTAGAGACCCTATGAGGACGCACTTGGCGACATTGGGAAGGAAAAACTCCCTTTCAACAGGAAGAAACCTTCAGCAGAAGCGGAGGCTATCTCCCGCTGCCAGTTTGGGTAAGTCAAGACATGACCTGGATGCTTGAGAATCTGCATGGACCAAAACTGGATCACAGTCAGTTAAGGAAGTTAACCTCATAATAAAGCGCTATACAAATACAGGCCATAATAGTATTTGTCAGATAAATGCACTAAAAATGCTTCCAAAGCCACAACAAAATGATCAAAAGGTTAAGTTAATATGACTTGGTTCAGCTTTGATGAAGACCAGTAGGAAGCCAGTGGTCTAAGTTTAAGTTTAATGCAATTTAAAGATAAAATAAAGGGTAAACAAAGTGTAATTTAATCTAGAGACTGCAGAGGGATCAACTTGGTTTTATGGCTGGGCTTAAATTGTCGTTTGAAAAAGTGTAGTTTTGTCTCAATTACCTGAGCTAAAAGCTGCTGCCCGTGAAAGATGCTGGCCTCGATGTAGACAATAAACTCCGGGACTTTGGGGAGAGATGGGATGTCAATACCCAGCACCTTCACTCTGAACTTCCTGTTACAGTCCCACATGGAGATGGTGAACACCCGTTCATGGTCCTTCTCATCAATGGTCAGCTGCTCATGGGTGCCTGAGAGGGAAAAATCAAAAGACTAGGGTTACAAGGTTGGCCATGTGGAAAGAAAATGACTGAACAGCTTAGTTTAACTGTTTACCTGCAACTCCAGTGCAGTCATCAACTTGGGCCCAGTCTTCCTTCTGGACCAGATCCAGATCGGGATCAGGAGGCATCTCCAGAACCAGGTGGATTTCCTCACCATTCTTCAGGCACTGACGGATCCAGTTAAAGTTCTCCAGAGGCTTTTCTCCGTACAGGTACTCCTCCCTGTGGGACAGCGGCATGCTTACTCTCTAATGTAACGAATAAAATAGTAATGCTGCTCTGTTTCTCTCAACTTGGTTCTCAGTTTAAGCCATCAGCGGCTTTCAAGCCCAACTCGATGGCACGGTTACCTGCCACACACCCGCAGCACAAAGTCAGTCTCACACACATTGTCGGGGATGCCCAGCAAAGCTCTTTTATTTGATGTCTTGGCAAAAAAGCTCGCCAACACCTAAACAAGATGGCAAACTTTCAGGAAACTGTACAGGAAATAGGCAGAGGAAACAGTAAAGATATAAGTGGAATTCATCACTGCACATCTACCAGTGTTGGTGTGTCATCAATGGAGACTTTGATGGTCTGGCTGGCTGTCCCTATGTGGATTACCACCAGAATGTGGCCATTATTGATCTGAGAGGAGGAGCAGAACACAAAAAACAACTTGAAAGTCTAAATAAACACACACTAAGACATTTACTCCAACATTTGACCAACAGCTTGTTGACAAATGGTCAGTCATTTACGTTTTGATGCATTCTCAATCATCCAGGTAAGTAAATCTCCAAAAGTTGATTCTATTCATCTGGACGTAGCGTTTTCAGCGGGAGAACCGTTTTGTCACTCATCCAAGTGACTTCCTCAGTCTGAGCTGACTGCAGGTTTCCCCAATCTTATAAACAGTACATTTGCATAATGACAGAAACCAGCCCACTGAAGGAACAATGGGCTGGGAGGTCAGTTCCTTCATCATGATTATGCAAAAACGGCCAGAAGACAGAAGGATGCGACACCGAGGACAAGTGGGTGAAGAATTTGTCTGGCAGACAGCTCACCCAAACAGAGAAAAACATCCTTGCTAAAGGGTTGAATTTTGCTGTCACGCCAAGACAAATCCCGCTAGTGGAACTGATCACAGCCACAGAAACAACAATATTGCAGAAGTGGAAGCAGAGCAACTACGGACAAAGGTTTCGGCCTGTCGCAGCAATGCAAAGCTCCCAGCATCCAACATCACCATGGAGGAGAGGAAGGCACTCACAACAACAATGACAACAACATTATCATCCTTCTGGCAGACAGGAGTAGGTGCACAGTTTTGCTAAACCAGAAAGACTATCGTGAGAAAATTTTGTCACTACTCAATGATGAAAATACTTATGAGCCCCTGAAACAAGACCCAGGCAGTGGCTACAGGAAGAGGGTGATAGACTGTCAGAAGCAGTTAGAACGAGACAATGCTATTGACCAGACCTCATACCACAGGCTGTACCCAGGGGAGTCTACACCAAGTCTGTATGGTTTACCAAAGATACATAAACAGGGTGCACCTTTAAGACCGATTGTCTGTATGATCAACTCGGTCACCAATAACATCTTTAAGTTTCTGGCTTCGATCCTCAACCCGCTGGTAAGCAGCTCTGAACACCACGACCAGAACACCTTGGATTTTGTTGAGATGTTACGATGGAGGCAGTTGAAACCATGGTCTCGTACGACGTTACATCTCTCTTCACTTGCACTCCAGTCATGGAAGCGTTGGAGGTAGTTCGTAAGCGATTACAGGATGATCCCAACCTCAGCAACAGGACCACTCTCAGCATCGACCAAGTGTGTTTGCTTTTGGAACTGTGCCTTCATTTCACCTATTTGACATACAAGGGTCAGTTCTACAGGCAGAAACATGGGTGTGCCATGGGTTCCCCAGTTTCACCCATCCTGGAAAATTTGTACATGGAAGAAGTGGAAAAGAGGGCTTTGCTATCCTACTCTGGAACACCACCAAGTCATTGGTTCAGGTATGTGGATGACACCTGGGTGCAAATCAAATCTCAGGACGTACCACAATTCATGGATCACATTAACTCTGTGGACCGACACATCAAATTCACCAGGGAGGATATGAAAAGTGTCAGGTTAGCCTTCTGTGAGATTTCCATCAGTAATGGGGGACATCTAAAAGCTGACGTGTACCGTAAACCTACAATACGGATCAGTATTTAAGGTTTGACTCTCATCATCCACTGGAGCACAAACTGGGTGTCATCAGGACGCTACAACACAGAGCCAACACCATCCCCACAGACACAGTGGCCAGAGAAGAAGAAAAACATCACATCAGGAAGGCCCCGAGTACATGTGGTTATCCCAGCTGGACTTTTGTCAAAGCTGGGAAGGCGCCAAAAGAAAGCTCCAGCTGATCCAGGAGAGAAGGACAACGGTAGACTAAGCGAAAACCTGTAGTTATCCCGTACGTGTCAGGAGTATTGGAACAGTTGAGACGCATTTTTTCTAAACACCGCATCTCATTGGGGCATACATCGGGGAAACCAAACAACCTCTGGCAAAGCGAACAGCACAACACAGAAGAGCTACCTCGTCAGGCCAGGACTCTGCAGTCTATGGACACCTACAGGCCAGTGGACACTCTTTCAATGATAAGGATGTACACATCCTGGACAGGAAGGAATGCTGGTTTGGAGTCAAGGAGGCCATTTAGGTGAAAAGAGAAAAAGACCATCTCTGAATCGAGGAGGGGGCCTAAGTACCCTTAGGACCCTCCTCTTTCGCCATCTTACAATGCTGTGATTGCAGCCATTCCCCAACTCTCTGTGAATGGTACTCATGGCCATTGATCAGTGGTCTTTGATCAATGGTCATGAGAATTTGCATAATCATGATGAAGGAACTGACCTCCCAGCCCATTGTTCCTTCAGTGGTGCTAGTTTCTGTCATTATGCAAATGTACTGTCTATAAAACTGGAACTGAAGAAGTCACTTGGATAAGTGACGAAACGTTTCTCCCACTGAAAACGCTACATCCAGACGAACAGAATCAACTTTTGGAGGGTCAGTCATTTAGTGGAACATAATTTCTAATTAAGACTAAACTGAGAAATTCATCAAACAGTTGAAAGTTCAAGTTCAGCCTGTTGATCTGCAGTTTTCTTGATGCACTATTTTCCTCATCTCATTCAAAGGCAAAACTCGCTGCTCTCATTCTCTGCCCTGTTCTCCAAGCAAATCACTCCACAGTCAGTTTTTTTGAAAGAACTTTGAATGAAGAGCCTGGGGTTTCACACTGGTAGTAATACGCTCCAGGATCCAATCACCTGTCATTACAATCATACAACTAGGAGGCAAATAGGTGTATACAAGGCTAGAGGAGGTGGTTTCTGTAGCAACAGACATCCCCGTCTATCCTGTAAGCTCAGGCTGGTGAAGAAAGTGGCTCTTTAGTGAACTTACTACTCCAAGTCACACTTTTATGTGTGACTAAAGCTGTATCAGTCATCAGCGCAAGCACAGACTTTATAACTCAAGAAGAAGAGAGAACAGGCAGATGAAGTGTGGAGCTAATACTTTTTTTAGGTTTCAAAATGAATTATTATGACTGAAGCAGAAGCTGTAGCAAAGGTTGGTCCATTTTTTTTAAATAACCTAGCCCGTTTTTCTTTTCTACTTTATAATTATAGGAAAACATCTACATCATTTTACAGAGGTTTTCATTTAAGTCTGCAGGGCTTGGAGTTCTGGGTCAAACCTTGCATATACATATAAGTCATTTTGAACTGCAGTAATTAAAGCTAACAGTGCTAACTGTGTTATACTATTATAAACACACACACACATACACACACCTTGGAGAGCAGGTGCTCGGGCAGAGGCTTGCGTGTCACCCAGGGGTCCATGGAGTAGAGCTTTGGGTCGCGTTCCGACAGCTCTATGCGTCGTGGGGTCAGCAGCTTCCTGCGTGTGAACTCCAGCTCGTCGTCGTGGACGTTGCTGACGTCGGTTACGTCGTAGCCAATCAGGTAGTTCAGGTAGCGCTGGTACTCCACAGACTCCTGTGAGGGCTGTGGGCGGGGCACTAGCTGAATCCGCCCCACATCCTTCTTCAGAGCTTTTGAAACAAACAAACAAACAAAAAACAATTTAACATGATTTAACAAAACATGATTTTTACATCACAGCTAAAGACCAGCTCAGACTCTGATTGCAGGTAGAAGTGGGTCGTGGTACCTCTCCAGTAGCGAATGCAGTCTAGCGTCTGGAAGACCTGGTGCTTGTCATAGATCTCGCAAACGTTGCCCTTCTTCTGGTACAACAGGATGCAATGGTCAGGAGAGAAGCGCTGGTAGAACTCAGGGCACAGGTTCGAAGTCACTGCCTTCATCCATACCTGGGCTTTCACCTGCAAACGAGGCGCAGTGAGGATTTTTAACATCTACAGCAGACGGTACGCGGGTCTGAGAAGAAAAGGAGTGAACGAGCCGGACCTGTTCGACAGTCCAGTTCCCAGCCACGTCCAGCTGCAGAGTGTCGGGGCCACTTCCACCCCGCGCAGCTGTGGGCAGCACAAACTCGACAGAGATCTGATCCATGGAGGTGGAGCAGGACGAGGTTATGGCTTTCTTTCTCCTCCTCCTTCGGCTCTCTTCTCGTGGTACTTGACACTCTTCGTCGCTCACCTGGATCTGCTGCCTGTCCATCGCCTAGCTTGAGGAGGATGAGTATATGGAAATAGGAAAAAAAATCCAACGCGCTGGTGTCATTAATTTGTGACGAGCCCTTCCCTTCAATAAACTCTGAAATTGGAAACATGCTGTGTTTCCTGCTGATGCTGGAAACTGAGACAGGCCATGATTGGCTGGTGAAAATATAAAATACCAAAGCATCTTCGAAGATAGACGACTCAGAGCCATCCCGGTATCAAGCATCGTCCAGCAACGCCTCCTCGTGTCAGCAAAATGTTGTGTCAGCAAATTTACCCAGATTAAGAAAGACTTCAGATTTCTTTTTTTAAACTTATTTTCCATTTATTCACATCATAAATTCAGTTTACTTCTCTTTTTTTAAGATCCAGTTTTAGATTGGCATACTTCCTAAAAGTTGGTATCAGAAAAATTCAGTCAGTCAGTGCAGAGGCAGATGCAGCAATCAGCCCACAGACCTTCAATGTTTTACTGACACCCCCCCCCCCTCTCTCTCTCTCTCTCTCTCTCTCACACACACACACACACACACACACACACACACACACAGCTCTCTATAATTAGACCTATACAAGAATAATACACTTTGCAATCTAAATGTTACCTCTAACTACACTTCAGAATCAGACACAGAAAATAAACACACTGAGGGCGACTGCATGTACTGGCACTGCTTTTGGGAAAGTAAAGATTTACCAAGACGGTATTACTCATATACCTCACTAATAACTAAATACTTTTTCATCTTTTCTTTCAAATCATCTTCACTGGCTGACGTGTTCAGGATTAAATGGCCGGGGTTTCCCTTCTGCTTCTGTCACATCAGCAGAGGAAGCTTTGAAAAGCAGGAAGCAAAACTCAAAACAACATGGATGTGATTACAAGTGGCTTTAGTGACAGTCTGCTGTTTTGACGACTGTGTCATAAACATTTAAAAACACTTGAAAAGTGACCGTGGGGCATCTACTGGTGGGGATAGTTCAGCCTGTATTTAACATGACCACAGCCGAGCAGGGTTAGCCTGTGGGTGTAACGGTACAGCTGCCGCAATAATCGAAAGGAGAGGCGGTAATTCTGTAAAATAAAATTTATAAAAACTCACCAATGAACGAAGATGGCAACGAAATCCGGAGCTTTGGACAAAAGTTTCGGCATTTATGCGGAAAGAAGAGACCACGGAATAGAGTAAATGATACTTTCAAGCTAATGTGCACAGTTTGTGGTTAAGGAAACGCGGCGCTTCTACTCAGAAACTTTGTCAAACTCTCTGGCCAACTTTTGCCCAGTCAGAGTCACACCGACACTTCCGGCTTCTCTCCAAAATAAAATACCATTACGCGACACCATGCTCTCATAGACCAGTGCAGAAAGTTATTATGTATAATATTTACAGTCAGTGACATGGCCCCACCAAGCTGAACACGCTTTCTGCAAAATACGTAAAAGCAAAAAAGGGTAAAGCATTTAAATATTAAGGGCAAACTAAAGTGAAGGGATGTTTAGAGGGAGCATGTAAGAGCTATAAAAGCAATATTATTATGTATATTTATTATTTTTATTATTATACATAATTGCATAGTTCCCTAATTAAGTTAGTGCTTTCTGGCATCAGCATCATGCCTGATCCGATGCCGTAGAACTGCCGTTGTTCACTGCCCTCTGGCGGCTACAGTAGGAAACTACATTACTACCAATACATGCGCTCGTGAGAGGTTTAAGTAATACATTTGTGAAGGAATAAGGGCAAAAATAACAAGATCCGAATTTTACGAATAAAATATGTTGAGCTACCCACTGTCGTTGTTGCTCCATTTATGTTGGTGTTTTATTAATTTATTGTGAAATAGTTGCTGGAAATGTGCATATGTAACTAGATCTAACTTAATCTATCGGGCTTGCTATAAGTCTCCGTAACCATAACCACTAGAGGGTAGTGACTGACAAAATTGCATATCAAATACCTAGTGCCAGCTGCAGTCACGCAATACTTTTTTTAAAAAATAAATACATTTGTTTAAACATGTACTTTCCACGTGTTTTACTAACGACGTGGTCGCCTCACTGTTTTTGCTGAGTTCTGCATGTAGTGCTCTCAAAGTTATGCTCCTAAAGCTCAACTGGTTTGATGAGTTTAATGTTTCTGGGTCTTGCTCAAACTAGTACGCTGATGTGTATTCACTCATTTCACATAATGATAACATTGGTTGCCCATATTTGATTTGTAAAAACAGTCGCCAAAACGGAGAATATCACACAGCAAATTCTGAAATCCATATGTTCGGCTTTACATAGACATCTATAATTACAGTAAAGACCTATTTAATCGCTTCACACAGAAGTTGCAAACTTTGGTGAAAAAACAAACAAATAAAAAACGGGTGTGTGGGACAGAAACCCTAACCAGGCAACATGGCGCCCCCCCAGTGTTTTTGTTGCGCTGGATCTGAGAACTGAGCTGAAGGCTGTTTGACCGCCGATGTTCGTAGTTATTTTACAAAAAGACGCTTGAGTCAAGCATACGACTCCTGTTTCATTTTAGAGTGCTATTGTAAAATTGCGCTAATGGAAATGACTTTCTATTTAGCTTCACATGTAATAAAAGAAAAGAAAATAAATAAAAATGAAAAGTAGACACACACGATACATTTTTAACAAATTTTTTTTTTTGCGGGGATCACAATGTACAAAACCAGCTGGAATGGAATTGACCAATGAGCGCAAGAGAAGTTGCGGATTGACGTCGATTGTGACCAATAGCACAGCTTGTGAAACTGTGTTTATACCTACCCACTTTTCCGTACAGGGAGACTGTTTTGGTGAGTTAAGGAAAGTTCATTGAAATAGTTTATAGGTTTAAAAGCGTTGAAATGAAAAAGCGACTCCACAACTTGATTTGTTTCTCATTGAACTAGGCGTCGGAGCAACAGCGTGAAGCTGACACCGTGCGTTTTTTGTCGTAAAATACATTTGCGCCGCTCGCCCCGTAAAGCTTCATTGTTGACGTTTGTTGTTTTGTTGTAATGTCTTTTGCGCAACCGTGTAGCTCGTCCATTTTCATCCATTTAATGGCATTTTCACCCCGAACATGTTTTGAGAATGTATTCGGTGCGTTTTAATAAAACCCGAGATGTTTTTGGCCACTTTCTTGTCGAAGTACAAACACAATTTTATCGACAGCTAGTTTCGATACAAAATGCTCGAGTGACGCGTTTCAAAACGGGCAGTCCGTGACGTAACGCTGTTGCGTTAGCTTTGGGTGATTTCATTTCTTTGCTTTTTATTCGTTTTGACGACTTTCTTCAACTCTTATTATCGCTCCCTTTCTCCGTATTGAATGAATGGGCTTTTTGTGCGCATGCGTCCAGGAACGAAGTTTATAAACAAGACGTCACATGATTATGAAATTATAAAATAGATAAAAGTTCTCTTCGGGGTCTGCGGTAGTTCTCGTCTTTAGTCCCTCTGGTAGTGAAGTGGAACGGGTCTAATGTGTCTATAGTAAACCTGTTTATGAGAGGGGAATAGCAGCCAGGCTACTGTCCCCTATGCCACCGCAACCATTTATAGCCTATACATTACAGCTCAGTTAGGGATTATATTTCTGTGTGTGTGCGTGCCTGCGGCTGACCCATGGGGATTGGGAACATGGCTAATGCTGATTCAAGTGTATAGATTAGCCTTAATTCTGGGTCATGTATCTGAGACTCATGTAAATCACTCTGTATGTTTTAGTGCCTGACATCATGGTGTGGGAGGTGGTGACTCCAACTGTGCTGTCAGGTCACTCTAAATGTCACCAAGTGCCGGAGCCCGAGCCTCAGGCTGAGGACACAGGTAACCACTGATTACAGCAGTTTGTTAAACATGCTTCTGTGCTATGATGAAGCCGTCAGAAAGCCTCACCAAAAAAAAAGAAGGTCAAGATCTAAATGTCTCTTACCCTGGTTCTGCTGGAGGTTTCTTCCTGTTAAAAGGCAGTTTGTCTTTCCCACTGTCACCAAGTGCTTGGTTTTTTATATTATTATAGGATCTTTACCTTGTGATATAAAATAGCTTGAGGGGATTGTTATTGTGATTTGGTGCTGTATATGTATAATGAAGTTGGACTAAACTAAATTATTTAAAGCCCCGTCAAACCGTTAAAGCATGTGGTGACTCTGCTGTAACCTTCAGAAATGATGATGGATGCAGATGGAGACCAATCGCATGATTCGCTGCGCTGTGACGAACACTTCCCCACCAGTGACAGTTACATGGAATATGGTATATAAGACACGAGGAAGCAGCTTGCAGGCTTCAGCTCTTATCAAAAGGAATTTAACTGTTTCTAATGTCTGTTTACTTCTCCTAGATGACCTCCCAGATCTACAGGAGGTTCGAGAGGAGACGGAATCAACATCACCACCTGTGTACCAGGTGGAGTTGGGTGTGTCACACCAGGAACGAAACACACAGACACACAGACCAGAGCCTCCGGACACACGCTGGCTGACACAGCTAGCACACATTGCCACTGGACCTCAGAGTCCACTGCTACAGGAGCCTCCTGACAGCAGGTAGGTGCATGCCTCTTAAACAAAGCTTGAATACTTTACTGAAGGTACAAATAACTGGAAGTGTGTATAGTCTTAATTTGTCTTGTAAACAAAGTGAAGTGACTCACAGCACCGTGACATTTAGTGACCCGAGATCAATTTTTCTCAACTTTCAAACACATTAGAGGGTTACCTGTGATACATCTGTGCTGAATCTACGTAGAGTCTATGTTCTTTCCAGGTTATGGTGTAAGTTATGGGATAGTGTTTCAGAAGGGTTCATGGTTATGATGCACCTATAGTGTATATTTAACACATAAATATAAGTCCCTCTGTAGATGACAATATTAGACATTTCTGGTCTCCCTCACATCATACAGGGCCAATAGTAGAAAAAATGTCTGAAACCAAGTGTAGAGTTGTCTCAAGTGTGAGCTTTTCACTCACAGACATTACTTGCACATTTGCTGACATAACTATTTGAAACGCCGGAGCTATATTAATATGACAACCCACCACTGTAACAATATATTATCCCCTTTAAAGGTAAAGTATGTAAAATATGACCACTAGATGTCAGTATATTGCACATTGCAGTCAGATGAGTTTTGTTATCCTAACTACAGGGGCCCCTGTGTGGCAATCAACTCTGGCTGCCGTTCATCAGTAGTGAGTGTAGGTCAGTCTGCTGTTTACCTCAGCTAGTGTCCACATCTGTGTACTCTGCAGGAGGCTGTAAAACCTTGAGGAAAGAGTCTGATGCGAGTCAGTGAGTCTGAGAAGCTCAATTCTGTCCGATAATAGCTGTACAGAGCCTCAAATAATGTGGGAATGTAATTTTAAAAAAGTTTATCAGAGGGAAAGATGTCAGGTCACTTGAGCCTAACATTACATGGAATAATGTTACCACATAACCAGCTGTGGTTGTTGTCTTGCCGGCTCATTGTTAGTTGTATGGAAACAAGAAGGTCACATATCTAACACACACAAAAATGTTTATTAAAATGTTAGAGCCTTGACATGACCACCTCAAGCCGCTTCTTCTGATGAGGTGGAAATAAGGGAGGAAAGAGAATAATGTACAATTGTTAAAATATCATATATATAGTTTGAAAGAGAAACTTGTGATCTTTAAATTAAAAGTAACTTATAAGGCATGCAACATATGTGGCCGTTCTCTAGCATACATAAAACAGTAAGGCAGAAGCACGATGTCTTTCTCCACCACTGTATGGCAGGGCAACAAGTGCTGTGTTCTCCTTTGTATTTGTAATGTATTAAGTTTATGAGAAGACATCGGTTTTTTTAAGATATGATTACACATTAATCAGTGTATATTTATGAATACAACATTTTTTTTCTATGAAATAACTTCAACAGTTTACAGACTGTACCTTAAACATAGATGTATATACTTCATTACAACGAAAAAGTGTGTCAGAAACAGGCTTTATTCTCTTTTGGTTGTTTTCTCCTCCAAATTTAAACAAATCACATTTCAAAAATCTCTTTTCCACACGTGAAAAGTACTGAAGCAGCAAGTGAAGCAACAGAGAATGGTTTATTGTTTTTAACCAGAGAACATGGAAACAAAACTAGCGCCATCTCCTGGGGAAATCTGGTACTGCACATGTATTAGTGAAACATTTAAAATATAATTGGACTTACTTTTTTCACTGTTATAACCTCATCAAACACTTATCTTAGTTTTTTTCTATAGTTTCTTGTTTGGTCACATGACTTTTCCCAAAACGAGGCAGTCTTTCTAAGACACTTCAGCTTCAAAGAGGGGATGTTATATAGTCTATGCCTAATATTTCTACTTGTGCACACGAGTTGCTGACATTAAACATACCAAAAATTACAGCTCGTGTTGACAAGTAGAAAAACTTTAGCACCACATCTGAGTGACAACAGCGAGCTTCAGAACATCATCTTTATTACACAATTCTTTGTGTCCTTGAGCCCTCTTTTAGCAACACGTAAGTGGACATTCTGAGCATTTACAGTCACACCTCTCTTTTTGCAGTTCTTCTTCAGTCTGCATCCCGAGCAGCAGCAGTGATCTACATTCCTACGCTCGGCCTCCTCCTCCTCTCCCCAGCAGCCCCCTGTCGTCCCTCAGAGGTCACGGCAGGGAGCGTCAGCGCTGCAGGGTAGAGCCTTCTTATTTCCTGTGCTTCAATACCACCCACAGTCAATTATGAAAACTCACTTACACCACTGCTTTTATAATTGTATACGTTTAATACAGTAGTGGTTTTTTTGGTGAAACCTCCAGAGCTTTTCTGGCTTCTTACAGCATGCATTGATCCTGATGATGCTTCTGTATCTTTCCACAGACAAGCAGTGAATGTGGCTCTGCAGTGTCCACCAGATCTTCTCTGTCTGATGATGAAGACATGGGCTGGAGTTTTTCCTGCCCACCCACTGCCTGGCACTGTTTTTTCAAGGGTACGTACAACACTTACACACTCAGTCAAGATGGACTGATTGTGTTCTTTCATTTCACAGTAGCTCACTGCTCCTCTCTGTCACCAGGAACTCGTCTGCATTTCCACAGCAGCTCAAATATAGAGTGGCGAGAAGCTGAGGACTTGGAGTCTGCTGAGGAAGACTCTGCTGATGAGGAGCAGTCTAGATTTCTGAAGGTACGTTAAGCAAGCAGCAGACTGCTGGGAGAAAATGCATAAAAAAACAAGCAGGGATCCACCAAAAGACATCACACAGTGAGGTAAAAATACCACTTGTTCTTCTGCAGAGTTATGGCTCTGAGGGTCTGCAGCTGGTGGAGCATGCAGAGATTGTGTTGTCTGGTCAGGCTGTTCTACAACTGACCTTTGACCCCGGCACATTTGGATATATCCCCCTGACTGCCCGCTGCCAACTGGATCACCCCTTCTATGTCAAAAACAAAGGTACAAGTGTGGTCAAGGTTTAAAGAGACTAAACAGCATCAATGACTCTGCAGACATTTCATCCTCCTTTCTGTCGTCAGGCTGGTCATCCTTTTACCCCAGCTTGACTGTGGTGCATTATGGGATACCATGTTATGAAATGGAAGTGGGAGATGTTTGCCTGCCTCCAGGACACAGAGACGCCAAGCACACAGAGGATTCTCCAGTCTTTGACACATTTAAAAGGTAAAGCAGATGTTTGCAGTGTCATGCTTAAATACAGTGTTATGCGAAAATGACTCAGTACTAAGGGAAAGGTCTTAAAACAGTAATCAAATGCCCATATAGAGGCTGTGGTTTGGGGTGAAAAAAAGAGGGGAAATAGTCTTGTTTGAACCAGCTAAGCCTAAAATAAACACCACTTAGTTTCAAATCAACCTCTGTTTGTCTCATACTTAGTTATGATTTCACTCCTCTGGACTCCTCGGCGGTTTACGTATTGAGCAGTATGGCGAGAAGGCGGCGTGCTTCCCAGTCCAGTGGGGGAGCTGTTTCTCCAGACAGAGACGTGCTTCAAGGTCCTGCACTTCAAATCTCCTGAATTATTACTTACTCACTGATACCGTTCAGTTTGCAAGATGCAAAAATCCCTGAAAAAAAAATTCATGTGAACCCTGTTTTGAACCCACAGATGTGCACAGTCCCAGTCATTCCCACGCCACTAAGCAAAAGCCCCCCAAAAACCAGCTGCTCAGTACACAAGGAGGCAGCAGCGCCACACCCACTAAGTGCAAGCGGCCAATGAATGCATTCATGCTGTTTGCCAAGAAGTTCAGAGTGGAATACACGCAAATGTACCCGGGCAAAGACAACAGGTGGGTGCATGCCATGGTTGTTAGCGTGGGTGTTGTGTAGGAGTAATCAGGTGTGTGTGTTAGTAAATGTGTGCGTCTGCCATCAGAGCCATCAGCGTCCTCCTCGGTGAGCGGTGGAAGAAAATGCGAAGTGAGGAGCGTCGCGTGTTCACCCTGCAGGCCAAAGCACTCGCAGACGAGCAGAAAAGACTCAACCCAGACTGCTGGAAACGGAAACGAACCAACTCTGTGAGTACACACATGCGCCTGCACAGCTTCACCCACTGTTTTGTATTTCTGCTTCATCCTGCCTCTTTGTCTTGCAGGGCTGTCAAGGAAATTAAGGCTACAGAAAAGAAAAGAGGACAACTGACAGAGCCTGTTGTGTACACACACACACACACACACACGCACTCACATACGCACATTAAAAAAAAGAGCTATGCATAACCGAATATTACGCTTTAGTTCTATATTTGTTTTGTCTTGATCTCCTAAATCCCTGAATCCTGTTATAGTAATGCAAAAAAACAAAAACAAACAAACAGCTGCCCCTGGTGAACACCTTGGGCTGCTCTCAACAAACATCACTTTCCTTTTTCTTGCCTTTCAAAGGTGCTACTTATAAAATCTTGAAGTGCTATAAATCATTATTTCTTAATAGGAATTAGCAGAGGTGTCAAACATCGCCTTTTTTTTGAAATGCTGCGGGACACCGGTAGTGTCTCCTGCCGGGGACCGGATATTTTTCCAAAGAGATGAACGGATTTTAGCTCCAATGAGCAAATTTCGTCTCTACACGTGATTCTTACATCAATGTGATAATATCCACAAAAAAAGAAGAGATTCTGATGATCTTCAGTTTCTCACACTATGCTTGAAACAGGTGGAAGTTGTGGTGCTTTTAGCCAAAGTAGAGAATGTAGCTATTTTTCCAAAATTCTATATTGTACAATAAGAAATATACAATTTATTTTATTGTCTGTATTACTTGTATTTGGACTCAGTGTTATTGCACAAGACTACATATGTTAACTTTGCTTTCATTTATCACGTAGCATTTAATAATGAAACACCACAAACTCTTAAACAGGGGCCTGGGTTTTATTCACCTCCCCACAAATTAAATGTGGCCTTTTTTAGCAGCAATAATAATAATTTGCTGTATTTTAGTGAGTCTCCAGTAGTGCTTCAGTTTTTCTCAGTAAGGGTTCCTCGTGGAGTTGTTATGTAAACAAATGTGTTTACATTTGGCGTTAGTGACCTAAACCTGCCGTGTCATTTGGAGGACTGTGCATCACGTCACCCTTGTGATCGCGTGACAAACCAAGAGACTGCATAATATCATTTGAATTCATCAAGTTGAAGTGATGAAGGGAAAAATAACCATTAAATGTCAACCCAAGTTAAAGCTCTTTCATCTTTGAGGTTAACAATTCTAGTGGCCAACAATGGAGGTAAAGAAAACCATTGAAATGTGGTGGTGCAGTAACTCTAGGTCATCTAAAGAGGGTCATCTGTGCGCTGGTCCACCAACAACCAGAAACAAGTTGCTTTACATGAAGACGAGGCTTAAAACTCTACAGGGTTAAAGCTTCCCTGAACTCCTTGAATCCCTCACTTGCCCAAAGCTTTTATTTTGAAATAAGAAATGTATTTAAGGAAGTAGAACCACACTCTAATTGTACTTTGAATTAAATGACAATTACTTGGACAGTAAATAATCCCACTGCTTAAAGTTTAACTTTACCTGTGACTACTGGTGGCTTGACTTCGTGTAAAATAAATAAATAAAATAATAAAAATAAATTAGTAATACAAATATATATATATATATATATATATATATATATATATATATATATATACACACATTATGACGTGCCCATTGATTAACCGCTACTGTGAACATTCGGTGAAGCTAAATGCCAAGAAATCATCATGAGCAGTCGATGTGATCAGAAACAGGGAAATGTACGATGATGAGGTTTTGTGGTGTATTTTATTCAGGATGTTTCGTTTTTGGCAAAAATAAACAACTTTGTGAATGTGTTTACATGCACATTGTAAAGAGTAAAGAAGGAAGGACATTTTACATTTACATTGTAAATGTAAAATTGTTTACACTGTAAAATTTAGAATCTCAAAGATGAAAATGGGAAAGGAAATAAAGCAGCCCTGAGGCCTCACTGATAGTAGGGAATGCTTGCCAAAGGCACTAAGAAGAATTCTGGTATACAGTCATAAGCATTAAAAAAAAACTAACAGTACTGTTCCTCTTACTAAATAACTGAAAGTGAAACGCGTCTCAGTTCGGAAAACCTTCTGCCTGAAAAGCGCGACCCGGGGCTGAATCGTCATACCTTAATAAAAAAAACAGGAGATATTCCCCGTGTGCATGTAAACACACCCACTGCTAGAAATGTTTGGAATTCAACAGGTGTATGGGAACTCAGCTGTGTGAGGATTTAGAGATGTCACACAATTATTATGAGAGAGTGGGTTTGTGTAGATTTGCTATCCAGGCAGAGTGCAGGAAGGGTGGGCACTCTTAACTCCCACTGCACAACGAGGTTTATTCTTAATGCACTATATACACTTTATCTACTATTTTTTTGTGACTGCTACAGTATAATGTGTAAAGATAAACATTAATATGATCATATAGAAATCTATATTTTTGGTTTTGACTTATCTTTGGTAACTTTTCGTGGTTGTGCTTTGGATTATTTGACTTTTTGTCTTTGCCATCATGTCATGTACAGGTCCATCAGGGGAGACAATGCAATACAGTGTATTATAGTCAAAATAAAAGTGTGATAAACATGTAATGCTCCATGTCTTTACTTCTCTTTGAGTCCAATAATGATAATTTGAAAAGACGAGAAGATGTCTACAATAAAGGTTTGAACAAATCTTTAATCTTGTTGCATTATACATACAGCACCAGTTCATAGCTGGAGATAAAGGTGTAGACATTAAGCTGCTACTGTAATTATAGAGATAAAAAGAGATGCCATTTCATTAAAACTATAAACATGATCAATTTTTCCAGGCTAAAATTATCAAATAGAATCCACACAGTTATATATATGTATGTGTGTGCGTGTGTGTGTGGAAAGGACTAGAAAATCACTTTTTGTAGTAAAATAGAAAATATGTAGAGGTACAGTATAAACATACAGTAATTTGGCCTTTAAAGTATTCTGGGATCTTTACACATAAAGACTTTTTATTCCAGTTAGGACTGCTCTGAGCGTGTTCAGCTGCGGTCTCTGTGATTTACACCAGAAAGAGATTCACAGGTTGGCTAAATGTGTCTGATGCAATAGAAAATACTTGGACCCTTTTAGAAAAATGGAAACAGTCACAGCAAGCGCTACCAAGAATTTCATTGCCAGCCTGTGCCGCTGAGTATTAACAGAACGTTAAGCCTCCCAAAATATCAAGAATATGGGCAGTATCTATTAATTCCTCCCTTGTCTCGTTTCACAGCAGTAAATTTTTACAACGTGATGGCAAAAAAAGAAAAAAAAACTTATCTCTGCCTACATCTATAAGAAAATAAGAAATGTCATCTCTTAAGATTTATTTTCAAATGGATTTTGAGCCGCACATCACTTTAAATCCCAGATTTGATCTTTTTTGTTTCTTTTTTCCTTTTTTAAACAAAACAGCTGAAACTGATGGCATTTTTTTTAACGAGATCACCAACACAGGGAATCACCTTTAAGAAAATAGATAAAAATACCTCACCAGGATTTTGGCATATTAGTCACACAAACAGGTTTTTAAAAGTACAATAACGTGACGTACAAAAGGCACTGGGTACCACGGACCATGGAGCCAGTTGCAAGGTGACGTAAACGTAAAAAAAAAAAAACGAGCAGTTGCTTCAGTTCTCACCAGTGAGGCCTCGGAGAGGTTTGGCTAGTAAGAACATGATTCTAATTAAGGATACGTGGTAGTTTAAGCCCCACAATGTGCTGGTTAATGTGCAGTGCATTTGATATTTTGCAGGGAAATGAAGGGTTGTCTTGCATTGTTTCCCTTTTTAACAATAAAGTAAGAATTTGCACTTTATCTATATTTATCGGCATTTCTACAATTCCATTTTGCCTGTGCATTTCTCTAATATTGATTTATTTTCTCTTAGAAGGAAGGTGTAAACTATGACGGTAATAAAAGAATATACTAATAAAATGAAAGAAACAATAGATAAAAGAAACATTAATAGACAGATTGAATTTAATTATAAGGGATCTGTCATTAGAAATAAACAAAAAAACTTCATGCTGACCAGTGTCAGGTACAGACATGGAGACTTTCTTACCACTATCCCCTAATTCCAACTATCCATCCATTCTCTTCCACTTATCCTTTCAGGGTCGCAGGGGAGTTGGAGCCTGTCCCAGCTGTCTTAGGGCGAGAGGCAGGGCATACCCTGACAGGTCACCAGTGTGTCGCAGGGCTAACACAGACAACCATTCACACCTATGGGCAATTTAGAGTTTCCAATTAGCCTTACCCCACTAACTGCATGTCTTTGGACTGTGGGAGGAAGCCAAAGTACCCGGAGAGGCCATGCAAACTCCACACAGAAAGACCCCGGCCTGATGGATTTGAACTCAGGACCTTCTTACTGTGATGCAACAGTGCTAACCACCGTGCCACCCCTAATTCCAACTAATGCTTTAAATGATGATTAAAAATAAAATAATAATGTATTGTTATAAATGATGCAGGGTTTTGTTTGTTGTTCACTTATAAAGGGTCCCTTAGAAGCAGAAGGGTACCTTTTTCTCTCATCTGGTAGCCTTGTCTGCTGTGCATGCTAACATAACAAAAGGGACACTTTCAGGTGTTTCATCATCGCTTGTCGGGCAGAGTAAGAATTTTCTTCATAATAAGTGATTGAAAGGGAAAAGACTTTAGACCAGAGGTCTTTTAGATTAAATGTCATTTCATTAGATTGTTCTGTTTTGAAAAATGATCTTATAAATAATGATTTTTGAATTTGTGGTAAATGAAAGTATTAGCATGATCAGCAGACCTACTCTTTTCTCCTCGTAATCTCAAATGTGCGCTCGTGTGATTTATTTTCTCTTTCATGCGCATTTTTGTGTGGATGTCTACATGAGCGACTCCAGGCTTTCTGCGATGTTGGTCTGGCCCAGCGGTACAGATCCGTTGGTCTCTGGATTCTGCAGAGCTCTCTGGTCCTCCTGACTGCTCACCAGGCTCAACACCGCTCTGTACAGATACTGGTACTGCTCCTGTAGGGAGTAAAGAGGCAGAACACTGGTAAAAGCTTGTACTTGTTACCTGTCTCATCCATTTATTACTTCTAGGCTGGACAGTTGTGATTCATTATTATCAGATTGTCCTAAATAAACAAAACAACCCCCCCCCCCCCCCCAAAACCTTCAGTTGATCCAAAATGCTGCAGTAAGAGTACTGACAGGGACGAGAAAGAGAGAGCACACTTCCTGTTAACTCCAGAATCAAATTTGAATTCCTTCCCATCATATACAAACTCTTGAATAATTAGGTCCTCTCTTATTTTAAAGACCCCATAGCATCACATCACCCTAATAGAGCACTTAGCTCTCAGACTGTGGGCTTACTTGGGTATTTAAAAGTAGAATGGGAGGCAGAGTCTTCAGCTTTCAGGCCCCTGTTTCTGTGAACCAGCTTCCAGTTTGGCCAGACGAACACCCTCCCTACTTTTTTATTAGGCTTAAAACGTTCCTTTTTGATAATGCATATAGTTACGGCCTGGTCCGGTGACCGCAAGTTTCTTCCTGTTAAAAGTGTGTTTTTCCTTCCTGCTTTTGCCAAAGTGCTTACTCATAAGAGGTTCTCTGATTGTTGGAGTTTTCTCTGTATTACGGTAGAGTCTTTACCTCACAATATAAAGCACCTTGACAGGACTGTTGTTGTGATTTGGTGCAATGTATTTGATTTTATTTATTTTTTCTAAATTATGCTGGTAGATGAGAATTAAAAGGAAACATTCCAGTACTTACTATATCATTAAATACCCCAGGCCTCATGAGGTTGGTCATCCGTGCCACTTGGTAGACATCTACTGATCCCTCCTCCTCTAGCTGATTGGACAGGGTCGTGAGGGCACAAAACAGTCCTGACGTAGCACCTCCCAAACTACACATCCACAAAAAAACCATTAAGAACATTAGACGGATTTAAACAGTTTTATGTCCTTAAAAGGAGTCTGACTCATACTCACGGATCATGTACGATCACCGGTCCCTGTGTGTGCGTGCTCTGTTCTCTGACTCTGTTAATGAGATCAAAGCTGTTTCGGATCGGACTGTCTGGGTTGGGCCAGCAGGTGGTGCTGTACTGACGCACTTCCAGCACATAATTGTTCTAGATGCAAAAACAGTTTTAAAGTCTCAGACTGTATTAAAACATTTTGATTGATGTAAAATATTCTCTTTTATCGCGTGTTACCTGTGGAGACTGGACTGTGAAGTCCTGCACTAAAAGTCTCTCATCATTAGACAGACACATGTGCTCCTCCCTGGAGTATGACACAGTGAAGCCATCAATGCTCAGGGGCTGGTCTTTACTGGGCCAGTACGCACGACACTCTTCGTCTCTCTGAGATAAACAGGAAACATGTTTATGTGTGTGTAGTTTTATATAGATATATCTATATGTATAGGTATCTATAAGTTCTACATGGAGTATGTGTGTGTTTTATACCTGGCTGTTTGAGTCTGGCAGACAGACTACAATCTGTGCATTGTGTTCCCAGATCATTCTCCAGAAATCTGCCACCGTGCTGCTCAGAGGAGTCTGGCTCACTATGAACTCCTTAGTGTAGTGATGTCCCTGTGAAAATACGAGCAGCAATATTTATCCACCAGCTGATTTCGAGGTTTTCGAGACTGGAAAACATTTGCAATTTCCAGTGGTCTTACCATCACGTAGGATGCATTGATGTAGCCTGTGGAGTTTGATTCTGAAGCAGTCAGAGTGACTCTTGATCTCTCCACTTCACAGAGACATGAAGAACCAGGTTAGAGAGAAAATGCCCCCAAAATAAGACAAAAAACAATAATCCTGCATTTAAGTTCATCATTATAGTTAATTAAAGTAACCATAAGGGATTATTGAGCAAGCTGTGGAAGAAATGATGAGGCATCAGGTAACTTGTCGTCATAATCTTGAACCGAAATATCACATTTAACCTCTGACCTCTTCTTCTAGGTCAACGCATTGATCTAAAGGTCAAAGTCATAACTTTGTATAGAGCTATTCAAAACTCTTTCTTAATGCCACTGTTTGCACTGACAATACAGGCATACAGTGATTAACTATGGGGATTCTAAACATCACGTTATAATTTGCATCGAAATATCATGTCATATTTGAACTCTGAACTCTGCCTTTCTTTCTGGTTTATTGTGTGCTATGTATGGACTGAAATTTCCAGAAATTATCTGCAACATATTGCTGGGAGTTGCCGGTTTTGCCCAGTGAGTAATCCAGATCTGCTTACCAGGCATTAGAGCTCTGGCTCTGTTCCTCTCAGCGTTGCCATCTTTCAGGGCAGTGCTGTAGTCTGCGTGCTTCGCCTGACGCTGACTAATTAACTGAAACACAAAAATAAAAACATTTGGTTACATTCACATGGCAGGAACATCACAAATGATTCATTACAAGTTGGTGGGCGAAAAAGGAAGCATGCTGTACCTTGAATTGTTTATCCATACGTGTCCTGCCTGTGGCACCAGGGGTCAGCAGGTCAGAGACGTAATTGTGAAGGAGGTCAGAGGTCACCAAGGTGTCCCGGCTCAAAATAGCTTCAACCAGGGCATCGTGGATGAATATGTACTGCTCCTAGAAGACAGCAAAAAAATGACTTCCTGGTTTTAGTAAGGTATGTCTTTGTGAACACTAGTGAAACACTTTTAAATTCCACAAGTTACATTTTTACAAGAAAGAAATCTGATATGAATGTGTTTCCTCTGGCCCTTGCTGCTGTTTAGTCATCTAGACTGTCTTTATATAAGTGGCCTAGTTTGCCTGTGCTTGAATAAAATGGAACTAGTAATGACTTTGAGGCTTCGAGGCGCGAAAAGTACAAAAATTATACTGAAAAAGCTCAGCAGCAGAAATCAAGTCCCAGTTTGTCAAAAAATGTGCTGTAAGAGAATACGGCGTATTAATATAATAATAATAATAATGTGTGGGGCTATATTTTTCTCGTTCCGTCTTCATCCTCCAAAAGAAAAAGGAGCATGCAGTGAGCTTACACACAGATCGACAAATGCCTCCATCTGCACAGTGACGTGGTTGTTGAGTAAGTCCGTACAGACCTCATTACACCGGCTAAAATTACCCTTAATCTAGCCACTATTTCCTTCTTTGCAAATGTTTAAATTGATATTACATTTCTGGGATTGCCCCCACAAAAGGAAAGGTGAATTCCCACAGCTGTGTCACCCTCTTACCTCTGTCTGAACAAGGAAATTCCTCTGTGTGCGGACATGTTTCAGGAAGCCAAGAACGTTCACTGTCCCTTGATCCTGGATCTGCTGCAGCATGCTGTCTATCACAATGTAGGTTCCTGTCCTTCCCACACCGGCGCTGTGACAGACACATGCATCACATGTTAGCAGTACACACACCATCAAATTGTGGTAAGTCTTAAAGAGCAATAAATCATTCCACACACTCTACCTGCAATGTACCAACACAGGTCCCATCTCCTGCGTACGGGCCCTGGAGGACGCTCTGATGAAGGAGAGGACGGGCAGAGTGTATTCTGGGACGCCCATGTCCGGCCACTGGGTGTAATGGTAATGGAGGACTGTGTGTTCAACTCTCCTTTGAGATACCTAGAGGATCGAAGTGGGTATGAGAAACCTAACCACAAAGCCACTTTGGACTATCGCTGCATAGAGAGAAGGGCTTACCTTATTTGCAGTATCCCTGACAGTGAACGTCCGGAGTGTGTAGTAAGCAAGTGTCTTGGTGTTTTTCAGTGTCACCTGATAAGACCCATACTCTTCCTGGTTCTCCTCTGGCCAGTACTGATCACATTTTGTCTGTAGAAAGGGAGAAAAATTCTGTGGATGTAGTTTAATTTTAGGCCTAATACATCTGAAACCGCAAGGAAAACATGTCAAAAGGAAAGTCCTCAAGTGTATAACAAAGCCAGATTGCACTAGTGTCCATTCTGCAGTTTTTCAGCTGTCAGACTGCAGTGAAACTAAATGAAATACCTGAAGTGAATCAGCTGGTGTCTGCTCATGACAAGAGATGGAAGACACAAACTAAAAAGAAATCAGCTGCCTGGGGTCAGTGTGAATGATATCAGATATAACTGCACTTATGTCTGCGGTGAGGCTTGTGTTTGAGCTCCTACCCGTCCCTTCTCCTTCAGATTGGTGATCATGACAATAACTCCAATATTCTGCTGCCAGATCATCCTCCAAAAGTCCTCCCTGCCTGATTTTAGAGGCCCCTGAGCTGCAATGTATGCCCTCGTCCGCTCATAACCCTGCAAAAGGAAACATCAGTTGGTTTGCGGCAGCCTGGATGTAAGGTGTGTACACGTAAAAGGACCTTTACTTACATCAACAAAGTTAGCGTTGATGTAGTCCCCGCATGTCCCATCTCTGTCCAAACTGTTAGAGAGCTTAACTCTACTGTGGTCGTCTGAGACAAGTAAAAAGAGTCATTAGCAACATTCCTGCTGGCTTACACAGTTAAAAGTTGAACAGCAATGCAGTGAACAGTGAAGGATGACATACAGGCCAGTATGTTGATGTATCGGTTCTTGTTTTTGTTGTCAGGGTGGTTAGAGCTGTCTGTAGTAATGCCCATGTCCACTGTGCATGCCTGCACCTCCTGAAACACACAATCCAATACTAATAAGAATGACAGTAATTACTCAGATGAACACAATGAGGCTGTTTTTCTTACAAGCAGGGAGGTTTGCATTCTCTTCATTTGCCACATTACAATGTGAAGGTCAGGTATATAGAGAAGCTACTATAGGAAATAACAAGAAATAAGCACAACTGAATCATATCAAATCAATTTCTGTCTCTCTACAGTGTGCCTTTTGTCCCGTCTCCCTCCCATCGCACCCAATAGCAGATGGCCGCCCCTCCCTGAGCCTGGTGTTGCTGGAGATTTCTTCTTATTAAAAGGGAGTTTTTCCTTCTCACTGCTTCCAAGTGCTTGCGCATACAGGGTCTTCTGATTGTTGGGGTTGCTGTAGGGTCTTATAATACAAAGCACCTTGAGCACCTCTTGTCGTGACTTGCTGCCATACAAATAAAATGTAATCAAATGAGAGGAGGAGCTGTGTATAGATTTAAGAGAACAAGAAATAAAATCACCCCATGGGATTGGACAAGTCGCCATAATACAAATGTTTTCATTCTGTGATGATGACCCCATATTTAAGCCTCATATTGCAAGCTCTGGGAGAGAAAGGCGACTATTAACAGCCAGTCCCAACAAGCAGCAACCTCGAAGAGCTTCCTGGAGTGGCCACTTAAAATTAAGCATGTTTACATCTTGGCAGACAAAATAATTTTGGTCTCTATAGCTGCTACACCTTTTATGACTTTATGAATTGTACTTTTACTTTATTTTTATTTATATAGCACATTTAATAAAAAAAAAACAAAATGTTGGCCAAAGTAATTTACAATGATAAAAAAATATTACACAGTAACACATAACATCAATAACAAATAAAAAATACCTGGTAACCGATGAGTAAGTAGATAAACAGGTAACTCTCATGCGGTGTTAAAAGTGAGTAAAAACGTGTTGAAGATGGGATTTGTAAAGATTGACGGTCGGGGCCTCTCTAATGTGGAGAGGTAAATCATTCCACATTTTCGGCGCTACAACCACAAACGCCCGGTCACCTGTATTGAATTGTATGAAACTCTTGTATGAATTGTACCAGAATTAATTTGCAGTTCACCTTGTTAAACTTTTTCAAGGTTTAAACATAGGTGGCTATAGCCATTAGCCAACTGCTAGGCCACACCTTAGCTAGCTTGAGACATGGACGTAGCATTCCTTTCTGTGTTTGTGCCTTTGGAGTGATTGAATGCAGCCATCTAACAAACAACATGGATTACTGTCTGGTTAAGTGTGCTAGTAGTCCTTCGAACAAGTCTATCCTTCAGTTTTTGGTGAATATATTTTATTTGCCTGTTTCTTTCTCTGTGCATTGTACCCATACAGTCAAAGGACACAGGTTGCTAGAACTGGCGGATGGGTAATCAAAGTTACTCTTATATTTCTCTGTATTTCTGCCATTTTTACTGACTTCCATTGCTTTTATTAGAAGTGTGTTTAACTCGCACAGGCGACCATATTATTGTGTGTAAAACATGGCGAGTGCAGTAAAAGAAAAATACATTTTCTTCCCAATTAAAACATCAATATGGAACGCTAAATTTTAAAATGTAAATTTTAGATTTTTTACAGTTGCAGTTACACTTGTAAAAATCAGGCCAAGAAAACAACAACAGCTCTGCAACAGGAGAGGGATGGTTGGTGTCTTACCTCATAGGACTCTTTGACAATCTAATGGAGGGTGGTGAGGATGCAGAAAGCACGGCGATGGTGGAGATGAGAGGAGAGTGGGATAGGGGACCAAGATGATGGACAGACAGACAGACAGACAGGGAGTCAGTGCAGGTACAGGATATAGGGGTTCAGATACACACAGAGAGGTGTGTTTAAAGTCCACAGCTCCCATCTGAGCTGTGGACTTTAAACCTGCTACTATGTAAACCATGTTTTGTTATTTTACAAGTATAATTATAAATCAGGCTAGTTTTAATGTAATGATATAGAGAAAGTAAGCAAATGTAAGTCCCCCTGGCAGTAATAAGGGAGAAGTAAACTTTATCTAATCCTATCTGTGTGTGTTTCTTAGGAGGTTCATGCTAGGAAACAGGGGTGACTAATGCCATGCAAATGTACCTGTTGAAATTAATCCATGTGTTTCTCTCAAACCATTAACCAACATTCAGATATGTCAATACTCCACATAAGACTAATATCTCTTTCTTCACATTCTAAACAAGCTAAAATGGAGATTTTAAAAGCCTGAAAGTCAACAGGTAGTTTGCAAGTAGCTGGCCTAGCATTGACAACCTGTCTTTCAGTTGTAAAGTCCAGTTTTCAGGTCAACAGGTTTAAATTTAGAGTCTGGTGTGAGAAGAAAGCTGCACGGTCATGGTTAGTACCAAAACCTTCCTGCATGTTGATGTTGCACATGGGCGTTACACATCAACGCCATGCTAAATGATCTGCCTAAAGAACGTGATGTTAATAGAGATATGGAAGAGCATTAAGGGGCTATGACAAATGAAATACTTATACACATGGACCAGAGCTAGGTGATCTATTTATATGCTGGTTACGTTTTTGTACAAATCCAAAAACAAGAAAATTTTTGTAAGTCTCCTAAAAGCGCAAACATACTGTAACTCACTAGGTTTTTTTTAAAAACAAAAATATCTTCTTCTGAACTCAAACACTGTGACTGGAAATGTCACCGACCTCAAATTCCTTGGAGAAAGTGTTGGTGGTCTGGAGCTCCATGACATGCTTCACAAACTGCTTCACTGTCAGCGGCTCGTGACCATCTGGAACACAAGACTGAATATTAACTACATCCTGGTCACCTCAGCCTAACAGTTACAATAAGACTACTAGGGGATCCTTTGAGCATGTCACCTGTGGCCAACAGCAGGGGTGTAGATGGAGCAGATACAACTTTAGGCGATGTGTCATCTGGGTAGAAATTAGCTGCCTGGAAACAGTTTCTGTGACATACACACAGACATAAAATCTGAAGTAAAGTGCAAGGGTGCAAACTATACAGACAGGCACAGTATGTTTAAGTTGGCACGTACCTCCAGTAGATGAGTATTCCCACTAGTACCAGCAGACAAAGGATGGTGAGAGTGGATACGACAGCCAGAGGAATGACTGTCCTCTTCTCTCTGTCCACACCCTCAACAAGTCCGACCCGAGACTCGTGGCTGCTGTTGCTTCGCTCTGTAAGAGAGTAGAAGACAAGTTTGAAAGTCAAGAATGAACTATGAATTTAAATTGCTATTATTTACAACACAGAGCAACAGTTAAGAGCACAAAAAAACTTTACATAAGAATTTCAAACTGTTCCCCAAAGGTTCCTGTGAAAAACAACTGGTCTGGAATTAAGTGTGGATCTAATGCCCACTTTTGGACATAAGTAATCATACTTATAAAGGTGGGATTGACTATATTCCATTTAAGAGGAGCTGTTAACAAAGCTTGTCTCAAATCACCAGTACTTTTCCTACCATCAGAAGTCTGTTATCATCTTCTAAGATGACATATCTAGCATGTTTTCAAACTGTTTCCTACCATGGATGTATTAAGAGAGCTGAATATACTATCAATCAGATTTCCTGTCTTGCCACAGAGAAGTGCAATTTTCTCCTCGAACTCCTGAGAAAAAGCTCTGGATCTTCACCTGCTAAAGATTCAGACCAAGCCAGAACCAGTTGTCAAACATTGTAATGTGCTGTCTGCAATCTTACCACATAACGCATAGTCAGTTGATCCAGATTTAACTGTCCGTGTCTCCACCAGTAATATTGCTTCTGTATTCTACTTGATTATTGACTCTGATCAAGGTTAAATTAAGAGAAGTCCACCACCTCAAACCTCAAACAATGGGCTGACCTCCCAGCCCATCGTTCCTTCAGTGGGCTGGTTTCAGTCATTATGCAAATATACTGTTTATAAGGTTGGGGAAACCTGCAGTCAGCTGAGACTGAAGAAGTTACTTGGATGAGTGACGAAACGTTTCTCCCACTGAAAACGCTACGTCCAGATGAATCAACTTTTGGAGACCTCAAACCTAGTTAGCTGAAATTGGACTTGTATGCATGTCACATTCCATAACAAACAGCCAGGGCTGTGTCAAATACTACAGTATTTACCTTCCAGTTGCTCCTCCGTTGCCTTGTCGGTGTCCGTCAGTCTGACCAGAGGAACAAGAGGTCCCAACTCAGGGTTACTTGCACCATCAAACAATAACCCATCTACACTGGAGAACTCGTGCACACTGTCTTCAGCTATGCCTTCTTTGTCCTCTTTAGTACCTCCTTTTAAGTATTCTTTATTCTCAAAAGTAGATTCAACCCCTAAAAATGGACCTATAAGGCTTTTGTTTTGATTGTGTTTATAAATTCTGTCACCATGGCCTTGTTCTTCACTGTGGTCAAATAGTATGGACTCTGCTTTTTCACTTTTTGAAAAATTGCCTTTAAGACCTTTGGCATTATTGTCACCTACAGTTCTAAAACCCTTTTTACTGTTATTAAGTACCTTTAGATTTTCTCTAAAGTCAAGCCCATCATGCTCCCCAGAGCCACTGACATCCTCAGCTCCACTTCCGCTATCACCATATATTGTCGTTCCTAATACACTTACCACTATCTTTTTTTCTTTCAGCATCTCCTCAATATTTCTTAAACTCTCATTTCTTACTCCCCTTTCTCTTATATTTTCTCCTTCCTTTCTGTTTAGCTCGCTTTCATTCTCCCGTATCTCATTCTTTGACTCTTTTTCATTCTCATAGTTTTTGCTTTTTGTTACATCTCTTTCATTGATCACTGATCTGTCATTATCAGTGACCATCTTAGTTACTGCTGATCTACTTTTGTCCTCGAAGCTAATAGTTGAAATGTCAAACACTGAAAATTCAGTTTTTACTGCAGCAGCTTCATTGATTTCCTCATTGAAGCCATTGCTGCCAAGGCCAGAGCCTGATCCACTGTCTTCTGCTGAACTTTCTGACAAATCCAGACTTTTGGAATTAAAGAAAAATGTTATTGCACTGACATTGTAGTTATCAATTTGTTTATCCGCCCTGGCTTCCATTTCTCCTATCTTGCTATCACTTTGAGAATGAGGAGACTTGTTTTTTTCTCCATCAGCAGTGTTTGTTTTTGATGGGTTTATGGTACTCCAACCAGAATTAGGAAGGGAATAAGTGGCAAATAATTGATCATGTGAAGACGTGGTAGAGAATTGAGGGTTTTCTACATCAGTCTGCAAAGGAACAAAAGTGGGCTCTTCAGAGGACTTGTCATTATGATGAACGATAACACCACTTTTCCTGTTTTCATGGAGGGCAGGAAAAAGATGGAAGATGGCAGGGTCTTTGCTGAAGGGTGTCTGTAATGGAGGGATTACACTGGATAAATCTCCTTCAGCAGAAAATGCCCATTCAGAGACTGTTGCAAGTGCAGGGTTGATGATAATTCCCTTTTGAGTGTTTTTGAAGCCAGACGAGGCATCAATGGTCGAGTCTTCAACCGTCGACGTGGCTGTATTTGCTGCAAAATATTGCAAAGTCAAAAAAAAAAAAATCCAAGACAGAAAGCTTACAGAAATATCTCCTTTCATTTTGTGTTTCTCAAGCCAGCAAAGATGGAAGCAAAGGAAAGAACTGTTCTTCATTGAGTGTGCGAAAATTCTCCATAAAGGGTACTAGCAGATGAGGCACCCTGGAGATGAAGCAAAGCCTTCATTCTTTAAAGAGGACAGAGGAAAAGAACAACCACCAGAGTGCGCTGTTGAGGCGCAGAAAGAATTCAGACACAGAGAAGGAGTCCCAAAGCAGACGATAATCACCAAGCTCGAGTGGATTCAAGTAGATTACATTGAGCAAGGAAAAAACTTGACCTTCTTGAGGTATGTGCTGAAAGATTTGCAAGAGTCAAACATATTTAATTTCCGGACCAAAAACCAAAGCAAGAAAGGAAGCTGCTGATCATCACTCTAATCATCAAAGCCAACATAATTTTCCTGGCCATCATAATTACCACCACCACATTATCCACATCATGTCACTAAACAACTGATCAGAGAGCGCAGCAGTGATTAGCTACACAGCCACAGGCCATTAGAGGAGAAAAGCAAACAACCACCACACTTAAATCCAGCTTTCCACCACAGAAGAACTTAATCATGTTCCTATGCATTAAAATTCATCAATATGACAATTCACAACTGCTTTTATTAAGACCTGGAGATCAGTTTTGGTGTTTTATTTTGTCTAATGGTGTGTTTGATTGATTCCTAGAGAAGTTGTTACATCTCACCATTGAACATGGGCTGAGTCGTATGCATCAGCACTCTGAGGAGAGAGGAGGTAGTGAAGGACTTGTAAACTGAATCGGCAAGTGTGTTGCTGGGGGTCGCCGTCTTTTCTGTGATCCAGAGAGATGAGGAGGGTAGCGTTTTTGGCAGGGGCTCATTTACAGGGGCATCGTCATCTTCAGAGGGCGGCGGGAAGGCTTCGTCCACTATATAACGGACAAAATGATAAATAAGAAAAGATGGTGTAAACTGAACCTGTCTCATTCTCAATATGTCTCATAAGACACGTTGTGCCGAAACGATGTTCCAGAAGGTCTAAATGTTCTACAGTGATTATAATTTCAGGTTTAGTTCATTTTAAATGTAGACAAACAGTTTCAAACTGAAACTAAACAGTAAAAGATTTACACCACTTGGCAAGTGCCCAGCGGACTTAATCTTCTGTTTGTACCTGTTAGATTAAACTCCCTCCTCACTCTGCGTGACAAGCTGCAATAGCAGAAACAAACAGAAAGAAACAAGAAAAGCACTTATTCTCTGATCTGACCTGGCACTGCAGAGGCAGGCGTCGTTGGAGGGGAGGTGATGATTTCCTGTGGAGAGTTGTTGACTGTGTCTTCATAGAAGACATCTGTGATGTGGATATCCTCCATAGGAGTTGTGTAGAGCTCTGGTGAAGCAGAAGGGAGGCTATTTCCACTGGCTTGCTGTGGTGGGCCTTGATCTCTTGTCTGCGAGCAAAAGATACAGTGGATAAAAGAACAGATGAAGAACTGAATTAGGTTGAATGAAAAAAATTGTTGCTGCAAGTAACAGTGAGTCTTTATGTTTGTTCAAATTAAAAGTTTTAAAGTGAAAAAATCAAAGTAAATTGCGGTATGAGCAACTACCTCATGTGGCAGCACTGACAGCGATGCCTCTTCTGTGATTTGCCGGCGAATTGCTGGCAGAGAGGTTGTCCGAACAACTGGAAATAGGAAGCCTGGTTGTTCAGTTAGCTCAGTGGTAACCCATATTGCGCTATTGCCCTCAAAGCCTGCATTAGTGAAAGGCTGGTTCATCATCTGGTCACCTTCAATCCAGTTCTGATCCACATCATGTGATTTTTTACCCTGTTTCTTTCTGACATTCTGAGAAACTGGGGCCTCGGTGGGTGTCTTCGGGGTTGGAGTGGTGCCTTCTTGGACTGGAATGTTCTGGCTGGCTTGGGTTCGGTCTGTGGGCTGGTTCTCATGATATGAAGGTTGGTTCTGGTAAACTCTGGTCTGCTCCAGTGGAATCGCCTCCACTGGGCTGTTGTCCTCTGAAGCTAAATGCATCGGATTCTGCTTCACTGGCTTCTCCCATCTGACTATGGACGAAAGCTTAAAAGAGGAATAAAAAACAGGTATGTCATGTGTATACTGTGTTTATAGGAAATTAGAAACAAAAAAATGAAGGAGTTTTACAATTTCACCTCTTCCTCCTGAAAAGAGTGAAAAATTACAGTAGGATTACTGTTTATTCTGGTAATCCCAACTCAACATGTCCCTCAAAAAGTCCCTCACAACCTTTTATAAAGCTCTCACAGCCTCTACAAACATAATTACATTAATCTGCATAATAATTAGATGCACTGATTTTATTGCCGACAGGTCAAAAGTCAGCACTGCAAAATAATTGCACAAAATTCAGCTCAATTATGTGGTCAAGTGAAAACACAGATAGCTCAGACAAGCTTACCTCCCTGTTTCCTTCCAAATCCTTTGTGACAGCTTCAGGGTCAGAATCGCTTTCTAAAACAAGAAGGAAGGAAGGAAGAAAGGAAGGAAGGAAGGAAGGAAGGAAGGAAGGAGGGAAGGAAGGAGGGAAGGAAGAAAGAAAGAAAGAAAGAAAGAAAGAAAGAAAGAAAGAAAGAAAGAAAGAAAGAGTTAGCATGTAAAAATGTGCTCTCACCAGGAGCATGCTTGTGTGTCTTTGTACCTGGGTCTTCCAATGGCATGTCCACGATTATCTGGTCGCTCCATCGTCCTCTGAGTCCATTGGTGCAAACAGCCACCACCTGGACCACATAGCTGCTGTTGGCCAGCAGGTTGGAGATGATGGCACCCTGCAAATTTACATGTTAGACTTATGTTAGATCCTTTCAAATGGACCCTCATTACCAGGCCTCTGGAGAACTTCAAGACATGTTGGCTGTGTCCAAATTCAGGGGTAGCATGCTTCGAAGGACCCTACCCTACGTGGAGTGGATAGGTTGGGTCCTTCGAAGCATGCTACCCCTGAATTTGGACACAGCCTTTGAGGAGGTAATTTAGCCATTTAAATCAGCTGTATTGGATCAAGGACACATCTAATACCTGACACCGGCCCTTGAGGCCTGGAGTTCCCCCACCCCTGCTCTAAGTGAATTCAATGCGAATCCTCTTGAGTCGAACCGAATGTCTTTTTACAATGAATCTGCAGTCACAATGACACTTTTAGTATCTTAAAGATATACTTAACCCTCTTAACAGTTACTAAGTATCTATTTGCATTTATCTGCCTGTTCACTTGCTTCTTTCTACACACAGTCACTCATCTTTTTTCATGTACTCTCTCTCAGAATTACCCACATGGATGACACATGACTCCTGGATGTCTTTAAGTATAAGGAAGTTAAATTCACCACCACTATCACACTAAAACAAATATGAAACTACAAGTCGACAATAAAAAAAATAATAAAATAAAGACTGGAAATGAAAATCTCCGAAATCTGAAAATCTTGTACTCTGAAATACAAATACATGGATATTGTTAGTCACAATAAGGGATGTTCAGTGACTCACTGACAGGCAAAAACTGACTGTCACCACCAACAGCAGCAGCTGAACTATGTGAGAGATACATGGAGAGGAAGAGCAGATGGTAGGAATGCTTGATTTTCACCAAAAGTACAGGAAATTACTGTAATTTCTATCGGTTACCTATTTATCAGTTTAATATTGCTGTGTGGACAGTAGATAATAGTACAAAACAACATGAAATTACACATCCAGGCGCTGTTTTTCAGCATTTTGTGGAGAGATATAAAAAGATCTTGCATACCACATCCTGGTCTCCGTCGGTCCTGTACTCCTGCTTGCGCTGGTCTTGGCCCTGCAGCTTCTGGTATGTGACAGTGTACCAGTCGATGGTTGTGTCATACACTGCACGGGGACGCTCCCAGGTCACCATGATGGTGGTGTCGTTCTGAGCATCAGCCTGAACATTCTGTGGCTCAGAGCTGCAAGCTGGAGGCAGTGCACAGAAAGACAGGTTACTAACATGAATAGCATGCAAGAAACATTTTTAAAAAAAGAATGAGAAATAAAGAGATGATAGCAGCAACTGCAAGTAAACATCAAGTATGAGCACACATAAACGTTCCCCACATTGAGTTCTGAGTTTCTGAGGCAACTTGATATTAATCAGCTGCTGAAACTGGGAGGCTGAGTGTATGCGTGTGTGCATGGGTGGATGAATTTGTTACAGGGACAAAAAAAAGCCTTTCTGAATTTCTGAAAACGTTATTTCAATTTCAAAAAGAGCTGCAAAATAAATTGCCTGCACTGAGAGAAGCAGGGCCACTGAATTACAAAGTCGAGCTGCTTGGCAACCCAAAAGACCCACTTTATTTCAAGGTCCCCTTTATGAAAATGGAGAGTGCGGTGAATTGTATCTTTTGATGATCATAATCAGGCTAGCCTTGAAGGACCACATTACAACCATAGTGGATGCAGAAGATGGGCAATATTTTTAGTGGAGTGAAAAAACATAAGATTAATAATGCAATACTTATACTGATCCCTGAGCGGTGATCCAATTTTCTCCTCCACGCACGCAAAATTTGGTATAAATTAGATTGGTGAAAAGCTTCAGAGACTCTGAGTCAAACTCTTTAAAACCTAATAAGGATGTTTTTTTTTCACAATTTAAAATTATAGCATGCTGTATTGGGATGGGGGTGAATAGCATTGTATCTCAATGTCTTACTTTTGGAGACGCTGGTAAATGCGACTATTAGTGTGCACAGTAAATAATCATAAAAAAAACTTGTAAAAAGGTCAGTAAAAACACATATGATGGATAAATGGATGGCAAACTTTTCCTTTAGACTGTGATGACATACTGGGTGTGAGCACCTCCTCGACTCCAGTGTAAGAGGCAAACACCTGACCCATAAACTGCTGCTGCTGCTCTCTGAAGTTGTTCTGCAGGTAATCCGTCAGCATCACATAACCAGCCTGCTCCATAGTCATCACTTCACAAAACACCTCAAGCTGGTGGCAGACAGAAAACACACAGAGGTAAACAAAGAGAAAATGTTGCACATCTTCCTGCTAATCTCTATCAGGCTGCTGAAATAAACCAAAAGTGATGCTTCTGAGTGTTTCTCTGTGTGTGTTAAAGTGGCTTGTGTTGGTGCCAGGCTGAGGCAGAGAGGCAGCGCTGCTCTATTTTTGGTTAGCATGAATATGCCTGTGTCATGCCTTGCCACACTGTTTCAATCATGCATGCACTCACAAAACACACACAAATATTCATGTACAATACACACGCAACCATTCGCAAGGCCTCATTCCCTCTCCATTACTCTGCTGCAAAAGTGATGATTATTACACGGATCAATTCGTCAAGTCAGGGGTCCTTAAGCGTCGTCAGTCCAGAATCAAAATGTAGTAATGCTGCTGCGTCAGCCCGTGATGCCATGTTTACCGGATTACCCTGCTACAAAACCCTGCTCTGTGCAGTTTGACTTAATGTGTCACACTGCATCGCTTCAATTCAGCATTTTGTTTTATTTTGTGCAGAGATGTCAAAGACAATTGACCTGATGCCAACCTCACACAACAACCAGACACAACTGCAGGCAGTTCTGCTGTTTTGTTCATGCACATCATGTGCTGTGCATAGGGCACCAAGTGCTGGAGGGGACGCCAATACAAGATAATGAGATATATATAAATGACAGGCTGACACAGACCTGTCTCTGTATGCGAATCTCAAACCTGATCAGGTGATAAAATAAATAACAGTAGCTGAATTTCTTGCTTGTAGCTGTTTGTAGGAGTCTTTACTTCTGACTTAATTAAATACCAAAGGTCCCGAAATGTAAACACGTAGAAGCATCAGCATTTTCATGATTATATAAATAATGCTGTAATGTATATTTGAATGGTTTTATTCTATGTAGTATTTTTTTTTCTTTTGAATAAATACCGTAAATGTCGGGCTATAAGCCGCTACTTTTTGCACAAGCTTTGAACCCTGCGGCTTTTAGTCAGGTGCGGCTTTTCTATGGATTGTCCATGATTTTTGTCATATCGTAAGACGATTTGTTTTGTGTGTTCCGCTGTTGTACGGCACTACGTTGCCTGGCGGAAGGATCGGGGTTCAAGAGTGGTATGTTAGTCACATGTCCGTCCGCCAGGCAACGTAGTGCCGTACGAAGTAGCGCGAAAAACAAACTTCAAAGTAGCGCTACGCATTCAGCGGGAGGCGTGGATGATGAGCGGCGATAAACTTGCAAGTTATGCCCAAAAAGCAAGTTATGCCCAACTCCACCGGTGGATTCTGACAGCGTGGAAAAGTGTGAAAACATCCACGATCACCAACGGATTTTGAAGGGCTGGACTGCTGCATGATGGAGAGGAGGACACCGCCACGGCCCTTCTGAGGGTGTTCGACTCTGACAATGAGGATTTCTTTGGTTTTGAAAGTGACAACGAAGGAGAGAAGAAGAGTGGATGACGAAGCCATCATGAGCCTGTTTGTATCCGACACTGGAGAAGAGGACTTTGGTGGTTTTAGTGCGTAGGAAGAAGAGAAAGATGGTGGTGAATGACTGACTTTTCTTCTTGTTAAAGCTGTGTCACTGCACCTGAGCCTAAAAGGTAGGCCGAATCTATTTTTCTGGTGTGCTGTAGGTTATTGTTATGTACTACATGTGCAAATATGTACCCATAACTTGTTTTTCAAAATATTAATAAAAGTGATGTCTCCAAACAGCCATCTCTTTCCTGACAATTCCCTTTGTGCATATTCTCTTACATATGATAAGTCAACATTGAAACACCTGCGGCTTTTAGTCAGGTGCGGCTAATGTATGTACAAAACAGGATTTTCCCCTGATTTTAGCTTGTGCAGCTAATATTCAGGTGCGCTTTGTAGTCCGGGAAATACGGTAATTCAGTGTTACATTTGGCCAGTTTTGGGGGTAAGCGTGTGTGTGATTCAGTGTACTTACCTGTGTTTCCGATATGGGCACAACATGCTTAAAGACAATCCATTCCACCATTTCAGTGCATGGGGGGGAAGTCAGTGAGCCGTTGTAGATGTAGTATTTGTCTGTGTTATTTGGCAGCAAGGACCTCAAGGTGAATGCCTCCACTGACCCACTCTTACCTTGCAAAAAACAACAAATAGCAAATCTTTTCTACAAGCTGCAAGAACATCTTTAACATTTTAAAAATATCCCTAAATGTTGTTCTCTGGTCATTTATAGCACTCCTTCATAATTTTTCTCAGATTCATTCTGGTTGTCGTGCACTGTTTACCTCAGCTGTATGTATGACTGCAGTCATTCTGAGGCTGTGAAGGTTTGCAAAAGAAGTCCCATACGAGTCGATGAGTCAATGAAGCTCACTTCTGTTTAATAACAGCTGCACTAAGGTGAGTTGTTGATATTCTGAACTTTTCTGTTGGTAAGCACTGTTGTTTTTGCTGCTGTTAGCTGCTGTTAGCCTCGGTCAGTTGCTGTTATCAGTGAAACTTTCTTTAAAGCGGATCCAACATTGTTAGATTTGGACACTTAACAAATAAACTCTTATACAGTTTGAGAATGTAATTTACCTGGGGTTAATGTTTATCAGAGGGGAAGTGTGATTTTTATTATGCTCGAGCCTAATGCATAACTTTAGCTAATAACTAGTTGTTGTTACTGCTTATCTGGCTTGTTTTGAGTTGGTCTGGAGACGGAATGGAGTCTAAGCAGTCTCATAATTAATAGCAATAATACTGGGAGTAAATGAGCATTTCTATGCATGTTTTCATGTATTAGAGCCCTGACTTCAGCCTAGGAGGTGATGCTTCTGGTGAGGAGAAAGAAGATTGAGGTAGAAATTAAGAAATAAGGAGGGGAAAAACAGCAGTGGTGGAGTAGGCAGATAAAGAAAGACATGATGAGAAAAAGATGATGAAAATATTGTAGGGTCTACCTTACAATATAAAGCGCCTTGAGGCGACTGTTGTTGTAATTTGGCGCTGTATAAATAAAATTTAATTGATTTGAAAATATGTTAAATGGTCACAAGAGTTTTGTGATCTTTAAATTTAATTTATAAGACATACTACATATGTGGACAGTCTCTAGTCACACATATAAAACATGATAAGGCAGAACAGTGATGTCTAGCAGCGCTGCTTCCTATGTACTTTTAATGGATTAATTCTTTTTGAGAACACAAAACTTGCTGTAAGAAGTAATTTCACACTATTTGATGTATATTGAGTACAACATTCTATCTGAGCTCAAAAGAAAATATTTACTGTACCTTTAAGTGAAAAATTGAAATTAGGCCTGCTTTCCCTGATTACGTGTTTTGGGTTATATTTGCTAAAACATACGCTTTTGTTTATCTCTCGATTTGATAGCTTGATATTTAATGTTCATTGTTCACAAGCTGCAATGCACTGTCCTGTAGCTTCAACCTACCAAACCTGCTGACAGTGTTAATGGCTTCCACAACAGGAATTAAGTTCTCATTATCATCCAAGCTAATCTGCAGACAAAAGCACAAGCTATTATTGAGGATCACATAGACAAACAATGACAATATTACATTTACAGTATCTGAGGAGAAACCGATTGGACCCTAATAATGACACTTTAGTTATCAGGTGATCAGGTCAGTTATCAGATCAGCCTACCTCAAATAGCACAGCTAAGGCAGCCACCCTTCCTTCTTTCTCTATAGCTTCATCCAGACTTTGGAACTCCTCTGAATTGTAACAATAGATCTGCATCTGATCCATAAGAGACACAAAAGTTATCACGGTGTAAGGTTATTGGTTAAAAAAGCCAAACTGATGCTGTGCACCACTGTCCTTTACCTCCAGAGGGTATTTCATTCCATTCAGACTGTGTTCAGACCCATCTGATGTTGCATTGCAGCGACCCCAGTGGAAGGTGATTCTGCCAACACGAAACCTGGACCTCAGCCCTCCGCCACTCACAAAGAACTCCCCATCCACATCGATTGCCACTAAAATGCACAATAGAACACAAGTTTAAAAGAGTTTCACAGAAGCCAAAAAGGCCGATCATCAATCTTGTTTAGGCAGGACTCATTACTTATATGTATTCAGTCTCTCCTAACTTCAAAGTATGTCTTTAATGTTTGACAGCCTAAGCAACAGATTAGACAGTAGTAACTTTTAATTCTGAAACATACTTCTCACCTCATAAAAATTAAAAACTTCATGTGATCAAATTTGGCACAATCACCCCTTCAAAATTATCTTCTAAAAAAATTAATTAATTAAAGAAACACTTTTTAATCCGAGTTTAGCATCAAGCCAGTTAAACCTCTAGCATATTGATCTGGTTAGTTAAGTGGGAGAGGGAATTGTTAATCAGTTTCAGCTGCGCTAGAGCAGCAACAATTTAAAAAAACAATAACAATTTTTTTTGTCATAAGCACCACAAGGCTGGGCTCGAACCTACTTAGTTACAGTGTTAGCATTAGCATTACGGTCTCAGAGAAGAATCAATATGCCAGTGTTATACTGGTTTAGGTGCTCACACAGCATACTGCTACCAAGCAGAACAATCACAAGCACGGGCTTATGAGATCAAAATCTGATACATCTGAGGCTGATTGGTTAGGTTCCTGTCATGGCCCATCAGCTGAATACTGGTGATCACCAGATCAATTGGTATATCACTTTCTACTTTGCTGAAAAATATCTCACAACATAATAAAACATTTTAATGAGACTCTGTAGGCTATACATTTCTCTCATGAAAATCCTGCCAGCAATGGAATATCTGTTTAATATGCAATTTCCTCTCAGACAGAGCAAGAAAGGATTAATTTTGGAACCATTAACATATACAGAGCGCACACAGAAGCACACACTCCCACAGCCCAGGCAGTATTGGAAAGAGGGTGATGATAGCTCAGCCAGCTTTCATTTGTTTATCAGACCAGACATCACTCCACATGTTGCCTCTCCTGCCTGTCTCTTCACATCGTCCTCATTTCATGCCTTCCCTCTCTATACGTTTTCCCTTTGCTCTTTTGTCGCCTCTTTTCTTTTGCTCAGTTTCATCTCTGCCTCTTGGCATCGATCTTTCTTTCTCCACACGGTCTCCCTCTGCTGCTGTCCCTCTAGTTGCATCGCTCTCAATTACTTAGTCTCTTTCTCTTCATCTTCCTTTGACTTGTTCTGCTTTAAATCCTAGCTGCGCTCTCCTTCATTAACCTCAGAACTGTGAATCATTTTTTTTGTGGTATTTAGAAAGTTAAGCTTATTTCCACAGCCAGAGATTAAGATGTTGTAATTTCGAGCTCCACGAGTATGTCAAAATCATTGCCGTAAATTGAACTGACCATATATTGTATCTCTACCTCATGTGCTCGCTACTTTAATACTTTAATAAGCTGGTGAAATAGTTCAGTAGAGATGAACTGGCTTGTCGTTGGACAGGACAGAATATTTTTTTAAAGAAAATTAAGAAACAGCACTGGTTAAGGTAAAAAGATAGATGCTGGAAATTATACGTATTAGGGTCAAACACAAACAAAAGCACACAAGGGACAGTAGAGGGCTATCAACATACCAGTCTTCCCGTTGTTGTGAATGGTGGTAGACTCTGCTGTCAAGCTGTTCCAGCCCTCCAGCTGTAGATTCTGGTACTGCAGCCTAACCTGGGTAAATGTCTCGTCGATGTCCACAGGAGACTGTCTGGGACTGTTACAGGATGGATACTTCTTACCCCACTTGCGCTGGTTTAGGGTACCTGTATACAGTATGGAGAAAGTGGATTAGTGCTCATAAAAGCTATTAAAGTACAACTGTTACCACCAGACAATATTCACACGAAAGGCAAGGATTACACCTGTACATTGTGGTGTCACAAAACTAAAAGGTAAAAATACTCAACAAGGTCTCATATATCATAAAGGTAAAAAGTAATACTAAAAAAAGACAAAAAACAAATCATCTGATATCACCAACACGTTCTTATCCCATAACGTAACATACGACGCCATGTGACAAATGTCGATATGTTACACTTTCGGCCATCCAACCTGTCTGTATGTTACGTGTTCGGAAACACGAGAACCATTTGGAATGAATCTACAGATGTATATTTATTTTCTCATCAATAATCGCTTTGGAAAACACTATCTAATACGATTAAGATTGTGGTTAAGGTTAGGGATAAGGTTATGGTTGGGTTAGGGCTGGAATAAACAGCTGGAACATGTGTTACCGCCAGAAGTGTCATTCTGTTGGATTCCATCCACAATCCGGTGCTCCTCATAGGGATGCGACAGGTTACCTTTCACGTTTCTATGGGATGCCTCGAGACGTGACAAATCGTTGGTAATGTTATGCGTTGAGAATGAGAACGGTCTCATACCACTGTTAAAGGTATTATTTTTCATTTTTGGCTGATCATTACAATTTAAATGAGTGCTAGAATAACAACTGTACAAAAACAGTAGTTAATAACAGTTGTTACTAAATGTAACTCCTGTTCTGTGAGTAGGCACAAGGCCACTTACAAGTTTAATCACTGAATGTGTGGACCCAGAAGAAAGAAACCACTTCTGCTTTGTGCTAAAAAGAAATCTTCCCTTTAATGTACAGTTCAGTATATTGCACAGTAATGTAATGTGTACAGTACAGTTTAGTGGTCCATTCAATTAGAATGTATTGTGTCAGTTTCAATTTTTAGTCAGTTCAGAGCAGACGGTCAAACTCAACAGTAACCAATTGGCATCAGTCAAACTTTATGCTAGCATTTTAATTACTCTATATTTTAATATTGATGTGCTGTGGTTGAAGAGATGTCTTTTTTTAAACAAGACTGTATTTTTCACATATAAAGATTAAAAATAAAAACTAAACAAAAACACATTTGTAGTGAAAAATGCAACATGAATAATCCCAATGAGGTAAACCAAAAGCAGCATTCCTCTTTTTTGAGGGAAGGAGTTTTATGCTAATTTTCACCAGCTCAAATGTCTTTGTGCTGTGAATTATTATTTATGAGACCCTGTCAGAATGTACGTATATGATGATTTTCTGAATTTATCTACTGCATGACACATACTCCGCATTTAAATCCACCTGTATAATGACTGTTTTCTGCTTTGGCTACATTTGCTTCATATTCAACATTTATTTAATTTTGTTCATGTCTGAACTGCACCTTTGTATTTATTAACAAGATATATGTGCAAGTGGTTAAAACATTACTTGTTATGTGCAACTTATATATTACTAGTCATGCATTCAGGCACACACAAGTACATGTTTCTGCATAAATAAATGTTTTAATTTATTGTGCATCCAAATCCATGACATTTACTCAGTTCCTCCAGGCATATCTAGGGAAACGCCCGTTAAATGCATTTATTATGCTGACTAAACTTACTGAGCTTTCTGCAACGCTGATAAATACCATAAAAGATAGTACTGTAAATATCATATTTTACATAGGTTTTACAATAACAACTGGGACTTTACTTCATTCTTTTCAATCTGATCCATTAAAAAAAAAAAAAAGATGAATGCATCAAATATGCATCTTTACCAATAACAATTGAGCAAAGACCTATTGTGAGAATTAACATTTCTGCATAATGAAATTGCATAACTAGACGCTTCTTTTCTAAAATATAATCATTAGCATGTGTATACTTAGTATAGTATAGTATACAGTAAAGACAATAAGTCTAACGAGGTCAGAGCAGATGGTTTAACTGTAACTTGTCACACATGACCAAACAGCTATTGGCTTTACATTCCTGCTTGCGTGTGTGAGCATGTGTGTGACGGAGAGAGCGTTGATCGAAATCGATCGCTGTGATCCTTGTTTCGCTGTGCCCTCTTTCAACAGCTGAATACGGAGGGTGAAGGCAGGTGCTTTTTTTCTATCCAAAGATGCCACATGTACGATAAGCAGTTGTGTTACTTTTTCCTCTAATGCTGTCGCCCGGGGACACAGCTGAAGCGACATTCACTCTGCTGTTTTCCAATATAATACAAAATTGAATTTTTCAAACCACTGAAGGGGATTCAGTCACCAATCAACAACCCATTTTTTACAAGCTGAGATTTGTGACCCAATTTGTTTGTGCACTGACCACTCAGAAACCCAACACACAACAGCATCTATCTCTGCATCAAGTATAGATTGACATATGACCTTCAGTATCCGAGTATAATGCTACACCAAGAGACTGTGGAGACTGAAAACCTCAGAGCTACCTCCAGCTCCACTGAGGAATTATCGCATTCTCCAGCCATTCTACCAGTGTATTAAAATCAGCTAAAGGGAGCGCACTTAGTGGCTGCCAGTGGTGTCACCTTATAACCTGGTTCACAGTCTTGGTGTGTGTGCTAATGGGTGTATGACAATCAAATTGTAAAGTGCTTGAATAACAAGCACAATATAAATGTATAGCTGTTTGCCAAGTTTAAACAAGCAGTAAATGGGATGATTTTTCAGTGTTTGCTGGTGAAGCTAAGATAAAACAGTGGTATCATTCTTTCCAAAAGAAATATTGGACTGTCCCTTAAAGACTCTTTAAAGTGCAACTGTGATTTAAGCATATTTTAAGCCTTTACATTGGCTAAGATTTGAACACACAGTATCTGTCACCAAAACCTCAAATCCTACTTTACTTCACTGACTGCAGGCAATCAAAGTGGAGTGCTCTAGTTAAAAGGTCAAAGCAGAATGCTGGTCACACTGTTATTTTGGTCCCAGGTTTAATGACATAATTTTGCATTTATTCTTTATGTGCATTACTGATGTTTATTCACACGTGGGTGTCGGAGAAACATCTCTATGTATCAATAAGCACATCACCCCTACAGCTTCATCTGTCAACATCATAAAACATACACACATACACAAAAACAAACAAACACACACACACTCACTCTTCTGACATAATGCTACCATGGCAACAAGTAGCTGACAGGTTGGTGAGAGGAATAAAAAAAAAATCCCCTGAAGCTAGACTTGGATTCAAATGAAGACAGGAGTCTTCATTTGAATCCATAAATACTCACTCGCACACCAGCTCACACTCGGTAAAGGAGTCAAACAGATGATTAAATATGGAAATTACATTTCATATCTCTGAGTTCCACTTGCTTTTTCAGAGTAATACCAGAAAAAAGTCAGCCAATGCTGCCAGTGCTACTGGCTGTTGTTAAAATCATATAATGTATTTTTTTTGTCAACATGTGTTTTTCATGTTTTAATTTTTACAACTTAGAAAGATGAATTTTAATGATTTCTACTCATTCATATAGCATACCAACACAGCCACCACCACAGACATTAAGGCAAAACTACCCTTCAGCCTCCATTGACATGTAACCTCAGTAAAAAAAATTCCTGATGAATTTAGAGTCTCAGATAACAATGTCAAGTCTTATTAATTTTAAGGTGGAGATATGAGTTTTTTTGGCAAGTTAATAAATGCAGTAAGGTGCGCTTTCCTACAATCTATCTGTAACAGGTAAGAGGAATAATGGTATTTACTGTATTCATTCTTAGCAGAGTGGCACAAGTCCTTATATTCCATTTAAATTGAAGCTCTAATAAGTTTCCTGTGCTCAGTAATACAGTGTTTTTATTATTTCTTACCGAGGTGCTGTAGAGCAAAAATATTTGACCTAAGTATTTATTCACTGATGGATTTTTTAAACAGGAATAAATATGACTAAACACGACTGAAAGCCAACAGTTTGTTTGACATGGACAGATCCTTGATCTTATATAAAAAAAAAAAAACTTTAGTTACCCATATTTTAAACCTCTGGGGCCTCATTCATATCGCCGGCATACACACATAACCAGGTCTGAAATATGTATAAAACAGTAGTGTTCTGTCAGGGTCTTTCTCCTTTCATCTCAGTATTGTGTCAGAAGTCTTCTCACACATCTATTTCCATCACAGGTGATGGATGGGAGACTAGCATAGTAGACAAGCTTACATTGCTTTCACTGCACTTGAGTTGAATTGAGTTTCTCCTGTTGACCATCACAGCCAACATGTGTAACATATGTAACTTGTTTACCATGTTAGTAAAGAAAGCTTCAATGAAGGAGAAGGTAACTCCTCCTGTGTCAAACAGATTCCACAAACGCTTTCAGATTAGCATCAAGTTTAACCAGCTGTTTTTCTAATACAAATCCTACTGTAGATATTGAAAGTCAAAGGCTCAAGCCTTTAATTCACCTGTTTTTAAATAAATATATTTAATATACTTCGGTAAATCAAAATGTAGGCCTGTGTTTCTGAGCTGATTGTAAGCAGAATGTAAAGTGTTTAAAATGAGCTCACAATAATGCTAATCCATGTAACGCTGAGGAGGAATATTTATTTTTGCTGCTTTGTCTGGAATTTGCCAATAATACAGTTTTATTTGTAGTGAAGTGTTTTACATCCAACCATTTTATTGCTTCTTCTACTAAAGCAATGTTTCCATCACCTCACACTATTTTCAGCTAATAGTAAATGGCAACACACACACACACACACACACACACACACACACACACACACACACACACACACACACACACACACACACACACACACACACAGTAGTGAACATGCTCCAGGTACAAAACATGTCCCAAATTCTAGCATCTTTAAAAACCAACCTGATGGATGCACAGCTGGTTGAAAACTCATGACCCATGACAAAACACAAAAATTATAATACTGTATAACTGTTGTTTTGCATTGTGTGGTACATTTTCCTTTTTAGTTTGTCGTTGTTGTTCATAAAGAGAACAACAGGTTTTAAGCTGCTAAAACTGATTCATTTGCTTCGAAATAAGCAATTTGTAATTAATTATTAGAATTGTCATTTAGTCATCTCTGAACTAAAGCACCACAAAAGACAGATAGAAAGGAAAGAAATCATAAATAAAAGTTATTTTTCAGCCAAAAGAGCAGTCAGCTGTTAAAGTGGTCAAGACAGAAACCATTTACACCTGATGCTGCTGCTCCTTTTTATCCCCAGTCATTTGAGCTCACCTCTCACTCAGGGGAGGAGAGAAAACACAGGAGAGGAGGAGAGTGGATAGATGGCAGAAAGAAGAAAAGGAGATACAGCAGCAGAGGGCAAGGAAGCTAAAGTAAGAACAGAAAGAGGAGCAGAGAGAGGATGATATGCAAGACAAGTGGGAGGAACAGAGAAGCACAGAATGAGACAAAATGAGGACAGCAGTGTGCATATGTGCAATGAGGTACAGTGCAGATGTGTTTCAAACAGCACAGGATGTGCACATAGACGTATGGCATGTTTGTGTAGTGTGTGTGTGTCTGTCTCCCCTCGCCCACGCTTACACCAATTAAGCTCCCATGGACAGCATAAACACACAGAGAGCTGATTTCACTGTCTGTCAAAGGTTCTGCACTGCCGAGTGAGCGAAGTGTTCGGAAAACATGCGGGATTATTACTCTGAATAATGTAGGGCTTGACTTTTTTAGTGAGTGTCTGCTCCTGTTTGCATCACTGGCGGCAAAGATAACTGGATATGTATCAAATATTAAATACCGAAAAACGGCCTCTGGTTTAGTTTAACTCGCACTGCCTATTTCGAATCTGCATTATCGTCTGGCTGACATAGATAAAACACCAGTTAAACAGCTTAACCTCATTTCATGCACTGAGAGCCCACTATTTCTCAAAGGTCCTGGATGTAACATTTTATGTACTTAAACACGTTCTTATTGCTTTCATTACCCGCTGGGTTGTTTATCTTTTTTGGCAGGGTTTTTTTTAATCATTCTCTCTAGAAAATGACAGAGATGAATGAGCAATTTTAACAAAAGCTGTAAAGCTGTGAAATCGATCTATTGTACTGTCAGTTTACTGTTTATTACCTCATATCAAACATGCCCAAAGTTTCTAACAATGAGGTCAGCATATGTGTTTTTTCTCTATGACCCCCATCCACCCTGCTGTTAAAATCTTCTGTTTGTAAGAGGCAACCAATGAGAAGAAAGTCGGATTAGATTAGTATGGGGGCAGGGAGTAGATAAAATGACTAAACCGAGGCCAAATAAAGATTATTTTGGACTGAGACTAATGTAAAACTATAACATGAAGCTGGAAATCAGCATAATTTTGGCAATGAAACTTCCCTACTTGATTAACTTACATTAATATTACTACGTTGTAGTCATCTGAGTTTTCCGTAACCCTCCCAATTCAATGCAAAATCCTAGCTACGTTAGCCACTGTAGGAAAAACAACTATGGTTGTTGTTTGTCTGTAGTGAGTGTAGGAAGTCTGTTGCTGTTTAGATGCTAGAGAAGATTAAAACTTGAAAGTAACCCAATGTGTTAAGTGATGTTCACTTATGTCAGATGACAACAATACTGAGGTCCGATGTTGAGGATGTCCTGAACTGTTTTTAACCTCCTAAGGCCCGAACTCTTCCACAGCATGCATTTTTAATTTCTCTTTGATATTTGAGCTAAGACCCTTATGAAAAGGACACCGAGGGAACAGTTTACCCTGCCCGGGACAGGGTTACCGGGGCCCCGCCCTGGAGCCAGGCCCGGGGAGGGTGCCCGAGGGCGAGCGTCTGGTGGCCGGGCCTTAGTCCATGGGGCCCGGCCGGGCACAGCCCGAAGAGGAGACATGGGCCCATCCTCCCGCAGGCCCACCACCCGCAGGAGGCGCCATAGGGGTCGGGTGCATTGTGTGCCGGGTGGCGGCCAGGAGCGGAGGCCCTGGCGGACTGACCCCCGGCTGCCAAGACTGGCAATAGGGACATGGAATGTCACCTCTCTGGTGGGGAAGGAGCCTGAGTTAGTGCGTGAGGTTGAGAGGTACCGGCTAGATATAGTCGGGCTCACCTCTACACATGGCTTGGGCTCTGGAACCAGTCTCCTGGAGAGGGGCTGGACTCTGTCTCAGTCTGGAGTTGCCCCTGGTGAGAGGCGGCGGGCTGGGGTGGGTATTCTAATATCCCCTCGGCTTGCTGCCGGTACGTTGGGGTTTTTCCCGGTGGACGAGAGGGTTTGTTCCCTGCGCCTTAGGGTCGGGGAACGGGTCCTGACTGTCATCTGCGCTTATGCGCCGAGTGGCAGTTCAGAGTACCCAGCCTTCTTAGAGTCCCTGGGGGGGGGGTGCTGGACGGTGCTCCACCCGGACTTCAATGCTCACGTGGGTAACGACAGCGAGACCTGGAGGGGCGTGATTGGGAGGAACGGCCTCCCTGATCTGAACCCGAGCGGTGCTCTGTTATTGGACTTCTGTGCTAATCACAGTTTGGCCATAACGAACACCCTGTTCGAACATAAGAGTGTCCATAAGTGCACGTGGCACCAGGATGCTCTAGGCCGTAGGTCGATGATCGATTTTGTAATCGATCATCGACCATATGTTCTGGACACTCGGGTAAAGAGAGGGGCTGAGCTGTCAACTGATCACCACCTGGTGGTGAGTTGGATCAGGTGGCGGGGGAGGACGCTGGACAGACCTGGTGCACCTAAACGCGTAGTGAGGGTGTGCTGGGAACGTCTAGCAGAGGCCCCAGTCCGCGAGATCTTCAACGCACACCTCCGGCAGAGCTTCAACAGCATTCCGAGGGAGACTGGGGACATTGAGTTCGAATGGACCATGTTCAGCATCTCCATTGCCAAAGCTGCTGCATTGAGCTGCGGCCGCAAGGTGGTTGGTGCCTGCCATGGTGGTAATCCCCGAACCAAATGGTGGACACCAGAGGTGAAGGGAGCCACCAGGCTGAAGAAGGAGTCCTATCGGGCTTGGTTAGCCTGTGGGACTCCGGAGGCAGCCGACAGGTATCGACAGGCCAAGCGGAATGTGGCTCGGGCAGTGGCTGAAGCAAAAACTCGGGTGTGGGAGGAGTTCGGAGAGGCCATTGAAAAAGACTTTCAGACTGCCTCGAAGAGATTCTGGCAAACCGTCAGACGTCTCAGGAGGGGAAAGCGGTGCTCTGTGTATAGTGCTGGCGGAGCGCTGCTGACGTCGACTGAGAAAATTGTCAGGCGGTGGAAGGAATACTTCGAGGACCTCCTTAATCCCACTGACACGTCTTCCGAGGAGGAAGCAGAGTCTGGGGATGAGGGGAATGACCCGCCAATTTCCGGGGGCGAGGTCACTAAGGCAGTTAAACAACTCCTTGGTGGCAGAGCCCCTGGTGTTGATGAGGTCCGCCCCGAGTTCCTGAAGGCTCTGGACGTTGTAGGGCTGTCCTGGTTGACACGCCTCTGCAATGTTGCGTGGAGATCAGGGGCAGTACCTGTGGACTGGCAGACCGGGGTGGTGGTCCCCATCTTTAAGAAAGGGGACCGGAGGGTGTGTTCCAACTACAGGGGGCTCACACTCCTCAGCCTTCCTGGGAAAGTCTATGCCAGGGTGCTGGAAAGGAGAGTTCGTCCATTAGTCGAACCTCGGATACAGGAGGAACAATGCGGTTTTCGTCCTGGTCGCGGAACACTGGACCAGCTCTTTATCCTCTCCAGGATACTTGAGGGTGCATGGGAGTTTGACCAACCAGTCTACATGTGTTTTGTGGACTTGGAGAAGGCATTCGACCGTGTCCCTCGGGGTGTCCTGTGGGAGGTGTTGCGGAAATATGGGGTGTCTGGCCCATTGCTACGGGCCATTCGATCCCTATACAACCGTTGCAAGAGCTTGGTTCGCATCGCCGGCAATAAGTTGGACTCGTTCCCGGTGGGTGATGGGCTCCGCCAGGGCTGCCCTTTGTCTCCGGTTCTGTTCATAATTTTTATGGACAGGATTTCTAGGCGCAGCCAAGTGGCGGAGGGCTTTCGCTTTGGTGGCCTCAGAATCTCATCTCTGATTTTTGCAGATTATGTGGTTCTGTTGGCTTCATCGGGTGAGGGCCTCCAGCTCGCACTGGAACAGTTCGCAGCCGAGTGTGAAGCAGCGGGAATGAGGATCAGCACCTCCAAATCTGAGGCCATGGTTCTCAGCCGGAAAAGGGTGGAGTGCCCACTCCGTGTCGGGGATGAGTTCCTGCCCCAAGTGGAGGAGTTCAAGTATCTCGGGGTCTTGTTCGCGAGTGATGGGAGAAGGGAGCCGGAGATCGACAGACGGATTGGGGCTGCAGCTGCAGTAATGCGGACGCTGCACCGGTCCGTCGTGGTGAAGAGGGAGCTGAGTGTAAAAGCGAAGCTCTCAATTTACCGGTCGATCTACGTCCCTACCCTCACCTATGGCCACGAGCTGTGGGTAGTGACCGAAAGAACGAGATCGCGGATACAAGCGGCAGAAATGAGCTTCCTCCGAAGGGTGGCTGGCCTCTCCCTTAGAGATAGGGTGAGAAGTTCGGCCATCCGGGAGGGGCTCAGAGTAGAGCAGCTGCTGCTCCACATCGAAAGGAGCCAGCTGAGGTGGTTCGGGCATCTGACAAGGATGCCCCCTGGGCGCCTCCTGGGTGAGGTGTTCCAGGCATGTCCCACCGGGAGGAGGCCCCGGGGCAGACCCAGGACACGCTGGAGAGATTATATCTCTCGGCTGGCCTGGGAACGCCTTGGTATTCCCCCGGATAAGCTGGAGGAGGTGGCTGGGGAGAGGGAGGTCTGGGCCTCTTTGCTTAGGCTGCTGCCCCCGCGACCCGGCCCCGGACAAAGCGGATGAAGATGGATGGATGGATGGATATTTGAGCTGATTGGGACCTGATGAATGTAAAAACAAAGAATTACCAGATTTTGTTTTTATCTAATTTTTGTTTCTAAGAAAAATACGAGCCACATATGAGGATATTCATTTAAAATTTTGATAGAACAGTAGCAGTATTATGTCCTCGTAAGTGGATATCAGGCCCTTGTAGAGCAAAATTGAGTATTTTGGTCTAAATAACCCAAAATGTGATGTCCACATATGTGGACGCCAGGTCGTAGGAGGTTAAGGTAAGAACTTCTGTTTTTGCTGCTGTTAGCTGTTGTTAGTCAAACTTTCTTTGAAGTGGCGAATAGACTCTCATACACAAGAATGTATGCAAATTGTTTATCACATGTAAAGTCTATTTCTTTAGGACAAATGAGCCTAACAATACATGTCTGTATCTAGAAGTCATCAGAATCATCATCATTAGCTCAGGTCAGGTCATTATCAACCATCCTAGGGGGCGTGTCCCATTTAAAGCTTGGAACTGAATCGACACACTGGAATCTGGGAAATTCCTAATTATCATAAATGATTCCTACTGGGGACAAATAAGGTGAGTGTACGCTACCAGTAGTACCGTTGCCAGTATCCTAGCCAGCTAAATGTATCTATTTGTCCTGTGAGAGACTAATTAGTGATGAAGCTCCACACTCCACACATCTCTCTCTTTGATTAAGAGGTAAAACCTGTGAAGCTGGTTAATGACCTGCTGCATTTTTTATGTTTTTGGCCTTTTGTTTTGACAGAGCAGGCCCTTATCACAGGGATGCTAATGTAATCAAGCCACACACAAACGACAGAGGCTACTATTCCCGTTAATTAACCCTTCAATATGACATAGGTTATTCTGTATTACACTTTTTCTTTTCTTTTTTTCACTTAAATGACCTCGGACAAGAAAGCCAATTTTTTCTGTTGTTCAATACTGAAGAAATTTAAACTTTATATGCAGAACATTGTAGAATATTTTTAAGGTTATCTGCTATAAAAAGCCAGACCAGGGAAAATCTCCTTCATGTTTTTCTGTGTTTTATTCTCAGTTACTTTCACACAAAGGCATCTGCTGTGATTTTCACAATTCTGAAGAAGTCTCATGTGTATCAGTACTGATAAATGATCAGAATTATAATATTTCTGACTGTCTGAGGCTAAGTTGAATCGAATCGGGACTTTGAAAACCGGAATCGAATGGATTATAGAAATCAGTGATGATACCCAGCCCTAGTGAGCAGCCTAGGCACGACAGAAGTGGATGTAGCTGTAATAGGAAAAGAACTATTGCTAACTTTTCTGTTAAGTTAAGGCCTGATCCTTCTGAAATTCATAGCCAGTGCTCTGACACGGTGTCATCAATCTTTGAATGCTGAAAAAGCACAGTGTATCCAGAAAAACACATTAAATTATATAAATTATTAGAAAATAATTACGCCTAACTTTTTAAAGTTAGGCGTACCGGTACGCCCATGGCAAAAAGTTAGTCTAGAGCCCTGTATAAAGAGCAGATAACAGCGAGCACAGATCACTGCTATCGCACTGCAACTGTTATGTAGGGTTAACAGTTAAGCACTTTTATGCACTACAAATAAATAACCTTGTTCTCGTAAACCTCAATATTCAGTGGTGGATTTTACAATTAGAGAGCCATTCTTCTGTCTCAGCTGGAGTCAGGTGTTTCGATTAGCATCTCAGCTAGCAGTATCACTGATTAAAAGCTGAGCACACAAATAAGAATCATACCTTTGTGTGAGAGTAATTTTTATTCATTTGCGAGCACATACAGACTCACACAGACTGACTGACACAAAGAAGCGAGTCTGTAGCTGACAAGATCTGAGCCACTAAATGAATCCTTTCTGAATGACAGAGAATAGACTACACACACACACACACACACACAATCGCACATCACTCATTCAACAAGATCGACTACAAAGACAGATTGTCACACACATGAGCAGCCAGCATATCTGACAAACAGACCCGTCAGAAAATTCAAAAAGAAAGCAAGCGGGTGGGGGGAGTGAATCAGAGTTCCCATATGAACTTTACGTTATCTCGATGACTCGATAAAGTGGTGAACGTGAGAAAGTCTTCAAACCGCCGCTTGCATAAATATTAAACACCAACTGGTAGACTGGCTCTCTGAATGAATTTACTATTTATCTGAAGTTTTCAAATAAAAATATCTGTATTTCTTACAGAAAACGAGATTCACTTTGACCACTAAAATTATTCCTACTGCCGACACGAGCTTGTATCTTTTAGAATCCCACCTGTTGACCTGTGACTGCTAGGCAAAAAAGACTAGACTGGCCATGCGGGTACACATAAGCGTGAAGTGTGGCGTTTGAACATTTTTAAATGCTGAAGTCACCTCATAACATCTCCCGTCAAGGCTGTGTAGTGCTGCCAGTGCGCAGGGGGGGAAAACCCAAGCAAAGAACTCATTAACCCAACCACATACTGGTGAGAGCAAGTGAAAAGGAGAGAAAATAGGGAGTGCATATTGTGTATTTGTGAATAAAGAAGCACACCTCTGCATCATTACCTCATGTCTCCCACAAGGCTCCAAGAGCAGCCACACAGGCTGAGCAACAACTGGAGCAGAAGAGCAGCCGGCGTAAAGTATTTGGTGACTAAGAGAGCTGTTGAGAACATAGTGGGTGGTGAACACAAGCATGTAAAGGGAAAAAGAAACAACAAACGCATGAAGGAAGGGTGCAATGCACTGCTAGCTGCCTGAGAGATACTTAAATAACAAGGATTTAATGTTTTCTTCATGTCACAGTGGAAATGGCACAATGAGAGCTTTTAAACCGGGATCTGAAAGCTTGTTTCTAAAATTTTCACTCATCAGAAATAAAAGCGGTAAATAAGATGGCTGAGAATAATTAAAGCGACAAATCAGATCTCAGTGAGGAAACAAAATCATGCCTGATGTCTATACTGATGTGAACTGGGTCATGTGCTAGGAATGAAAGGATGCCACACCTTTTACTAGAAATATAAATGACCAACCTACAGAGGGCAGAATTCAAAGACACCTCAAAAATTAAAATGAAAAAATGATGTTCTGTGAAAAGCACAAGGTGCCAATGAGGAACCTGCCAGTTCTGATATTCTATGGCAGATGCCAATCGGGTTCCACGGTGCCAGGCAGCAAGCACACTAGAGGACCATCAGGCCTCCCTCATGAAGTGGCCAGGGGCCTGTTGAAGGTAATTTTGTAGCTCTGACGGGGCTCATTCTCTTCCTGTTTGAAAAAAATGAGCAGATATCAGTCCTGCAGATAGGTTGAGGACCTTCTATGGGTCTGTCTAGCTTTCCTAGAGTAGCGGTCTATTTCCTGGGAGACACAACAAACCTTCTGGCAATGACATATATTGATGTGCCACTCTGGAAGAGCTGGACTACCTGTACAACCTCTGTATGGTCCAGGTATCTCCTCATGCTACCAGTGCTACACTTACCCTAGCAGTCAGTGTCACTAGTGTCAGTGTAATAAGCAACAAATGATAAATAACTAATTAAAGACAATGTCGTTCAAAATAATTGCAAACGCAAAAGGAAGATAACTGGCACTTCTCACATTTAAATAACTACCACTGAAAGTATGGGATTAAAAAGTGTGTTCACAAATCACAAATACAGCAGTGGCCGTTTTAATCCCGAACAGTTTCAGTGTTGATTTGTCATCAGACAGTCAAAACGACTGAGTCTGGTGTGTCACAGAGTTACTTTTCTCCACTCTTACTAAGCACCTTGGGGAATAGGTTTCGCTCTACAATGCTAAAACATCTTCACCCCATTATGTAAGATACAAAGGAAAGACCTATGCTAGGTCTGGCACTTACGGAGCCCCTCTGATGACATGGTCCAAAAAATAAATAAATTGTGGCCACAAAATACTACTTTGTGCCCTCGAAATAGTATAACGTGCCCACAAAATACTTATTTGTGGCCGCGAAATACTATTTCGAGGGCAACGAATGTGGCAACGAATTACGCATTTGTGGCAACGAAATAGATAACGTGCACACATCATATTGATACAATTCCTGGACAGCTGCGTAGAGACATAAGCATAAGAGTAGGCTAAACCTATACACCATGGACAGAGACAGTATGATTGAGTTTTATTTTAGGCTGGGAAAGAGCTACAAATGCATTTTGAAAAGCCTGGCAATGCAAAGAACCATTTTTACGGAGAGACATTTAAACAGGATATTGAGAGCCCAGTTACTTTACAAACTAAAGCACGACCTGGATGCCAGGATAGATTTTATTGTCAACCAACTGCAAGGGCCTGGGAAGGATCACGGTTATCGGTCAAGTGTTTCATGCCCACTAATTAGCATTACACGTTATGCCTATTTCGTGCCCTCAAAATAGTATTTCGTGGGCACAAATAAGTATTTCGCGGGCACGTTATATCCATTTGGTTCCCACGAAGTAGTATTTTGTGGCCACAATTTATTTATTTTTTGGACCATGTCATCAGAGGGGCTCTGTAGTCACTATACAAGTCAAATAAATATGAAAACTGTCTAGCCCGTAGATTTAAAAACAAGATTTGTCTTAATTTGTGTTCCATTTAAAGAAGGCAGAAATAAGCAGAAGAAAACAATTACTAAACTATTTTCTGCTTAATATATTTATTTTATCTCTTTATAAGCTTAATGGAACAGCCTTGAAAATGAAATGATTTGCCCACCACTGCTTAAGGTCAATGGATCATGCAGATGACACAACAGTGACTATATCCCCACCTTACCTGAGTGGGGCCGAATAAGTCATCAAACATCCGATTAACACATCCAGCAGACACAGAGTCCAACATTCCCCTCTCTGCTTTAGTGGCCAAGAAATCCTGTAGCTGATAAACACTCACTGTTCTGGAAACAGCAGCAGAATCAGGCTGAGACATTGCACACAGCAGGGGATAGTTTGCATCAGGTACTAGTGGAAATCATGCTGCCTGACTAGAGCATTCGAGAGGGAGAGCACAGAGCAGTCGCTCACAAGCTGTGAGAGGACATGCGCTATCACATCAGCACAAATCGGTGCAATCGGACTTCAAACAGGCTTTGTGGCAGGGAGTTTGACGATTATGGGCAGAGTCTCACGTGCACCTCAGGTGATGTCGACAAAAGTTTAGAACTGCCTGCTGTTTACTGCAGACAGAGCGATGTAAAGTGTGATCCAGCTTTTGGTTTGCTTGTTTGCTTGTCATAGACTGCATCTGGAAACAGCATTGCAAAAAAGGACAAGTGTGAACTATGAAGGTAAAGCTTCAAGTTGTAAAACTAAAAGAATGACACAATAAAGTCCACATAAAACAAATTTCTGTCATTTCACATCCAGTAAACAGAAGAATAACGAATGCTGTCAAGATCTGCCGAGCTCTTATTCCTTCCTTTGTTTATTTGTTACATACCTGTGCTTGCTTTTCCTACTAAATACTGAACGTGTATACACATACACACATGGACCAATCAGGCATGACTACCTGCCAAATGACTACCTCCCCCTTTTCCTGCCAAAACAGCAAACAACAACAACTGTGATGCACGGTGGATTCTGACACCTTTCTATCACAATGAGGCTGTAGTAAAAAAAAAATAATAATAAAATAGCACTTTGAGTGCTCTATAGCGACCAGTCGATTTATTTTCTCTAATGTGAACAACTAAGAACTCTGTTTGCATGATATGACTGGAAATGCAAAAATTTTGTTGGTGCCTCCTTTGTCTGAATTAACATTATGTGATATCATTGAAATGAATGAGTGATTGCATTTTTATTCATACTGTGCTCCTGTTCCTACATGAAGAACATTGTATAGCTGAACTACGTTGCCTTCCCATTATGCACCTCTCTATTTCATTGGTTGAAATAAATACTTTAGCTTCAATGCAACTTTCTTCGGATTGGCTGCCCCTCATAAACAAAAGATTGTAACAGCGGGTGGGTGGATTTTCCGTGCTCTCATCATAAAATGAGTGTTTAGCGCAGTCTGAAGCCTGAGCCTTTGGCTAAGAGGAATTAATGGTGACCTCATTACTTGGAAATTTTGGCCATGCGTAATATGAGAATCAAATATGATCATTTTCTTTATTCTGTAGAATGTTTTCGACCAATTCTTCTAAAGAGATTTGGGTTAGGTTTTTGTTTATATAAAAGAAGATAATTCAACAAGCACGGATGCTCTCAGGCATTCTCTACCATTATAAAATACACGTACAGAGTCCTAAATTTTCTCATAAATTATTCACTGCTTTTCTCATTTAATATTCTCCCAACTGAATCAACCTGCAGTCATGATTTACTCTTTGGTCCTGGTTTTAGATGAGTGTAACCAGACAGTTCAACATGATATCAAGTCACTTTTGCATCTTTTGTTTCGGGATGTAACCTCTTTAGATGTGCATGTGTTAACTGCAAACTTCTAAGATGAAAATGAGTTAGCTTAATTTGTTTCAACTTGTCGGATTGAAAAATGTCAGACCTCGTCTTTCTTTTTCCTTCTGCCTCATCCATGGATATCAATCAGCCTGTGTGTACAATGGATCAGAGGAGAAGCTGTGCAGCTGCTAACTGAGATCACAATACTGTGACTGTCCACAAAATAGTGCTATGGTTAAAATTAAGATTTCTGAGTCAGAGACATTCCTCACTTCCTCACTCGCCTAATAGTACAAGTGCAATATTTCCCCTCCATCCATGCCGAAATCCACACTGTCTGAATATTCACAGACTATAAACCCACACACAGAGCAAATCACAAACTCCTCTGAGATTTGCCAAAATTAAGCTATTACGCAGTCTCTCTTTTTAGTCCTAATGATTCTGCTGCATGAAGAGCAGCGCTCTGTTCAACTGCAGCATAGATACAGGATGTTTTCTTGGAAACCACTGCACAGTTTAACCAAATGTGTGATCTGAATCTAAATGTGAAAATATATGGGTTGATTCATAGTCTGCTTCTCCTTCCAATCAGATAAAATGAAAACTTTAGGGGGGAATTTTACAAATGCATAAGGACAGAGGTATTCATATTTAAAATCTGCAAATGCATGCATGTACATGTGTGTGCGTTTGTGTGTGTCTTCCCCAGACAATGAGGGGAGTATTGAAGCCTGCATTGCCTTCGGCTATGACTTAGTTGGATCAAGAAGAGGGAAGAGGCAGAGAGACACACAGAGAGGCTCAGATACAGATACTGGGGGGGGGGAGGACAAAAAACATTCAGCATTTCCATTCAATTAAATTCTTTTTGTCTTTGTCATAAGGCCAAAGCATCATGTTGTTACTGCTTCAGTGAAAATACTGTCTTATATAACAGTGATCACATCTATTACGAGGGCTCATTTTTATGTGGTTCTGAGGTAAGTAACTTAAAGCAAATAGAAACCACTGACTTATTTTTGATATCCATTAATAAATAGTGCTATTGTATGTCTATTTCCTCTATAAGGATATGAATATAACAGGCAAAAGCAGGGGAAACTCTGGGTTATCAGGCCACTCTTACATCCACACATACACATAACAGATGGGGCCCTAAGGGGTGTCTTCCAGGCAGAAGGATCCAATGGACACCCTGAAGGCAAAGCACAGTAATGATGAGGACAACACAGAGGAGAAGGCGATGAGGAGGAAGAGGAGGAAGGACTAACACTGATACACTTTGCACACAAATATGGCCTCATGTATGAGTATGCCAGAGTGTGCAGGCAGTTTCTGGAGGACGAAGGAACTGATACCACTAAATGGCCCCACAGTTACCTGATCCAATGAAATCCATCAAAAGTGTGACATCGTTCCATTCCTCACACATTACCGAGTCTATATCATTATACATATCCACATGTTTTTTTCTTATTGAGATTCGATGTGTTTTTAAAGTGTTCCTTTAACTCTTTTGAGCAGTCTAATTTATTTCTCAAGTAGATGAATCAGCAACTTAAAAAAAACAAACAAAAAAACAAACTGTGAATGGTGCAGCCACATGCTGTATGTAATACATTTAATCAAATCAAATCAAATCAAATCAAATCAAATCACTTTTATTGTCACATCACATGTGCAGGTACATTGGTACAGCACATGTGAGTGAAATTCTTGTGTGCGAGCTTCACAAGCAACAGAGTTGTGCAAAATACAATAATGTAAACAAGCAAAATACAAGAATGGCTACATCTGAAACTAATAAATATATGTACAATATATAATAGTATATGCATTTCTGGATGTGTATACTAAATATTTTTCTACGTGTGTGTGTGTGTGTGTGTGTGTGTGTGTGTGTGTGTGTGTGTGTGTGTGTGTGTGTGTGTGTGTGTGTACACATACAGTGGGGCAAAAAAGTATTTAGTCAGCCACCGATTGTGAAAGTTCCCCCACTTAAAATGATGACAGAGGTCAGTAATTTGCACCAGAGGTACACTTCAACTGTGAGAGACAGAATGTGAAAAAAAATCCTTGACTTCACATGGTAGGATTTGTAAAGAATTTATTCGTAAATCAGGGTGGAAAATAAGTATTTGGTCACCTCAAACAAGGAAAATCTCTGGCTCTCACAGACCTGTAACGTCTTCTGTAAGAAGCTTTTCTGTCCCCCACTCGTTACCTGTATGAATGGCACCTGTTTGAACTCATCATCTGTATAAAAGACACCTGTCCACAGCCTCAAACAGTCAGACTCCAAACTCCGCCATGGCCAAGACCAAAGAGTTTTCGAAGGACACCAGGAAAGGTATTGTAGACCTGCACCAGACTGGGAAGAGTGAATCTACAATAGGCAAGCAGCTTGGTGTGAAGAAATCAACTGTGGGAGCAATCATCAGAAAATGGAAGACATACAAGACCACTGATAATCTCCCTCGATCTGGGGCTCCACGCAAGATCTCATCCCGTGGGGTCAAAATGATCATGAGAACGGTGAGCAAAGATCCCAGAACCACACGGGGGGACCTGGTGAATGACCTGCAGAGAGCTGGGACCAAAGTAACAAAGGTCACCATCAGTAACACACTACAACGGCAGGGAATCAAATCCCGCAGTGCCAGACGTGTTCCGCTGCTGAAGCCAGTGCATGTCCAGGCCCGTCTGAAGTTTGCCAGAGAGCACATGGATGATACAGCAGAGGATTGGGAGAATGTCATATGGTCAGATGAAACCAAAGTAGAACTTTTTGGTATAAACTCAACTCGTCGTGTTTGGAGGAAGAAGAATACTGTGTTGCATCCCAAGAACACCATACCTACTGTGAAGCATGGGGGTGGAAACATCATGCTATGGGGCTGTTTTTCTGCCAAGGGGACAGGACGACTGATCCGTGTTAAGGACAGAATGAATGGGGCCATGTATCGTGAGATTTTGAGCCAAAACCTCCTTCCATCAGTGAGAACTTTGAAGATGAAACGAGGCTGGGTCTTCCAACATGACAATGATCCAAAACACACCGCCCGGGCAACAAAGGAGTGGCTCCGTAAGAAGCATTTGAAAGTCCTGGAGTGGCCTAGCCAGTCTCCAGACCTCAACCCCATAGAAAATCTGTGGCGGGAGTTGAAAGTCCATGTTGCTCGGCAACAGCCCCAAAACATCACTGCTCTCGAGAAGATCTGCATGGAGGAATGGGCCAAAATACCAGCTACTGTGTGTGCAAACCTGGTAAAGACCTATAGTAAACGTTTGACCTCTGTTATTGCCAACAAAGGTTATGTTACAAAGTATTGAGTTGTATTTTTGTTATTGACCAAATACTTGTTTTCCACCCTGATTTACGAATAAATTCTTTACAAATCCTACCATGTGGATTCATGGATTTTTTTTTCACATTCTGTCTCTCACAGTTGACGTGTACCTCTGGTGCAAATTACTGACCTCTGTCATCATTTTAAGTGTGGGAACTTGCACAATCGGTGGCTGACTAAATACTTTTTTGCCCCACTGTATTTTACAAATTAAATAGAGTAAACAATAAATAAAATATATAAAAATATACAGAGTTGAGACATGTGCAAAACAGTGGCATTACTGTACAGTATGGAGTGCATAATGTTAAAGTTCCAGTAGTGAAGCTGAGGTGTCTATGACGTGTTCATCAGTCTGATGGCCTGGTGGAAGAAGCTGTCTCTCAGTCTGCTGGTTCGGGACCGGATGCTGCAGAACCTCCTTCCTGATGGAAGTAGTCTGAACAGTTTATGGCTGGGGTGACTGGAGTCCTATCCAGGTGTCTTAGTGACAGTAACAAGAGGCCCAATAATATGCCTGTCCAGCCATAAACTAAACAGATAACAACATGACAAGGGATTTATACTGACTTCATATTATAGCTCACTATCTGATATACAGTATCTCTCACTATTTACTTTCTCAAGCTTTTCCCAGCTTTTGCCAACGATGATGACGATGATTTGAAAAACTATCCCTTGTACAGACTACAAAACACAGACCAACCACTCTTGCTTTGGACTAAAACGTATAAACTATCACTTCTTTAAAAAGGCAGGCCGCCACAAATTCCTAAGCAGGAATTGTGTTTCAGTTCTTTACTTTTAAACATTATTAGGACTCAAACCATAGTACGTCTGAGGTAAGCATCTCAAAAAGGGTATTGTGATCTGGATGTAACCTAATTTGAAACCTTCTCCAACTCTCTAACACCCCCCCCCCCCCCCACACACACACACACACACACTTTCTTTTATTTCCTTTTGAGCCCGCACCCCCCACCCCCACTCCTGACCTAACTAAAACACAGTGCACAGTGCTTCACAATGAAGTGTATTTCTTTCACATGTTAATGCTTTTACTCTTGGCTCAGTGCACAGCACAAGGCAAGAAACAGAGCTGGTCAGGAAAACAAGACTGCGCGCACACACACAGATAGAATGAATCTAAATGAACTGCCGCTGACTTACCTTTATTTGTGATAATGACATTTGAATGAATGAAAGAATGAAAGAAAGAACCATGTCTATTGTAGACATTTGTCATTGTTTCTAACCATTTACACAAAAAAACCTTTTCCACATTGACAAAGAGGGCGTATGTGTGTGTCTGTCGAGGAATTGATTGTACAGATTTGACAAGGGGGAGGAAGAAAAAAACAGAGATGAAAATACATATGAATATGTTGACATTCATGCTGTTTGACAAATAGAACTACAGCGAGTCTCGGAAACAAAAAATAACATAGCTGTATGCGAATTTTGTGTGTGTGCGCATGTATGTAACTCCTCCTTCAAAAATGCACGAGAAGTGATTTATCGGTTCATTAATTAATTAAATTCTTCTGTGACGGCCGATTCGATCCCGTTTTATCCTTTTTGCTTCATTGTTTTTAACATGTTTCATATTTCACCCAGTTAGCAAGGACGTGGATGAATTGTACTTTGGAACAAACAGCCGCGACATTTCATTTTCACAGGCTAACGATATCTGTTTCGGGAATACGGTGACAATTCATCCACCGGTAAAGCAGATTGCGAATGATTACTTTCACATGCTAAATTGTGTGAGAGCTGGAGACACTGTCATGGTAATTTGCAGAAATTCAGGTAAAGGAATGAAGACCAAGAGGAACATTAATCTTTTGCTTTGCGGTGACGTTAACTGCGAATCTCTGCAATGGTAAGCTTCCCTTTTAAGGAGCTGAAACACAGGGATTCAAAGAACAGAAACCCAAACAGTGGATTTGGTGTGCAGGAGAACAGCATTGCCATCTGTCTTCTACAGAAAAAATGTTTCTGTCTGCTCAGTATGCCCATCAATAAACATTTCTAACAAATACTCATAGCTGCACATTATATTCTGTGTACTCATCAGGAGTCGGATCAATAAACCAGACAGAATATGTTGCTGATTTGCCAGTTATTGATTTATACAGTCTATGATCCCTGTAAGCCTAAAACTAACCATTTCTCTTGTATGAGCTTCAAATGACGTGCTTATTATCACCAACATGCTACTTAGAAGTGCAGGTTAATAAGTCTAATAGCTCTGCATTTAACCCCCTGATGGCCTGCTAAGCCTGTTCGCTCCTCCCGGTTCCCCTTGAACAGCTAATCTCTCCCTCTGGGACCATCGCTGTCTGTCTGCGTCCACTCTTCGTTTCTGTTAGACCCACGGCTTAGCTCGGGAGGAGCTTCGTGCTGAGTTAGCCTTTATCATCCAACCATATGGTCTGAGGTAGATCAAGGCTCTCTCGTGGGAGATAGTAACACATAATTCCTTTGCTTGATGTGATGTTCAGACGGTCCAGACTGACATTGACCAGTCTGGTGTAGCTGTCTGTTTCAGGAAGCGTCTGAGTGATTTTGAAATCCTCTGGGATTTCTGGCTGAAACCTTCTGTCACTGTTTGCAAGTTTGCAGTGCGCTCTCCTTCTTTTCCTGCTTGTCTTTCACTTCTCCTTTATCGTTCTTCATATTAGCGATGTAAAATATATTTCAAAGATATTACAACACTGCCTTAAAAATAGACCAGAGATTTGATTTGCCATTTATTGCGCCGTGTAACTGACAGCAGATCAGATTTCTGATGATTCTCATCTGAAATTTCCTCTTAATGCCAAAAAAGGTCAGAAAAGGAAATAAGAAAAGCCACAAAAAGCTCACACAGACCTGAGTATGACCAGTCGACATCTTCGGTGAGCCTCCTCAAGCCTTGGGCCAATGGTTCAGCTTCCACAACTATCAGGGACAGAGAGAGATTATTAAGTATGACGTGATCAATGACTTTTTCTTGGGTTCACTTCAGTTCATTCACCAAGCTGCCTATTAGAAAAAAACTAGTTTCATTTAAGCACACGGCAAAGGTAAGATTCTCTAAGTAACACTGAAACAGCCACAACTTTGAATTATTCCATTTTTCCAACTGGTGTTATATACTGATTTATTCAGTGGCCCTATACATTTATAGGACCACTGAAAAAAATTGGGGTGTGTTTTGGATTTTATTTTCCCAGAATTCTGACACTGACAGAAATGTTTTCTCTTCCGCAGAGCTATGTCAATATATGAAATGACTATTTTTCACTTTTGAAGGGCAAAATAAAATCTTGGTCAAGGTGTTTGAAATGCCACTCACACCAGAAACTACCTTTTAAGGCCCACACGTGACAGATTTCATCATTACAAATTTGCAATGTATTGAACGTAATGTGATATATAGTTCTGGGGCGATCGTGGCTCAAGAGTTGGGAGTTTGCCTTGTAATCGGAAGGTTGCCGGTTCGAGCCCCGGCTTGGACAGTCTCGGTTGTTGTGTCCTTGGGCAAGACACTTCACCCGTTGCCTACTGGTGGTGGTCAGAGGGCCCGGTGGCGCCAGTGTCCGGCAGCCTCGCCTCTGTCAGTGCGCCCCAGGGTGGCTGTGGCTATAATGTAGCTGCCATCACCAGTGTGTGAATGGGTGGATGACTGGTTGTGTAAAGGACTTTGGGGTCCTTAGGGACTAGAAAAGCGCTATACAGATCATTTACCATTTTTTCCAAAGTGACAACATCCCACCTCACACTGTACTTCCCATGAAATACAATAGTTTCAAAGTTACAATTCATAACCAGGAATATAAATAGACATGTTTTTAATTTATGTTTGCAATGAATGCAGGTTAGGTGGTTTACAATAAACATATTCTATATCCTGGGTAGTCCAGTCCAGAGCCTTTTGATGTCTTAATTAAACAAACCAACAAATGAATTCTATACTGAATCAAAACATCTCTATTTTTCATCAAAATGACCTGTGTGTAGCCTTGAGTAACAATCTGTCTTTGCTGGATGGGTTTAATTAATGAAATAATTCCTTCTTCCCATTTTCTGCCACTTGAGCTCATCATGCTCCTCTGACTGTTAAACTATTCTCTGACACAGGGATCAGCAACCTGACAACAATAATTTATGATAATTTGGATGTTTATTATGATTATGATACGATTGCACAATAACACCATGCTTTGGTAGTATTTATGAAATTATTAAACTAAAATAATAAAATTCAATCACTTCTTTTATAATTTTTGTTAAAATCTAAACAGAATAATCATGGCACAGTGAGAAATATATATTCGCATGTACAGGCCGACTTTAGTTACCTGTGTTTTTGCAAATGAATCCGTGTAAATTTGCCTGCTTTGATGATGAATGAAACATTGTAAGTTGTAATAACTGAAAATTAAACAGTTCAGTTTCCGCACCAGGTAAAATTGAATTGTCGCCGTAAAGAAACAGTCTTGGCAGTAAAAGTAAATCTGTCTTTCTTAACAGCCGTTCTTCATTTGGACTCTGTTGGTTGCCATTTATGTGTATACACCCATGTTAAACACAGCTTTACAAGTCCAACAAAGATAAAAGAAAAGGGTGCAGGTGATAAATTGCAACAATGTACATATTACAACTTTTCTTGGCAAATGTAACGAATGATAGCAAATCTAAATAACATTTTCCATCTTTTTAACTAAGTATGTGATGCAAATGAAATAAAAGAGTATCACTAAACAAGAGATGACTTTGTAGAGCGCAGGAAGTAACTGTAATTCTGTTAGCATACACGCACACACAAACACACATTCATAGAGCTATCTATCACGGCAGTAACTTTCACTCTGGGACAGATGAGGACACGATGATGAATGGTGTCGCAGCTTCAGTGTATCTGTGGAAGTGCTGCTTGCATAGCTAATAATTCCACTAGCTGTACATTTGCTAACAGCTTTGTGCCCTTCCATAACCACCCTCTCTTCTATTATCACAGTGTAACAACATAAAAACGCACAACGCTCTGTTCCTTGTGCTAAATCTTGTTCAGACTCTTGCTTTCTATTTTCACATTCTGCATACCAATCTTTTTCTCTGCTTTAGTTTTCCTTCCTACTTCAAACAGGGTTCGGTAATGAAAGGTATTTAATGAAAGAATCGACTGCATGTGAATTTATTTTCTTAACTTGGTTGGTTGGTTTTTAGGAGAGCTGAGTGAGTACTATCAAGTGTATTTCCTAATCATTTCTATTCATGGCACAAGGGTAATCTCAGCTGGATAATAATGTCAACAACATTATCAAGGAATTCTCAGAATTTTTAACAAACATACATTCAAAATATAACATGATAATTTTAACCGGTGATTTTAACCTGCACATAGATAATCCTTCTGACCCTGCAACAAAAGAATTCTTAAACATTCTTCACTGTTTGGATTTTACCCAGCACGTCACGCAGCCGACTCACAACAGAGGACACACTCTGGACCTGGTCATCACCCATGGGCTGTCCACCAGCGTGTCCTCTGTTGTTGACTTGGCTGTCTCTGACCACTACTGTGTGTTTTTTAACATCACCGGTTTTATTCAGCGGGAGACCTCGGTGCGAACTGTGAGGAGGCGCTATCTAACCTCTGAAGTGGCTGCAAATTTTACCAGGGTTTTAGACGAATGCCCCCCTGTGATTTTACCTGCATCCTGCGATTTGATTTTTAGTTATTTCAACAGCAAACTGAAGAAAAGCCTTGACTCCGTTGCTCCACTCACCACCAAAAAGATTAACGTAAAACATGCATCACCTTGGAGAAACGAAGAAGTCAAAAAACTCAAAAGAAATTGCAGGGCAGCAGAAAGGAGATGGAGGAAAACTAAAAATAATATCAACCATCAAATATTTTGCGAGCAACTTAAAGTGTACAATAATACATTAAGGAAGTCAAGAAATTCATACTTCGCCAAAATAATCAGTATTAACAAAAATAATCCCAAGGTCCTCTTTTCCACCATAGATCACTTATTTAACCCTGATTTTAACAGCTCCCAAAGAACCCCCACAGACTCGCTCTGTGAGCAGTTTGCAGACCACTTCAGGGGAAAGATCAGCGCCATCAGATCTGATATTTTATCTAATCGTGATATGATTTTAAATACATCTGAGGGCTCGATTGTACCTGAGGAGACACTGGACAGCTTTGTCCTGGTTAATGCTGAGAACTTTCAGAAAGTTTTCTCCACAGTGAGACCCACCACATGTCTTTTAGATCCAATTCCTTCTTCACTCTTTAAAACACTTTATGGATTTTTTGAGGCTGAGCTTTTATGCATGATGAATTGCTCTCTTCAGTTGGGTGTCTTCCCTGCTGCCTTTAAAACGGCGGTGGTGAGGCCCCTTCTGAAGAAGAGCAATTTGGATTGTAATGATTTTAATAACTACAGACCTGTATCCAACTTACCATTTTTAAGTAAAGTCTTAGAAAAACTTGTTTTTACTCAGATTACTGATTTTCTCAATGATAGACAGATCCTGGAGATATTCCAGTCTGGATTTAGGGTGAACCACAGCACAGAGACGGCTCTCCTAAAGGTTTTAAATGATCTTAGATGTAACTGGGACTCCCAAAAGCTCTCAGTCCTGGTGCTACTGGATCTAAGCGCAGCCTTTGATACAGTAGACCACGCTATTCTTTTAAACAGACTGAAACACATGGTGGGCCTCTCTGGTGCTGTACACAACTGGTTCACTTCCTATCTCTCTGACAGAACTTTTATGGTGAGTATGGATACATGCTCCTCTAAGATCCATAAAATGACATGTGGTGTGCCTCAAGGGTCGGTTCTAGGCCCTGTACTTTTTAATTTGTATATGCTCCCTCTCGGCGGTGTCATCAGGAGGCATGGAGTGAACTTCCACAGTTACGCTGATGACACGCAGCTGTACATCTCCGTGTCTCCTGATGACACCAGACAAATGGATGCCCTCTTTAACTGTATCTTGGATATAAGATCTTGGATGGCAGAAAACTTTTTACAGCTTAACCAGGACAAAACTGAAGTTTTAATTGTCGGTCCTGAGGCTCAGAGAGAGAAACTCTTGTCTAAATTAGAGGCATTTTCACTATGTCCTTCGCTACAAGTGAAAAACCTGGGTGTTATTTTTGACTCTGAGCTTGGTTTTATCCCACATATTAAACATGTAACCAAAATTGGATTTTATCATCTAAAAAATATAGCCAGAGTCCGCCCTATTCTCTCTCGGGCCAACACGGAGATGCTGATGCATGCTTTTATTACCAGTCGCATTGATTACTGTAATGCCCTGCTCTCTGGTCTTCCTAAGAAGAATATTTCAACTTTACAACTCTTGCAAAACTCGGCAGCTCGTGTGCTGACGAAGACCAGAGGGCGGGCCCACATTACACCGGTTTTAGAATCGCTGCACTGGCTCCCCGTGTGTTTCAGGATCGATTTTAAAGTTCTTTTATTGGTTTTTAAATGTCTTAATGGTCTTGGGCCTTCCTATCTCTCAGATCTGCTTTTACCATACGAACCCTCGCGGACCCTGAGGTCCTCTGGTACTGGCCTTTTGATTGTCCCTAAAGTCAGGACACATACTCACGGAGAGGCAGCTTTTCAGTGGTATGGTCCTCGTCTGTGGAACAGCCTGCCGGAGGAGCTCAGGGCCGCAGAGAACGTACATGTTTTCAAGAACAGGCTCAAGACCCACCTTTTTAATTTAGCTTTTACTTAGCGTTTATTTATTTTATGCTTATTTATTCTATCCTGTTATTCTATTATTAATTTAGGATTTACCTAATATTTGTTTGATTTTATTCTTATTCATTTTTTAATCTTCTTATTCTATTTATATTTATATTGTATCCTGTTCTTATTTATTTTATCATTTTACCCTATATATATTGTATTGCGTCATATCTCCAGTGTTTCCTCGGAGGGCGCTCTCTGCACCGGGGCTGTTATTGACCGTGGCTGCTGGGTCTCTGGGGTCCTCTCAGCCTGGCTGGGGGGCTCCTTTGCCTCCCTCCTGCTGTGTGCCCAGCCTGGAGGCTGCGGTCTGTGACCGGCTCCCGGTGCAGACGGCTCCCTGTTATAGTGTTTCCTCACTTGGCTCATGCGAGCCCAGCCCAATTTTTACTCTTTAAGTGTGCGCGTGTGTGTATGTGTGTGTGGGTGGGGGGATATATGTGTATTGAGAGTGTGGGGAGTGAGTTGGAGGGTGGGGTGGGCTGCTTTTAACTATGTAAAGCACTTTGTGCTACATTTTCTCTGTATGAAAAGTGCTTTATAAATAAAGATTGATTGATTGATTGATTGATTGATTATAAAAAAAAATCTTCGCATTTCTGTTAATCAAAACTGCAAAGATGTCTATCTTTACGTGTGGTCCAACAAGCCTGTTGCTACACTGAACCCCACAAAGAGAGCAGCAGGGGGCTCCATGACAGTCCAGACTGCAACATAGAATCTGAAAGGTTTGTGTCAAAAACAACATGAATAAATAAAAAATAAGAGGACTATAAGAAACCATCTTCTCTTTCTTTGATCTTTTACTGTGTGCAAAAATACAGAAAACCTGTCCTCCAGGAAGATGAAAGCCCTGCGCAGAGTCAGATTTAGGTCACGGACAACAACCATCATATCCACAACGTTAAATCTGTCCGTGCGGCTCAAGAATAATCCCATTGTTTACTGCATAAAGCAGCAGGATAGAAACACTGGGTAAATTACTGCACATGTGACATATGCACTTGTGTTGTTCAAACACCAAATATATTTAATGCAACGCTGCCACAAATCCTTTCTGTATCATCTGTTAAAACTCCTTCCTAATGAATATTCAACAAATGCTGACAGAGAATCAGCCACAGGGGGATGTAATGTATTTTACACTTGTCTGACTCATTGTTGCTTCTTCCGCGTTTTTACCCCATAAGTGAATTAAGGGGAAAAAATAAAAGAATCGTTGCTTTCTTCTCTCTCTTTTTGGAGTTTACAGACAGCTCACTGCTAACTAGCTGGCTGAAGAGTTAAAAACAGAAAACATTTTGAGGGAAAAAGGGTTCTGGAAATATCTGAACAGTGACTTATGCTTCAATCCACAAAAACAAACAAAAAAACATGAATCCGCACTTCCTTTACTGTGCTTCATCGCTTTTACATGAATCCAGTCCCACAGTCACCGATGAATCCACTACATTTGGAAATGTATGTAGTTAATGCGTGTATTACCCTGCATATTGCCTGTACTGCAAGAATGAGAAATGATGTGTATTTAGGTGTATGGTCAAGTGAAGAAAACTACAACCAGATCTGTATCTGTGAATTATTATGGTCCATGTAGTCACAATAACTTTAGATGTGTATTATGTGTCTACAAGGGGCGAAGAAAAGCACTGAGGAGAAATGAATGGAGTCAGCTGGAGCTTTAATAATGACTTCATTAACGTCACACTATGCGCAATCTAATTTGGTAATGCTCTTTGGTAAACTTGGATTTTCAAGGGTTTTTTTTCTAGAATTAAATTTCCATCTGAAAAGGGATTTGAAGTATTTCTTTGGAGAAAAACAGGAGAACCGGAGAACTGCCATGGGCAATGCGTGGAAAACAAATATTCAGAATTGAATGAAAATGCAGAATAAATGCATCTCAGCAGTATTTCCTTCCCATGTGATCACTGAGACGACACTTGATTAGACATCCATGACCCGCTGTGCAGTTATGAATTCATGTCCTTTCTCACAATAAAAACGGTTTTCTGCTTAATCAAAAGACAAAACCTTAGTTTACTATGGGACAGAAAATACAGCAACTTTCAGGAGAAACTTAATAATAACTGTATCAAGTCTTCTCTAACTCAAGTGACAGGAATTCACGAATGAACACAGCAAACTTAGCACGTTTTTCACTTCATAATACAGCCTGTGACTAAGAGTGTAATTCCCAAGTAATTAAAGGAAATTTCTGTATGTATTTTATTTAAAATTACAGTATCTACTAATACTTAAAGGTAGGCATACTGGAATAATGGGTAACAAATCAAGTTTTTTAAAGAAACCAAAAAAATAACTTGATTGTAACAAATTTTGAATAATGCCTAAGTAGTTTAGGTAGATTATGAGTACGTTTAAGTACTGCAAAAGTTCAGGTATTTTCCATAAAGGGATCCACAAATTATATTTGCGTAAGTACTGTGAGTGCTGAGTACTTTCTTGGTAATTTGATGAAAAATCACAATCTTACAATGTAAGTGCACTGTACTTTTCTGGACACTGGCTGTATTGTGGAGCGGCTTAATCTTGGCTAAATTCATATATTTTGCAGGAAAAGAGACACTGATGGAGCTTTAGAGGTTCTGCAAAGACAAAAGGGAGAAGCTGCCCGAAAATAGGTGTGCCAAGCTTGTGGTACCATACTCAAAACGTCTCGAGGCAGTGATTGCTGCCAAGAGTGCTTCAACAAAGTCTAAAGCAAAGACTGTGAATGCTTACGTTACATTTTTGTTTTGTTTTTTGTTTTTTTTATATATAGTTGTAAGAATTTCAAGCAAACTTTTTTTATTTTGACATTATGGGGTATTGTATGTAGAATTTTGAGGTGAAATTTTCATATAAAATTCATTTTGGAATAAGACTGAAAAAAATGACAAAATGTGGAACAAGTGAAGCGCTGTGATTACTTTGTGGATGCACGTTATGCTGGCAGTGCCCTGCATGTGAAATGATGCTGGTAAAGCAGGAAAAGATTTCTCAAAATTAGACAATGAAAAGGTTCTCACAGGTGCTTTTCCAGAGTGCTGCCCTTTAAGAGAATACTGCTCAGCAGGACAAATGTAGATGGAAGGCCAGAAGGAGGAAACCAAGACAAGCATTCTCTTAAAAGAGCTGGCAGAGAAAGAGACAAAACTCTCCATGAACAGGAACCAGCAGCTTCAGGTATACTGCCTGAGCTCATGATGTTCCTTTACAACAGTGGCTTGTTGAATCCTAAGAGATTTTTTCAAAAGTGTTTCTCAGTTTAGTGAAGAATCCTTAAAAATAAACTTTTTTTCTGTTCAGCAACTCCAACTTTTACGTCCTTAAATACTTGAAAAAACTAACTGTCTAAACCTACCTACCTAAAAATGTTCTTAGTTTCCTTAGAAGAGATAATGGTATAATAAATAGTTTTAAAGTGTTTTGCTGATATTTTATTGACTCCTTTTACATATAGAGGATTTTCATACTTACTTACTTCACTGAAGAGGTATGTGCCACCCTGCCTAGACCTCTTGCCCCTCCTTTCCCCCCTCATGTAAAGTTTACAAAACACCATTTACACACAAGTCCCAACTCTCTGCACAACATGCACATATTGTCCAGGGTTACTACTGTCTTCACTGCAAGTTATAAGTACACAAGCAGCACTGCTAACGAAAATACCTTTTGTTATCAGTAATGAATACGTTATGCTGAAATGCACACATGTGGAAACTTTTGGGGGTTTTTCCAGTGCAAAAACTGTAAAGTTGAAGCTTTTAGCAGATAAGATAAGGCATATATTGGGGGGTTTGTGGACATTTTGGATCACACAGATAGGTTTCATAGCTACAGCAGGAGCTAGCCACAAGAGCCACAAAGCCACATTTGGTCTGTGGCTGTCAGTCAGTTTTTAGACACTACTTGAGGGAAGAGATGACGAGACAGTGAAAAGCCAGGAGCAAAAAGACACTGGTGCTCTCTGCTTTAAGAGCATAGCGGAGACTGATGGGCTTTCACTGCTACAGGCTGGCCATGCATAAAGCTCACAGCTGAATCACTGTATTATTCCACCCATCTGCACTTTATCTGCTTTATCAGATTTCCTGATATTAAAATTTTAAGAGACTGCTGCAGAAAGAAGACTTTCTATGAACGGTGTTTTATTTAGACAGGAAAGTCAAAGGACATGCAGCGCTCCAACAATGTTTCACTGTCAAACAATCACACGGCTACTATCTGATACCTGCATCAAGGGCATCCAGAAGTAACTGATGTCCTGTGATAAATGAAAGTAATTAAGATGAATGAAATCCTGACTGAAAGGCGTGGAACAGGCACTTGACACTGACGACACTGACTACACTGACGTGTCAGTCAGTGAGGATAATTTGTTATCAGAGCAACACTCATGCATATAAGCACAAAAGATCCTTCGTTTTCACATGTGTATCAGCTGGTTGGGAAAAACTATTTTCCTTAAAAAAAATAAAAAATAAAATAGCATCACACAACCACGTTTCTTAAATTAAATAGCAGGTATTAGTAGTAGGTGCATTTTTAATTTACAGTGCCACTTTTCTTGTAGACAAAATTTAAAAAACAACTTTTAAATGGAAAAGGGGACAAAGATCACAAAGGCAAAGGTCATGAAACTGTTACCTCCTGCTCCCATCACCCTGACGGGTTAGTGCTACCTCTCGAATTTCATTACATCAACACTGATTCATTCCAGACGTGATTTGGTGATGAAGTGCTGAAATTTACTGTTTCAGTCTACATATTTGACCGTGACCTTTTCTCCTTCTTTAGTTACCAATCCCCCTCTGCCCAGAGCAGGGACGTGAACTTACCAAATTAAATCAAGAATTGATGTTTAGGCAAAGAATTTTAGTGTTGCAGTTTGTGAACCTGCATTAGTTTTGGATCACTGGATTTCTCATTCACTGAATTAAACTGATATGTCACTTGTTTTTTGGTTGTTTTTATTAGATTTATACAGCAATAGCATTGGTTTTCTTCTGGTGAAGGCTGCGGTGGGGGGATGGAGATGCTGCGGGAATGATTCATTGAAACCTTCTCACTGTTATTAGATTAAGGAAAAGCGAAGCTGTCCCAGCTGAACACTAATGAATAGCACCGTGTTGGATTACATGACTCCTGGGGGAGATTTAGCCCGACTCCTGAGATGAGGGAATAGGCTGCTATGTTTACACCAACACACACTGATTTCTAATGGTAGATGTTATTACTGTTGTCCTCTTAAATGAGTCTCAGCACTCCAACAGGAAGCCCACATGTGTTCACCCACAGAGGGAAAGGTGTCTGTGAGGTCCTGTGAATGTATTCATTTATAAGGGGTTTACTTTGAAGCCTGGTAAAAATCATATGTGAATTCAATTGTATGTACGATGTTACAATGTTACAATGTTAATAATACATGTAAATGGATCTAATTTGTACAGAGACCATTTTCAAGCAGAAATCTATGATACTTAGATTGTTAGTTTTTCTGAAATGATTCCAACAAAGGCTTACAGTAAGCAGACAGGGAGCTTTTAGGAAAGGGGACCCTAAAGAGACATCCACTAAAATAGATTTTTTTTCAGACCATTGCTTATCTAACTAGGGTTACAGAGGGCTGAAGCTCATCCCAGCTGACATTGTGAAAGAGATGGGGTACACCCTGGACAGGTCATCAAACCATAACAGGACTAACACAAGGAGACAGCCTGCTATTGCTCACATCCACCGCTGCAGCCAATTTAGGCTCCACAAATAGGCTGGCATGTACTGGCACAGCGAGAACATGCAAACTTCACACAGAAAGAAAACTCAAAACCTTCAAGCTGCGAGGCATCATATTTGTCTGCTGTAAGATAAATGAAGACTTTTTTAAATAAACATCCAAAGCTTTAGTGAACAACAAAACATGATGAATTCCACTGTGTCACTATTTATCTAACAAAAACTAAATCAAAATGCAGAAATAGACTGTTAAAAAAAATGCAGTAGCTTGTAGAACTGCCTGGAAATAAAAACTCAAAATAATCATTCTCACGTGGCTTTGTCAGGCTCTCTCGCTTCAGTTTAAGCATAGCTTTGTTAAGTCAGGTCAAAGTCTGGACTTTGATTGGGTCATTGCAACATTTTATTCTTTTATTTTTCAGCCATTCTGTTGTAAATTTACTGCTTCAGATTATTGTTCTCGTGCATGACCCCAAGCAAGGTTTAGCTGTTGACAGATGACCTCACATTTAACTCATAGAAAAGTTTATGATTGACTCAATGACTGTGAGATGTCCAGGTCCTGTAGCTGCACGACATGCCCAAATCATCACACATCCACCCCCGTGCTTGACAGTTGTTATGAAGTGTTTCTGCAGATATGCTGTGTTTGGTGTTAGCCATTATGGCCAAACATATTAACTCTGGCCCTTTGTGTCCAAACCTCATTATTCCAAAGGTCTTGTGGTTTCTCTAGATACATCCTTACAAACCATAAGCCGCGCTTTTATGTTTTTGAAGAGAAGAGGCTTTCTCCTGGCAACCCTTCTAAACACGCTTTAATTTTTTCATCTTTTTCTAATTGTTCTGTCAAGAACTTTAACATTTAGGATGTTAACAGAGGCCTGTAGAGTCTGAGATGTAACTGTTGGCTCATTTAATAAACTACATCATACTGAACAACTCTAAGAAGAAGGACACAATAGTAGATTTGCAAAAATTCAGAGCTCGTCTCCACCCTGTGAAAGTTTGTGGGTTGGACATAGAAGTGGTAACAAAATCTAAATATCTAGTTTTACCACTAGATAACAAACTAGACTGGCCCCTGAATACAGACAAACTATACAAAAAGGGGGAGAGTCGCCTCTTTTTGTTAATCTTACATTCATCTTAAATTTGACCTGAGTGTCAAACCAACATCCAAAGCCAAATTGAGGCATTCAACCATAAACTGAACACTGCTAAGTGAAAGGACGCAGTGACAAAAACTGCCCTGACGGATCTCTGATGAACACACTACATCCGCGTCACATAAAACGTGACACCTGTTGACCTCAGCGTCAGAAACACAAGCCCAAACACACACACAAACGCACACAGGCACATACCACCAGGGGCCATCTTATAACTTATATAGCACTCAGCTGTGTTAGCCATCAGCTGGTTAAATTAGTATGCATGTCATCTCTCACCGTCTCACTATGTCTGTTTCCTTATCGTACTCTATCAGCCTCGGTCTGATTTCCTGTGTGTCATACTGGAAACTATGCACAGGTCCATTAGCAGAATGGTTAAACAGAACAAAGATTTAAACAAGAGACAGCTTAAATGTTGGTTGTACCACAAGCACCCTGTTATTTACAAGTCTAATTAAATATCCATTAAATGGTTCAATGAACATCATTTATTAAACTGTCCATCTAATAAAATCCCAGTAATTTAATTACTTATAGATAAAATGCAGATTTTGCCCAGTTTTGCCTAGTTCTGGGACCTTTTCTGGTCTTTCTGTGTGTTGCTGTGTTTAAGATGTCTCACATATATCTATGTCCACCTGAAAGAATGAAACCTCAGAATAAAGTCCACCAGTGCAGGTTATGAGTTTAAGAGATTAGGCTCCATATAAAATGGAGGATATTGTTTCTGTGTGCTAAACAAACCAAACATTGTTCCGCAGAGAGTCAACGACATTAAAAGCGCAATATAAAACCTTATCACAAAAGCCTATCATTGCACTCTGTGTGTGTGTGTAACAGAGCATGTGGACTGTCTTGCACTCCAGCTGTTCTGAAAGAGGCAAAGAAATAAGCTTTGTGAGAAAGTGTGTGTATGCGTGTGCATGTGACTGGTTTAGAGGTGACCATGAAAATATGGGGCCCTGTCTTGAACAGCTGGGAAAGGGAGGGTTAAAAGACACATATGCAGACACACATACACACACACACAGAGCGTTGACACCCGACTATGTCCAGCCAGATGAGGTATCACATATTCCTTTCCTGCCATTTGGCTCCATGAAAATCTAATAAAACCAAGCTTGTTCTGTAATTTAAAACTCTTCTCAGCTTTAACCAGTTTCATCTACACACTGCCTGACAACTCAAAAGTGGCTGCTGGGTCTCCATGGGACAAAAGCTTTAGTGTGTTTCAGGGTGCGGACTGTACTATAAGGGAATCCCCACACTGGCAGCAGGAGTTAGTAATGTAATCAGAGTTGCATTGAGTTAAACATTTTCTTTCGCCTGTGCAATATTCTTGTTTACTGCACACAATAAATTGAATGACAATATCATACGTAGGCAGTGTCCAGAGAGCAGCAATTACCACAACAGTAAAAATTAATGAGCAGGTGTCCTCTTGCTGTATTTTTCTGTTATTCTGTTAAGATTTTTTGTAAACAATTCCTGGAATATTTTAGATGTAGGCTCAGATGGCCCCGCCCCTCCCTGAGCCTGGTTCTGCCGGAGGTTTCTTCCTGTTAAAAGGCAGTTTTTCCTTCCCACTGTCGCCAAAGTGCTTGCTCATAGGGCGTCATATGATTGTTGGGTTTTTCTCTGTATGTATTATTGTAGGGTCTACCTTACAATATAAAGCGCCTTGAGGTGACCGTTGTTGTGATTTGGCGATATATAGTGAATTGAATTGAATTGAAGATGGGCACAGGAGGAGTGTAGCCAATTTGATCGACAGGTGGATGCTTTCTAATCCTTTTCGGCGTTTAGTTGTAGCTGCTGAAAAACACTGTAAGGAGTCAACTATACGATATTCCCAAAAATAAAATTCTTTTTTTAAAACTTATTATTGTGCATCCAATTAAATATCACTATTACTAACTAAGCCAGGCTAGCATTAGCTAATAACCCCCCCAGCACTACTGTCTCAGACATATATGATCATATCTAGTTAAAAAAAAAATTATCTAATGACCTCAATGGCAAACTTGAGATTAAGAGAAATAGCTTTCAAATCAGCGGGGATCACCACTCTGGCTGGATCCATCTTTGATATACAGTATATTTATTTATATACAGTACTTTATTATCTTCCTGTTCTATTAAATTAGGATTGAGAGAGCTCTTGTCTTGTTCATTGGGCTTCAGTATAATCTTCTAAGTTAAATGAGGTAAGCTCATAAAGCTATAGTGTTAAACTCTGAAAAAAAGATCCCAGCCTTGGGTTAAAGCCAGATGTTAAGAAGATGAATGAGCATGTTCTCTCCACTTTTAGCCTGCAGCTGGGATATTTCTGATGAACTGTGAGTAGCAGAGGCCCTGCAGGGGACTGACCTCAAATTTTTTCTCCTAGATAAAAATCAAACTAGCAGGTCAGACAGGAGCCTTCTTATCCAAAGCCTATGAATAAATGCAGCACATGAAAGCATATGCTCTCTCTCTCTGGCACACATACACATGTGAGTACGTGTCAGATCATTTTCTTAGTCAAATGAGGTGAACACACAATTATCAAAGGAGATTAAATAAGCCATGACACACGTATTACCAGTAACGAATGAGTGATGTGAGGCGACATCTAGGACACACATATGTATGCAGGAAGGAGCGCAGTGGACTGAAGGAAAGCAGCCAGTTGGCACGCACAACTGTTTATCTGTGTGTGTGTGTGTGTGTGTGTGTGTGTGTGTGTGTGTGTGTGTGTGTGTGTGTGTGTGTGTGTGTGTGTGTGTGTGTGTGTGTGTGTGTGCATGTCCGTGCTTAATGTTTCAACCCAATTCCCGTGTTCCCACTGGTTATGTGTTGTGGTTACTGTTGTGTACATGTCCACCTTAGTCATCAGCGAGCTTTGTGCGTCCATGTGTGTGTGTCTCACTAATCTGCCCGTTAGAGCAGTGAGATGTACCATTTCCATCTGCTTGGCACAAACTGAGAAAATACCACACAGCATCTTTGGATATGCGCGTGTGTGTGTGTGTGTGTTTGGAATATGCGATTAGTAGTCTGTAGTTTAGTGGGGCCAGGTTGCACACTGATACATCTGTTTGTGGTTTTAAACAAAGATCATCTTGAAGATTTCCTAGGATCTGCAAGATTTGTTTACTCGAGGAAAGCTAACAAATCTGAATGCACAAAAAGGACACAAGGAAAAAAACATATGGCTTCTTGAAAGCTGTTTTGTTTTCTCTGAGAATTTTCTGCTCTAGGTTGGTTAAATCTTACGTTATGTTACGACACAGACCAACAACATCGCACAGTCTTGTTCATCTGGTGATTCCTTAAAGCGTAATTGTGGAAAAACTTCCCTATCAACAAGTGTCGAGACTCATTGTAGAGTCTATTCAGCATGCTTTCCATAAGCATTCAGCCTCAATCAGCAGAGTTCCCATGACAACAGTTCACAGCGTCATGACAACGGAAGAGCCCCTGATGGCGTGCTGAACACCCTGACTTCCTGTCGGCTTCCTACTCTGACTCTCTCTATCTCCATGGATACAAAACCATCCCCTCTCCTCTCTATTTTTCAGGGCAGGATCACGCCCCCAATTCTTCTCCTGTTTAGCAGAAAGCGCTCACACACAAACACACATAGGCTGGAATAGCAACACAAAAACACATGGATACACTTACAGACTTCAAAAACAATCCCTACACATATACATTTGTATTTATGCACGTATACAAAGGTATTCAAGGGCTGTTGAAAAAGTGTTCAAGCACACAAATATAGGGGAGACTGCTCCAAGAGCTCACCCAAATCTTTCGATTCAAGAATCTCTATGTGCACGCAAGCATGTGTGACTAATGGGGTGGCTGGCTGGTGGGGGTTAATCAACTTTCAAAAAACTCATTGGTCACAGCAGCAGCAACTTAATGAACGTTCCCACTGGAGAAAAAAAAACTTAATGCTCTGCTCAAATTCACTCAACCTCTACTCTTCCCCTCTCTGAATTTTGTGCTTGAAAAAGTAAAAGCTAAATCTCCTTTAACTTTCAATACAACCACTTTTTTGCTCAGTGCCAGGGCCCTGGGGTGCCCCGACTTCCTTAAGGCTCTGGATGTTGTAGGTCTGTCCTGGTTGTCACCTTTCTGCATTATTCAATTAAATTCAATTTTATTTTTACGGCGCCAAATCAAATTAACAGTCGGCTCAAATTGGATTTGATTATTTAAGACCTTGTATGTTCCAAATCATATAGCTCAAATTAAAGCAACTGAGGAATAAAGGGGTGCAACAAACAATTAATATACTGATTAATTTCAGTGTCACATATTATTTTATCCATTATTCCATTTTCTTTACATCTGAAATTTTTGTTGTCAATAAAACAAAAAACAATACTGTGCTGTCATGGTCAGTCTAACCTCTGATATAGGTCTAAGATGCCAAACAAAAGTATTTGCAGTTATAGGTCTATCAGCAGCACACATAACTAAAGATATAAATTGGTATTTAAATAAAAGTCAAGTCTGAATTACACTTTAGCATAAAGCTTAACTTTATTCAATTATCTAACTAAGAACTGTCCTAAAAGTGTGATTGTGTGAGTTCAGAAGTACAGAAACATACTAGAAAGGTACTCCCTCTCCAGAAGCCTTGGTCCTTGTGCCAGCCTCTTAAAAAAACCAAAAAAAAACAACAACAGTAGCTTTTGTATGTGGGCAGAGACAGAGACAGACGGCCATTGTCAGCTGCTGTAACTTCAGACAGACTTTCTCAACTGGAGAGACCACAGAGAGAGCATTGGCATTGGCATTGTATATCTGAGCACTGGTTTCACTGGCTTAGTTACTCTCTTCCTCTCCTTTTCACCTTTTGTCCCCTCTTATCCAGACATTGGCCTTTTTAGATGCAAACTCCTCTGATCCTTATCTTCATCCTCTTATCAGCTCCTGGAGATTTTCAGACTTAAAGCACTAAATGGTGAAGACAAATTTACCACCATTTCAAGTCTGTGACGGCCAGTTGCTGTGAAGTGACAAAGTAACATGGGTTTGAACTTCTCTTACTCTCCAAGTCACCTAGCATCTAGATACCACACAAGAAAGCCGGGCATCTTATTTCTCAGAGAAACATTTAACCACACATTGCTGGGCCAGTGCAAGGCAGCTGTATGGTTGTATTTCAGGCATGATGAATCCAATCCCAGGTTCTAAAGAGGTAGTGCTGATGTTGCCAGTATCAGTTGTAGCAAAAGAGGAGATCATTGAAAAACTGAAGAGCACTGAAGGCTTTTCTAGTTGGTAACCAGAACTCGTCTTATGTTATCAGCATTGTGTTGCATGGTTTTCAGAGAATTCATAGAAACATTAATGAAATGTTGATCCTCCACCACGTTACAAACACTGCCAAAGCCACGGAGAAATGTAGCATTACTAGCTGAGGTCAGAGTTGCCATAACACCAGACAACTGAAGATATCTGGTGAAAGAAGACTTTCACCTCTGCATAGAGTCACTTCCCCAGCAAACTAAGTTTCACTAAGGTCGCTACAGGTCATACTTCTTGGAAGGGGCTGGAGTTTATTAGTGAAGCCGGTCAGCTACAAATCAGAAGGTTGGTGACTTCCCAGCTACAGTGGGGCAAAAAAGTATTTAGTCAGCCACCGATTGTGCAAGTTCCCCCACTTAAAATGATGACAGAGGTCAGTAATTTGCACCAGAGGTACACTTCAACTGTGAGAGACAGAATGTGAAAAGAAAATCCATGAATTCACATGGTAGGATTTGTAAAGAATTTATTCGTAAATTAGGGTGGAAAATAAGTATTTGGTCACCTCAAACAAGGAAAATCTCTGGCTCTCTCTTCTGTAAGAAGCTTTTCTGTCCCCCACTCGTTACCTGTATGAATGGCACCTGTTTGAACTCATCATCTGTATAAAAGACACCTGTCCACAGCCTCAAACAGTCAGACTCCAAACTCCGCCATGGCCAAGACCAAAGAGCTTTCGAAGGACACCAGGAAAAGTATTGTAGACCTGCACCAGACTGGGAAGAGTGAATCTACAATAGGCAAGCAGCTTGGTGTGAAGAAATCAACTGTGGGAGCAATCATCAGAAAATGGAAGACATACAAGACCACTGATAATCTCCCTCGATCTGGGGCTCCACGCAAGATCTCATCCCGTGGAGTCAAAATGATCATGAGAACAGTGAGCAAAGATCCCAGAACCACACGGGGGGACCTGGTGAATGACCTGCAGAGAGCTGGGACCAAAGTAACAAAGGTCACCATCAGTAACACACTACAACGGCAGGGAATCAAATCCCGCAGTGCCAGACGTGTTCCGCTGCTGAAGCCAGTGCATGTCCAGGCCCGTCTGAAGTTTGCCAGAGAGCACATGGATGATACAGCAGAGGATTGGGAGAATGTCATGTGGTCAGATGAAACCAAAGTAGAACTTTTTGGTATAAACTCAACTCGTCGTGTTTGGAGGAAGAAGAATACTGAGTTGCATCCCAAGAACACCATACCTACTGTGAAGCATGGGGGTGGAAACATCATGCTATGGGGCTGTTTTTCTGCCAAGGGGACAGGATGACTGATCCGTGTTAAGGACAGAATGAATGGGGCCATGTATCGTGAGATTTTGAGCCAAAACCTCCTTCCATCAGTGAGAACTTTGAAGATGAAACGAGGCTGGGTCTTCCAACATGACAATGATCCAAAACACACCACCCGGGCAACAAAGGAGTGGCTCCGTAAGAAGCATTTGAAAGTCCTGGAGTGGCCTAGCCAGTCTCCAGACCTCAACCCCATAGAAAATCTGTGGCGGGAGTTGAAAGTCCATGTTGCTCGGCAACAGCCCCAAAACATCACTGCTCTCGAGAAGATCTGCATGGAGGAATGGGCCAAAATACCAGCTACTGTGTGTGCAAACCTGGTAAAGACCTATAGTAAACGTTTGACCTCTGTTATTGCCAACAAAGGTTATGTTACAAAGTATTGAGTTGTATTTTTGTTATTGACCAAATACTTATTTTCCACCCTGATTTACGAATAAATTCTTTACAAATCCTACCATGTGGATTCATGGATTTTTTTTTCACATTCTGTCTCTCACAGTTGAAGTGTACCTCTGGTGCAAATTACTGACCTCTGTCATCATTTTAAGTGGGGGAACTTGCACAATCGGTGGCTGACTAAATACTTTTTTGCCCCACTGTATATGTTTCCCGCTACAGATGCATTTAAGCCTAAACCATGACCTTATTAGGAACATAACCAACTGAAACAGTGAATCGGAATGAGACAACTGAAAATTAAACACTGATTAAAAACGAAACTAAACTGCGAGAGAAAACTGACTAAAGTTTATTTTTAAAATATAGAAACTAAGTTGGGTTTTTTTGTTTTTTTTAAATCCTCAATCATTCCCACTACCTCTTTGTGCAGGTTTTGATGCCCTTTTATCTTTGACACTTTATGCATTTTTAAATCACAACTGACAACAGCAACCAAAGTAATTTGTGAAAAAAAAAAAGAAAGCTCTGACTGACATAAGCAAGCTGAGTTTCCTGTTCAGGCCGCTCAGTATCAAAGAGATCCGTCAGTCCTCGTGGCACAGACCAGCTCTAAAATAGCCATGACCAAACGCTGTCACAGTCGCAGCAGAATGCGTCTGAGTGGATTAAAGAATAAGAGCACTTACGAGTATAATGCTTTAGATGGAGGGGCCAGACAGAAAAGTAGCTGCATGAGTGGGGAAAAACAGAGGGCAGGAAGAAAAATTATCAAAGTAGAAAGCAGCCAATCAATTATTCAGTGCAACAGCTGTGGTTTTTAGCAACACCAACCCAGCAGTGGCTACGGACAGTTCTTCCTACCTCTGCATGTATACTCAACATTCAAGTTTGGCTTTCAATACGATTTGCTGTACAAAGTCTGCAGAACACAGAAATGTTAATAGATTCCTCAACTTTCAGAATGAATCTTTTTTTTAATGCAATATCATCCTCTCCCCAGTGTGTTGTCAAGAAAAAAAGAAATCAGATTTTATATATATATACACTTTTTTTTAAATCCCAAATGCCAGACAGTTAAGAAGGCTTTGGAAAATCTTTCTAACAAGATTTATTTCCCTCAGTGAAGATTTTTATTTCGTTGGTTGACCAAGCTTGACTCCACCAGCCTGCACACGTGTGTATGAATGTGTGTGTGCATGTGTGTAAATTAGTGCGCACATAATCTCATCTTAAGTATGGAGTTAAAGGTAGATGGAGACTGACAAACAGACTTTATCTTAAATGCAATCCTATGTACAAAACAGCAGGGCTCCGAAATAGAAATATGTAGTACTTCTATGTTATGTTGATGCTGACACCAACTAAAACGCTCAGAGGGTTCTGGATTTTTAAATTAGGCAGTGACCTGATTTTTCTATGAGGTATCCTTTAACATTGCCTCAAATAGATACATTGGATATCCCAGTTCATTTTTAATTTTCAGTTTGATTCAATTTCATTTATGTAGCACCACATTATATTAACATTATTTTGTCAGGTGAAGACCCTACAATGGCTCTGTAATCAGTGACAACAGAGCAATCTAAGAGGTCGATCTGCTCAATTCAGTTCAGTTTTGCCCACTATTGACATCACTGCACAAGCAGTGAACCTGAAAGTAAAATCAGGCAGAGCTTATAGTATAGTATGTGCAAATAAATGAAATTATCAACATAAATACATTTATTAGTTTAAATTTTTATTCATTTAGGTCTGTAAGTTGTTGGACAGTGAAATTTCTTTTTTTTTTTTGAATGTGTGTAATTATTTCTTTGTTCATCACCACAGTGAATTTTAAATCAAACATTCAAGATTTGATTTGGGTGCAGCTTTAATTCAAGGGTTTTACAAAAGCACTGTAGTAGTTGTATTAGTTGACTCGAAGTGCTGAACCTGCATTCAGTAACTGTTTGCTGGAACAATGAAGTTCAAAGATATGTCCATGTGAGTGAGGGAGGCCATCATTAGGCTGAAAAAAACAAAATAAACCTACCAAAGAGAGAGCAGAAAATAAAAATGTAGAAGTTGGCTAATGTATTCTATATTCTTAAAAAGAAGGCATGTACGGGCAACACCAAAAGGCCTAATGCCACAGAGGACAAAGTGGATGATCACAGAGTTATTTCCAATGTCACATTGTCAAGAACAGAAGGGAAGTATCTCATTGTAATTGGTTCGTTGGAGAGATAAAATTAAGACTTGTAACTTAAACCAGTATGTTTGGAAGAGAAAGGTATGAAGGAAGGAAAGGAACAGCTCATGATCCAAAGCAGTATTATGGCACGTGCAGGAATGGCTCGGCTAATGTGTATATGATATGACTACTGATAGGAGCAGAAGGATGGCCTGTGAAGTGTACAGGGTGTACTTTCTGTTCAGATTTAGTCAAAACTGATCTCCAAAACTAACCAGACAATGTTTCACAGTGAAAATGGATACTGACCCAAAACATAATGCAAAAGCAACCCAGAAACTTTTCATGCCAAAGAAATGGGATATTCTTGAATGACCACAGCAGTCACCTGATCTTGACCCAAGGGAGCATGCTTCAGTTACTGAAGACAAAACTAAAGGCAGAGAGACCCACAAAAAAAACAGCAACTGAAGGCAGCTGTAGTAAAGACACAGCAGAGCATCTCAAGGGAAGCATGTTATGTGTATGTGACTTCAGGCAGTCACTCACTGCATAGAATTTAGGCCCAGGTATTAAAAATAATCTTTATATTTAAAATTATGTTTGCTTGTCCAATTACTGTTGAGCCTCTGCAAATGGCTCTCTGTGTACAAGAATGGCTGCAATCCTTAACAATGAATCCATTACTTTTGTAAAACCCTTCAAATTAAAGCTGAAAACGTGCACTGTCTGTCATGATTTAATTTAAGGCTGGGCCATATCATACCATTCACGGTATAATGTTGGGCAACGATAAGAAAATGAAATATCGTGATATGGGTAAATGCGCAGTGCCTTTGTTTTCATACGCACATGGTGGAAAAAGCATGGCGGCGACGGAGAATGAGAAGGGCGAAAGCGGATCGTTGAGTGAAACAGATGAACCAGAATTGGTTTGTAAAAATGCTGCAACTTCAGTGGTGTGGAACTGGTTTGGCTTTCGTCCGTCAGATACACAACAAAGCACTATTTTTGGTAGAACATGCTAGCAGGCCGTCGTTATTGCCGTGTTTTTTGGAAAATACGGCACACTTAAAATCAATCCTTTGATTTTTCTGAAAATCGACAGTGCCGCTTATAATCCCGTGTGCCTTATGTATGAATTCTGGTTGTGTTTACTGACCTCGAAACGATTTATGTGCTACACGGCGCTGGAAAATCTGTCAAATGTTTTAGTACGACTTTGCTAAGCTACGAACCTGCACAGCTTATCGTGGTGTTCAATTTGCCTACGAAGATTGATAAAGTAACAGATTTAATGTCAATATGGTTGATTTTAAAGTTCGCTTAAAGAACTAATTTTCATTCATTCTTAATTCTTAGACTTGTCACAGAGCCCAAGAGAATGATCACAACCCCTTGGCAAACTCCGGTCACCAGCGAAAAATGGGCATTGTCCTGCTGGTTAGCAATTGGTTGTTGCACCTTCTGAAACGTGTTGGTTGCACTGATAAGGCACAGCTTTTACATTGAAGGAAAACATTCTCCGTTTCTGGTTTGGATCTCACTTTTTCAAGTTTCCTTATGGCTCAGTGAGCAGTTGGCAACAGTTTGGAGACAAGGTGGTGTCTTCATTCAAACTGAGGGGACACAGGGACAGTCGTATGCACTGTATGTATCAGTTTATGTATTATATTCTCTATAAACCTCTTATTAGAGTCTTCGACCATATCTAATATGAGCATCAACCACCATAGCAATAAATATTCTATAATGTATATTAAAAAAAAGGAAAAAAGGCAACAGATCTCATTTAAAAGTAAAAATTTTAAATCTAACTGTTACAGAAGAGACACGTCTATTGTGCATTACCATCTATTTGACTGATTCGACTGCTTCTTTTATATAATTGATGTGTTTACACATGGAGCATGCTCAGTTCACTAGGGGTGCCAGGATGTACGTGCCAATATTTTGTAGCCAATTACTATTACACCATCAGGCATCCTATCCTTATGTCACCGGATGCAACCCCTTTGGTTCAAATTCCCAGAGTGCACTGGCCAGCCAGATGGTATCTCACAAGCACACCGTACAATTCGCTGAACACTTCAGAGATGACAGTGCATGGTGCTGTAATGCTCAGATTTTCTGCACAGGGGGCTTCATGAAATTCATCTGATGATCAGAGGAATTTTGATGAGATTAGTACACACTACACTCACAGATCAAACACACACACACACACTGATCAATAGCATGCAGCCTGTTGCTGTCTCACTCCATCTAACTATCTGTCATGCACTGCCAAATCTATTACAGCCACAGTGCCTTTGCTACTATTTCCAAGCTCAACACTAGAGCTAAACTCAATACAAAATGATTGGTGGTACCGCGCAACCAACTGCAGAACCAAGCTGGGGAAAAAAGCATCAGCTACAAGGTGTTGTGTTTGGAAAGCTGAGTTTAACGTGTGAGCTGAGCGAAGCCCAGAGTGCTGTGAAGTGGTAAGAGCACCAGAGGAGACAACCACCATGCTGAGCTGAATCAGATTAGGTTTAAATCTCTAACCAGCAGGATCACAGGATACTAAAACTCCATGTTATGGGGGTTTCCAAACACTTGGTTCTTCATATGTACAAAGCCAAAATGTTGTATCCAAAAGGGAACACAAGCTCACATCCTCTCCTTCCTGCTAAACTGCAGATAGAGCATGAAAGGCAGCAGGTGTGATACACACTGAGAAGTCAGATGTACGCTGTATGGAGACTGTGCTGTTAAAAAGCATAAGGCGCAGCAAAAAGGACTGTGTTCACTGCTATTTGTATGTGTGTGTGTTTGCACGGAGGAGTGTGACAGCAAGGCTGAGCAAGAAAATGTGTGTGATGTTGTGTGGTGTCCAGGCATATTGGGAGACAGATGGTGGGGGGAGACGCTGTGCTTCCTCGAGAGAGGGGAGACAATATTTCTCTCACTATGTATCTGAAAACATGAGCTTTCACATAAACATTCAAAAAGCAATGGACCAAACTGCATCAGATAATTGCAAAGAGAATCAACAACAAGTGGACGCCAACAACTTCATCTCAAACTTTGACCGTGCAAAGGCTTTTCTTAGAAAGGAACTCCTCTAAAGTTCAGTAGAAAATGATCTCAGCCGATCACACCAAATCTCAGATGCACAGATCTCTTTATTCCGAGCATCTCCATTTAATTAAGATATGGCCTTTACCCTGTGGTGACAGCAGGTGGTGGAAGGAGTTAAAGGCCGGTGGAATTTATGCAGATTCTGATCCTCTTCTTCTTCTTTTTTTCTTGACATGAGAGCAATAGCAATTGCACTGCTATTATTGAATTCAACCATCCAACCAATCAACCATGTAGTAGAGGAAGATTTCAGGTATCTTCCCTCCCTCGTACCATCTATCATGATGCATCTATTTCTGTACAAATTTAGAGTTTATCAAATTAAAAGAAGGAAAAAAAAGAAAGGATGTCATCAGAGAAAATCTCATCAAATGGGAGCAGACAGGTTTGTGTTTCGGGACGTGAAAACGTTTGAAACCGTCTGATCTCGGCTTAATAACTGGACCGTCATGGGATTCTGCCTTTTGAACAGCTGATTGAATAAAAATCAGTTGGATAACCTCATTAAGACTCAACCTTGAACAACTGACTGTTTGTTATGAGGTCAAAATCAACATTTTTCAACCAGCTTCAGACAGAAGCTGGTTGAGATTGGCAGGCGTCCCTCTAAGTAGTTCAAAGAGCACCTCAGCAAATTTAGAAACGTCTTCATTTCATTCTTCACTTTTGAACTCTTGTTGAAAAATTCCTGACTCTGTGCCAGGAAAATCCCTCCTGGGGCCACTTCAATTTTACTGTTTGCCTCAGGTTTTATGATAACACTTAGATATGCCATATTGGTTATATTTCAGCATCAATTTACTACTATAATATATTTCACAGTGAATGAAAGTTACCATCTAAAGCTACACTGTTCGCTTTAATTCATGTAACTTGGCTTTGCTCCATGAGGGGGCTAGATCTTGGAACTGCCACTAATCTGGTTTTGATGAAATCTGAACAGATCGGATGCTTATGTATTCCAGTTATTAGTCGTTGGTAATGTGTTTGCAGTCAGGATACACAGAATTCACAGTTTCTTCCCCACCTGTTACGCAAATCTGTACCAATTTCAATACACGAATGAGTATCTGTGATTTGGCATCAACAAGCTATTAAGGTGAGGTTAAAATGAGCCAACAAGGTCAAAAAATAATAACTGAGGTGAGTAAATGTTAAAGGCGTGAATTCAGCAGCCAAACCAAAAAGTACTTTCAAACATTATATAGAACCGTACTTAAACCACAATGTGCTAAACATTAAGCTTTCATATGGATTCCCGCGTCTTCCAATTTGAATGAAAATGTAGATTGTATCTACATGTTTGTGACTCAGAGAAAGCCCAGTGGAATCCCGTCATGTCACTGAAAATGTTGATTAATATTTATCTTCTCAGATGCGTTTAGAAGACCGCGAGCGTTCACCAAATAAAACATCAAACACCGAGCGCGCTCACAGCGAGCATCACATTTCATTCACTCTTCAACTTGTCTTTGAAAACGCTTCAACACGTCTAAAGCATGATCAGGGAAACCGCTGCATGCACTGCGCACGCTTCCTCTGAAACAACAATCCTGAAACCCCGAGAAGCCAGCGGCAACATGTGTAATCCTTCTGTCTTTTCCACCGATTGCACATTTGGAAACACGGGCTGAAAGTGTGCCGAATATTCCGGGGGAATAACACGGACCCACCGCTCGGTCTTTAAACGGCGTTCAGAAACATTCACGGCATCACTTGTCAGCCACCACAATCACTTAAATTGGGATTCTTATCATTTTCCTCCTCAGTTTCTTACCTATTTGGATGAAAAGGAGAAGCAGAGAGAAGATAATATGGGTCCTTAGAAGTGCTGTGTCCATGATCTCAGCACGCGAATCAAGCGCAAACAGGCGGAATGTGAGCTTTTAAGGGACGGACAGCGGGTCGAGTGCGTAAAAGATGCGTTAAGAGGTCATCATTCCGTCTCTCCAGCCTTGGACTGCGCTGGCGGGGATGTCGATTCGGATCGTTGTAGTTCGGCTCGGGTTGGTTCGGCTGGGTCTGATTTGAGGAGTGCGGGCTCGCTGGCTGGTTGGACGATTACGGACGCGCATGTACATCGCAGTAAGAGACGAGCTGTGCGCGCGCGCCGCCCACTGCCATTAATGGAAATCACTGTTTCGCTCCTGCGAAATTCCTTATGGTAGTAGGGACATTGTGTGTGTGTGTGTGTGTGTGTGTGTGTGTGTGTGTGTGTGTGTGTGTGTGTGTGTGTGTGTGTGTGTGGCATGCGACTGTGATCAGGCTCTTATATCCCAGGGCGGCAGTACAACACATAATACAGTATTCCTCCTATCTACCCAATGAGATCTTGGTAATATGTGGCACTGTGGGAATGACAAGGATATGCAGTAACTGTACCTGTGCTCTCTAATGTTACAGTGCTGTATAGTGACACACTCATTTCTCACTGCATAGCTCACTTTATTGATTTTTTTCATCCCTTACACAATATTGTGCAAAATTCTTGAGCCTCATTTCTTCATATTTGGCTAAAAATGGAAATAGCTGCAGTGATTTACTGAAATATTCAGTCAAATACTGCATATATAACAAAAACCGAGTTTGTACAATTCTCACAAGCTCAAAAGTCAATATTTGGTGACACAGCCTCGACTCTCTTATGCGAACTTTCTTATAATTTTCAGGTACGGTTCATGTCCTCCACACGTCAAGAAATTTTGTAATGACACACTGCACACCATGCCATGTTAAACCAAGTTTTTGGCTAATATCTCTTTAGGAATCACCTTGTTCATGCAAAAATAATACTTTATCCCTGTCAAACTCTGTCATCTTTGTTATTTTTCATAGATTTGGTGAAAGAAATGGAAAATTGGTTCTTTACTATGTGTCTAATTTGTGCAGACACAAAAGTTGTTCATCCCTTCAGTTACGACCCTTTCAATGCATTACTGATTCATAGGTAAGTGTTAAGTAGTTTAACAAACAAGAAAGAAATTATACTAAAAATGGTCACATACAAGACTGCAGTGAATGAAAAAGCAGACAATGTCCAAAGAAAATCTTTGAAAGTTCTTTAGAAATCTGAAAAACTGCCACTCAAGGCTGCTTTAAAAAATTCCAAGACAGTCTGGATCCTTGGAAGCAAAATATAAAGAAATTAGGGATGGCGGCTTTTGCACAGTTTTTGTGACCCAATGAAACCTGGAGATGTGGGCTACATCTGGGCTTTAGCCACTGGTACACAGTATGGGTATTTGGGCTGCATCCAGCCTTCTTTTCTCCAGGATCAAACCTATATGATTTACACAACATACCACGAGTGCCAAAAGTTTTCCTGGCCCACAGATTTTGTGGTGTTTTGGAACTGTATTTATTATTAAGTCTAGATTTCTGTTTGGGTTCACTGTTGTGGTGATTGAATGTTGTGAGGTTTCCTGTCTCGGTTTGGTTTATCTGTGCATGCTCCCTTGTGTGCTGAACATCATTCCTTTAGGATTCATCCCTTTGCTCCATTCTGTTTACTTTTTGGATTTATGGTTTCTTCAGTTATTAGACTTTGTTGCTCCTGGATGTTTCTCACAGCCATTAAAGGCTCATTTTTATTTCAATCCTTTTTGTTCTCGTGTCTGTTTGTGGGACTTCCCTCCAGCCTTCATTATTACAAAAATAGTCGAAAGGTTGTGGTGTGTGTTTGTGATAGGAAACCCATTGATAGGAAATGAGCATGGCTTTTCATGGGCTAAGCGTCCCCACAGGCAATTTAGACAGCTGTGATGTCACAGAAAAAACAAAAACAAAAGCAGGTTACTTCAAATAGCTCTAATGTCACAGACGGACATCAGGTGGTGACCTTTAAAAAAACAACAACAACAAAAAACCAACTTGAATTTGCGCAGCTAAGCAGAGAAATGACGACAGTCTGCTGAGCTGAAGCAGAAACAAATAACAAAAACAAGAATGTGGAAGCAGCCGAGCCAGCGCAGTCCCACAGAGGAAACAGGGTGATGGTAGAGAGTTTTGGCTGTAGTTGGTTGTGGACTGATGGATTCAGGAGTTTTTGTGTGTCTGTGAGACAGGCATCAGTCACACAATAACACACAGCTCTTGTTGCTCTGTGTGCATTCATTAGCATAAATTAAGAGAGCTAATCCCCCCCTTAACTCAGGCCGGAGCCTCATCTCACTTGTTGGACCAACATTTTTTCGGATGCTTGTTACAATATCCCCTCTGGCGTCCGTGCTGCCGGCACATAAGAGTAAAGGTGCATGCATGTTTGTGAAAGAACGGGAGTGTTGTCTGTGGAAAACATGCTGATTGGACCCTCAGTTTGTGTAATTACTCACACGAATAGAAAAGTTAAGCTTCGGAGGGAATCTTCTCTCACCGAGTCTCATTCAAACCGCACAAACATTACCTTTTATAGTCAAAGCCTGTAACATGAGTGTAAGAAAAGAGGGGTAAATGAATCAAATCATCTGATAACAAACATGTCAGACCCACACACGGTCTCCTCTGACAGTTGCAGCCTGATGAAGGCCTCCTGCAAAAGCATCCAGAGCTTTCTCACATCCTGTTACTGAGTAAAGCTGATTCTGTTTCCAGTGCACACAGGCAGCTATGGATTATGGATTACGTGTTTGCTCTCTTTCCTCACTCTCACTGTGCATTCACATCACGACTGGAACAAGGTCAATAACCTGACAGGAGCTCATTTAGGTTACCCACAGAGAAGATTTGCGCCACGTTATCAGCGGCGCCTCTAATCACTGATTTAATGACACTTTAAGAAAAGATTCACGCCGCAGCTGCCCTCCATTCATCTTTGCCTCATATACTTCTAACTGTGGATGACTACTCAAGTAGTTTTTAACATAAATAAACCAGTTTGACAAAAACCCTTGTACCCTGTTCTGAATTTTCATGCACTGATACACCAAACACGAGCAGAGTCAGTACTCTTCTTGCCAGCTGCTGTCCAGGACAGTGGACTGCATGGAGAGGCAGCTGACTGAGTGTTTTAAAACACATAGAAATAAAAAAATCTTTGCAGCGTTCATGTGGCTTCTTTCACATTTACACATGTGCATATAGTGTCAACAAATGTTATTTAAATGAGTGTGGAAATGCTAAAACTTCTGTTACCATGACAGTGGATGTCATTTCCAGACTGACAATGATATTGACTGGTTGACTGGTGGCAACGGGAGGTCAGCATCCTGGACACCACTGGTTTGGCAAATACTGCTCGATGTGTTCGTTTGTGTTTGTGGGTGAAAGAAAGAGATGCCTCCGCCGTGGAGTGAGTGATTTAATGCTTACTGTAAGTGCTGAAAACATTGGGCTGCACATTATACAGTAGGTGGTTGCTCAAACACTGTACAGTACATTGTGTTGAGAATTCGTGAGCCAAGCTTCCGTGTTCTCTGCGATTAAAAGGCAGCTGACCTATCAGTCAGTGTCAGGAGAGAAAGGGGTTTCTTTTTCTTTTCTTTCCACGGTCATCGATTTATATTAGCAGCACCTGAGTGTAAGTGTTTTCATCTGAGAGTGAAACTGAATGCGAGCAAGTGTGTGACTGTGATCTGACATTTACCGTCCTGGAATACTAAAGTTTCCACTAACAATCTTGAAGTCAAATGACTCATCTCTCACTCTATTTATCACGTGAGCAGGGAGAAAAAGGACTTACTTATCTGTAATTCTGTTTTTACAATATTCAGACCTCATTATCGGCTCCTTCATTTCTTATTTGTCTCTGGGGAATAGATGCCATCTCACAACACTCATAAATATTCTGATATGATGGCCCCTAGCACATGTTGATAAATGGACTAGCTGAACAAATCCAGACGTGCAGATCATTTATATCACACAAATTCATGTTAACATCATAGTCTCATTAACCTTGCTTGAATGAAGTGTTTACATGACAGTTTCTATGAGTCACAGAAAGATAGAGGCACACAGTGAGAGCAGGAGAACAAGAATCAGACTGGTAGCTGAAAGATTCATTAAGGATATTTGGACAGATTAATGGCCTAGAGACAAAATCACATCTGCCCAATCATAAAATCTATCATAGAAGAATACAGTGAAAAAATAGAAAGTACAGTATAAAGACTCTCCTTTAACGTCAATAGATTGATCTGAGCGTTAAAGTGATAATAATGCTAAATAGGACTATTTAAAACAGAAAGAACAAAGAGAAAACAGCTTTAGTGAAATGTCTCTGTAGGTTTCTCAGTCATCCAAGTCCTGCTAGTCTAAAGAGCTTTGAAAGAAAGCGACTGGACATTTTTAAGTTCTTGAAGGTGTTTCAACTCTCATCCAAGAGGCTTCTTCTGTTGCAAGATGTATTTCATTGCAATATTTAAAAATCACAAGCAAGGATAAAATTTTTAAAGTTTAGCTTACAGACAGCGTGCACATTATATCTGATAATCCCTTTTAAACTGCTCTTAGAACTGACTTTAAACCTAACTGTCAGAGGTGGGACCAAGTCATTGTTTTGCAAGTCTCAAGTAAGTCTCAAGTCTTTATCCTCAAGTCTCAAGTCAAGTCTCAAGTAATGTCAGGCAAGTCAGAGTCGAGTCTCAAGTCACTGGTGTAAAAGTCCGAGTCAAGTCACAAGTCTGAAACTTTGAATTTCAAGTCCTTTCGAGTCTTTAAAAAAAAAACAACGAAAAAATAATGTTGCAGTTATGCTAAATGTAAATATTAGACCATGTAATTTTTAAATCTGTGTTTTTCTCAACACATGACAAAATAGTGAACTTAGAAAATATACACAAATTGTGAAATTGCACCTCTTTAAAATGCAGCTCAATTAAACCTAGCTCCAAGAATAATTTTCACCGACAGTTCTGAGATAAGCTGCATGTTATTCTTGGATGCGGTTGTAGGACCAGCTTTAAAATCGCATGACAAAAATATCATACACATAAAAAAAAACTGTATCACCAACGTAGCCTGGAAAACATTTGCTAGTTAGATGAAGTCAGCTATCTCATTGTAGCATATTTATATGCATATTTATAATCATACGGTTCTTGGAGTGAGTGCATACACTCATGAAGTTTAGTAACTTCAGGTCACTGCAACAAGCCCAGGTACAGTTTACCGACGGATGGGTGCAGGACCTTGAAATGCACCGTGTAGAACGAAAGACCATCGTACGTATCATAAGTTTACCAGTCTCACAAATTGTCGTCATAAATACACATTCATTAACTGTTTATTAATAGGACCTTTGAGCTCAACGGTAATTAATTAGTAGTGGAAATAATTTCTGGTAGCATCACAGAAATGTAGCAGTGACAATAATACTGTATGCTGTAATCGTACTGGGCAATTAGTGATACAAAAAACCTGTTTTATCCTGTGAATAAAAGTATATGTTTTTGTCAATGTACCACAATAACAGAAGCGAAACGCAATATTGTGTCAGGATAATTTACTATTTATGCACAATAAACAAAGGAGCATAGCGCGACAATTTCTGTTCAGCGCCAGACTTGCTTGTAACCTATATCACTAATTATGTTATGAAAATGACGTATTAACTACTAAAAGACACTGACCTTCGTGTAAATGCTTGGAGCAGACTAACCTGTGAGCTGGAGGGTTCTGGGACGTTATATTTGATCTTTGAATGGCTGCAAACCAGGCCATCCGTCGCGTCTTACTTCGGAAACATGGCTCGAACAATTTCTCTTCAACGACGTAATCCGATAACAACCGATCTCTTTACCCGTCGGCTTCCCGTGGCTGTCATGCGACCGGCTATTGCAGTTAATAATACAACAGCTTCTTGACATTTTTGTGTTTCTTTTTATCGCTGTATAACTGATTTCAATTGAAAGCCTGCGTGCGCTACTACCGCTTGCCACGAGTTCCCAGAATCCTTTGCGGTTCTACCCGTGAATGACGTCACATTTTCAATCTCTATATAATATGCATGTTAAATTTTATATTTGGGGTAAAATATCAAGTCTTTTCAAGTAAACCGGTTCAAGTCCAATTCAAGTCCCAAGTCATTGGTGTAAAAGTCCAAGTCAAGTCACAAGTCTTAGAACATTTTTTCAAGTCAAGTCTAAAGTCATAAAATTAATGACTCGAGTCTGACTCGAGTCCAAGTCATGTGACTCGAGTCCACACCTCTGCTAACTGTCTTGTCACAAGTACTGTAAACCTCTTCTTGACATACAGGCCGAAGTGACACTGACTGACAGGTGACAGCAGACTGATGGTCACCCCAAAGGAACAGGTGCTCATACAATTTAAAGCATGCATTAAAAATATAGAAAAAGTACTTCTTCCACTGGTGCAGCTTTTTTTAAATTCTATTTGTGGCATTATTCCTGACAACTGTGAATGGATAATACATCACACTGCTCCAATCTAACGGTCGCTGCTCACATTTCTGGTTCTCTCCGCAAAGAATCTGTTGCCAGATCAGATGGTGCTTCTGCTGCTGACAACATTGCAGTAGGAGGAAGAGGAAATGCTTTAGTGCTTTTAATAGCTTTGAAATGACACAATGGATCAACCACCTCACCAGTTCATTTAAAAAAAAAATGAAAGCAAGACTTTCAAACAGAATGAGAAAATAACTTTGAGATCTATCAGAGTCAAATGAAAGTGGTGAGAGCCTACATTACCCAAGTGGTTGATCCCATAGAATTAAGCTTCAAATTCCAGAGATGACCCACATTGTATGTGGAGTGTGCACACACACACACACACACACAAAATGATACAACTGTCAAAAACAGCCAGGTCATTTAAGAGCAAAAAAGAGGAGGAAATGAATATTCATGAAAGCACAAACCTTCCAAACCTCTGAGCTCTGCTTTATTTCTCTTTTAAACATTTTAAAACTTTCATAATAGCCCGATGTATTTTTGATGTGTAGTCACATCTCTTAATTGTGGGGTAGGAGAGATTCTTCTGGAAACAAAAACTTCATATGGACAGATCACGATCACAGCAATGTGCCTGCTCCATTTAATCTTTATTCAGTGGTTCATAACATTTTGTCTTCTTTTTGCTTATTATCACAATTTGTAACAAATAAATAAATAAAATATGAAGCGCTTTTTCAAAAACATACACACGTTTCAGGAATGGCGCTTCATTTAGTTTATTGCAGACCCAGCCCTCCGTGTTGGATCTAAAAGCAGCTCTGCTCCTTCACAGAATGCAGTTACTAAGCCTTGGCTTTATAACCCACTTCCATTTAAGGTTATTTGGTTTGAAGCAGCACATAATGTGGCAGACCTTCCATGAGAATGAGAGTGAGAGTTTGCAGGGCGAGGGTATATAGGGGGCAGATTATAATTGGGCCGAGAGGTACAGTATACTTCATTTGGAGTTCCTGATTTTGCAGAAAGCAGTGGTTTTTAAGTGCAAAGGGTCACTGTGAATGAGGTTTAGTTTTTAACATGGCATGAAGTGTGGCGTCATCAGATGTGTGGACCTCTGTTCTTCAGCCTGCACTCATTATTGAAACAAAGTTTTCTCAAGAAGCCAGTCTGAACTCTAATGCTGCCTGTGACTGCACTGCAAATTAAAATTCACTTCAGTTCAATTCAGTTTTATTATATAGCACCAAATCACAACAACATTTGTCTCTTTATACTATATGTAAAGATCCTACAATAATACAGAGAAACCCCAACAATCAGACAACCCCCTATGAGAAAGCACGTGGCAGCAGTGGGAAGGAAAAACTCCCTTTTAACAGGAAGAAACCTCCAGCAGACCCAACGCTCAGGGAAGGACGGCTATCTGCCGTGGCTCTGCTTTGATTCTGCTTTATCAAAAAAGAAAACAAATTAAAAAGCAGACAGGGTGCCAGTCTCAGCCTCAAATCCAAAGTGAAAGCTGGTTCCACAGAAGAGGAGCCAAAATGCTCTGCCTCCCATTCTACTTTTAAAACAAGATGTGTTCCTGAATGTTTGTGTTTTTCTGTTTTGCCTCCATATTTGTTGCTCTGTGTTGTGTATTAGTTTCAGATCTTAATCCAACAGTGCTTTCCATGGCTGTGGCTTTGCACTGTCACAGTCCGGCGAGGGCAGACTGTATGTGTTGACAAAAGGACCCAAAACGCAGACTCCAAAAACTGAACGTGGCGTGGAGTTAACAAAAAACAAGCCGTTTATTGAGGCTAGCAAAAAAGGGTACAAACAAAAGGGCATTGGTGAAACTAAACAATAACCTAAACTGGGTGAACTAAAACTAAACATGAAAAAACCTTAAACATGGTGAACTGACATAGATTCCTGAAGTTGTGACGTGGATGAGCAGACGACCTGACAAAGAATGACTGAAAGCACACGGACTAAATACACACAGGAGGATAATGAGGGAAGTGGGAACACATGGAGAAACAGCTGACACACATGAACACAACGACGTCACAAGGAGAGAGTAACACTAAAAACATTGAACATAGGAACACAGGACCCCTTCAAAATAACATAGGAAATATAATGAGACGCAGACCTGACAACATAAGACACACAGACATGAAACACACGAAGGGCAAGGGAGACTTCACAGGGGTTGAAAACACAAGGGGGAACTAATAAGCAAATGCACATAGGAAACCTAATGAGCTTAAACATACACTATAAACATCAAAAGAACTAAAACTCAAAACACTGGGTCATAAGACCCAGGATCGTGACATGCACTCCCTGTTTCTCACCGTGTGAAGTCTAAACTTCAACTCGTGTGAAGTTTAGAGCTCAAAGACTCATTCAATAATTAAGCTCTTGCAGTGTGTATACAGTACAACATGGTTCTTAATTCTCCACCACATTGTTCAATATAACCAAGCGGCAGAAATCTTATGGTATTCAATTTCAATTCAATTTGATATATACAGTGCCAAATAACAACAACAGTTGCCTAAAGCCACTTTATATTGCATGGTAGACCCTACACAATACATACAGAGAAAAACCCAACAGTCATATGGTCCCCTCTGAGCAAGCACTTTGGCGACAGTGGGAAGGAAAAACTCCCTTTTAACAGGAAGAAACCTCCGGCAGAACCAGGCTCCCTGTTGGTATTGTCAACAATATTTTAAACTTAAACCTAGTTTTTTTTAAATTCTTTAATTAACCCTCTGTCTCATCCACTACCATCTTTCAAATTGCAAGTCAGACTATTTTGTAAGCACTCTTAAAATAACTGCAATTCTGTTACAATTTTTGCTAAAAGTCAGAAATTTCCTGAAAGATGAGATTGATTTCTTTAATTCTATAGCTAAAATGACAAAATAAGTCCATTAGGTCTGTATGGATCCTGCTTGATAAGGGGTTGAGCCTCATGTATGGTTTGCTTCCAGCAATCTCAGCTGCCTGAACCACTCTGCTGCACTCAACTGCCTCTGATTCTCAAATAAAATCTATTGAACTATTTAGCTCTAATCTCTGAATCCAGCTTTTGATTCTTAAATCCTTTAGTTCTTAATAAGTGTGTGTCCCAGATGAAACGAGTCATCGTAAGTCCGCAGTCAACTGAAATAAGGATGCAAAACTGCGAGTCACAAATTACAGACATGAGGGAGACACTCATTATTCATCACTCAGAGATTTACAACGCATCTTCAAAACTTTGCAGCTTGCCTTGGAGCCTAATGCATTTTTTAAGCTGAGTTACTTTTGCACAGGAGCTACATAAGCCGACAAGCATGTTTACCATAAGATTTGGCGGAGGGTTAGAGCCTGGTGGGATAAAGCTCATGGCAAATGCATAGGATTCCTCCCACATGAAACAGGCTCTCTTTTTAGATATTAGGACTTTATCTTACAGCACTGGTTCAATGTGAGTCAATGTGAGTTGTTGATGTATCTATGATAGCATGAAATATGCATCTTGTGTGCCAACAAAAATCCAATCAATGAACTCATCACACTGTAATGTAACAATTTTAGTAGTGTAGTGTAATTGCAGACAATTTTAGCCACTTTAAGACTTTTTTGAATATCACAGCCCCTCGTTTATTTATTGGTTTTCCACGCACTTCCAGAGAGCTGCTCTATACCTGCTGAAATCTGTGTAATGAAGTAAGCTCAAATGAAAACCCCTCATTAACAGAGGAAGTAACACACCAGACGTGAGGTCAGTAAATGGTTTGTGCCATAAATAGTGAATGAAGTTCTGTCTCTGAAGAAACGCACTCAAGACACGCACAAACACTTACTTTCCCCAGAACAGGGTGAGCCTCTCACCCTTGCATCGGGGGTGCTTGTGTTTTTCATTCCCTTCAGTCTACACACCAACTAGGGTGGATTTCTGCTGGGCGCCATGGCAACCAGTGGGGCTATTCTCCATCACAGTGGCTGAGGGAGGAAAGAAAAAGGAGAGTTAATCAACAACACGCATTTCCCACTAAGACACACATGCACACACATACACAAAAAATCATTACATTCACTTAGCGTTTGCTGAGGCTTCCACGGATAATATGGAGGTATGAATAAATTCATGACCTCCCATACAAACAGACTCAAAGTTTTAGCAAAATTACCCACGGTCACAGCTGGGGTTTCCTGTGGTCCTGTGTTTACTGACATTAAACTATTCCAAACCAAGTTGCAACTAGCAGCATTCCTACCTTTGCCAAGGAGGTTTTGTTGTCTCGCTCAGTCTGTTTGTTATCAGGATTACTCACACTTATGGCTTTAACACTTAAAATGTTTAAGTTTTGAAGTTAATCTGGATCTGGATCCAGGAAACAGAATTTTTTGGAGGGATTTTTTTTTTTTTTTTGCCATTATGAGACAGAGTCTTTTTCCCCTCATATCTTTACAAATGCATAAGAAAATGAAAAAAAAATGAAATTGAGAGAAATCATCTACAGTTTGAAAAATCCCAAACCAATCAACAGGTTCTCCCTGTGTCTGTGTGGGTTTTATCTGGCATGGCAGCTTCATAAAACTAGACTGGAGGTACTTTCTTCCCTGAGGACTGACTTGTCAATAACAATACTAAAAGACTTATCTGGCAAATAAGAATAAAACCACCTTAAAACCTAAACTAGAAATGCCAACCCACTGTTGGAGACAACTCAAAAAGAAAATCTAGCGATCCAAGAGTGTCAAATACAGCGCTTATAATTCATCAGCTGTCTCTGTCCTGTGGTTTTCTCTAAAACCCAAGTGGCCTGTTTCAAAGAGTCCACTTCTCTTTAACGATTTTCTAGTCCAATGATTTCTTCTGTCCAGACACCACTGTAACACCTCACTGCATTTGGCACATATTACCATTTGGACAGTGTAATAAATAAATAAATAAATAAATAAATAAATAAATAAAAATATAAAAAAGATGTGAACGTTTTACAGTGGGTAGAATAGAAAAATAAATGCTGTCAGTGGAAAATTTGCTATCAATCACTCACATGTTGCTTCCTTTAGGAAATACCGTCCTGTAATATACATATAGAGAGAGAGATGTCATACCACCCAGACAAAACCTGCCTCACAAGCAACACAGTTTAAAAATACAATTTAATTAAACGGATGAATTACTTAATATTACATTAATATACAAAAAAAACAACCTTCAAAACCTGTCGTCCTCGCGCTTCTTTGGTGTAACAATGGCGCCATCACCTGGTACATTTCAGTAGCTACGTCCGAACGTCATCACGGCGCGACAAGGAAGCGCCTCTGTGAGCGTCCTTCACTTTGCTCTACGCTACAAACACCCGAGCAGGTTACAAAAGTCTGTCTGTCGTTTGTGGAGTACAAGTAGCTCTGTGCGGGTGGTCGGGCTTTATGGAGTGAACGCGGGAGACTGAAGGGAGACGTGCTCTGAGAGGTTTCCGCGTTTTTATTCAGTGAGTGACGTTTAGCTAAGTTTATACAGGTGAAGTTGGTTTGGCAGCTACCGGTGTGGTGCCACAAAAGTCATTTCTAATATTTCTCTGCTTTTTTAGTGCCCAATATGTTTGCTTATATTGGTAAATAAACTGTATTCAAGAGGATTTATAAAGGTGTTATATATAAAAAATAATGATTATTTTGCAAGTATTTTTATGACTCTTTGTATTTGCACCCACATTATATCCAATCAGTTAGTCCAGTCATTTACAACAGATGAAATATAGTCATTTTTGGCAAATACCGGAAATTAATTGTTGTCTGACTTTTTGCCACAGCACCTGTTGTTGTGTAAGGTTGCAGTCTGGTATTAAAGCAGGCTTAGAAGATGTGCAAGTTCTTTTTGAGGCTGTTTTTTCAGTGTGAACACAGAAAGTTGTGAAAACCTGGACAATATGTGAAGGTAAAGTTTACCCAACTGTATATACAAAGCTTAGATTAACTGTTATATGGATGAGGGGACTTTCCTGACTAGAATAGATTTCTGTGGTAGAGAAACTGTTATATTTTAACAGTTTACCTGTGCTAAGTCATTAGCTATTAAAATTTCTGTTTTATTGATGATTAATTTTCTCTTTGTGTTTGGGGCAGTGATGACAGCTCCAAACTCAGCAGAAAGGAAGACCTGCTGGGATGCCAGGGATCATCTCTGGAAGTGTTTGGATGATAATGATGACAATGCTGCATCGTGCCAGAGGTTCCAGAGCGAATTTGAGGCCAAATGCCCGGCCCAGTGGGTAAAATATCCCATCTTTTTTATTAATGGTTGAAGTTAGGGTTGCAGATAGTGTCGATAGCAGTGTCACAGATGAGCAGCCGACAGTGTTTATTGGACAATTTTGGAAACTTTAAGTTAAATGTAGACATTTAGAGAACATTTTAAAGAACCTAAGCAGCAACAAGATTGTCAGCCTTCAGTAGCTTCTTGCTCCTTTTCATTCTCCCCTGCAGGTGAAGTATTTTACCAAAAGGAGAGACTTCCTGAAATACAAGGAGAAGATGCAGACAGAGGGATTCACACCTGCTGAAGGCCCCCAGGGGGCATCCTAATCACCTAGAAACCATCAAGAGCTGCAAGTTGGCCTGGGTTTGCTGAGGTGCAGGACTTGGACAGGAGCTTGTGGCTTTGTTGCGGACAGAGTGCGTGAAGATCAAACTAATAATGTTATTTATTTTTAAAAATAAAGGCTGCTTTAGGAAATACAAGTGGCAGCACAGGGGACCTGTTTGAAAATCCTCATATCTTCCATCCCCAGAAATGCTAAAGAGTCCAGAGTTATGGAGTCCAGTAGGATTTCACCTCAAAGTAACGTGTCATTTTGGACAGATTTTACTATCATTACCTCCTGCTGGAATTCTGAAGTCTCACATTCAACCTGTTGCCATTAGTTCTCACAACACTGTCCAATATTAATGTTTCTGTGGTTCTCTTCAAGCAAAACAATTTTTTTCCCTAACACGTATTTCTCTCAGCAGAACAGAGAATCTGTTCTGCTTTTGCGTCTGCCTGGTGTTTTTCTTAAAAATATGTGATTTGCAAATAAGAGCTGATCTGATAGTGGAGATTTAAACTCTTTACTCTCATTTTTTGAAAATCTTGAAAGCTTGAATGACTTGTGTCGTTCAAGAATAAATCAAAACAACAGAGTGGTTTTAGTGGTTTTATTGTTGCACATGAAGTAATATTGGATCATCTTGACTCCTAGGTTGTGTTGTGGCTGGATATGAATGCACTATCAGGGTCAAACAAAACTTAAGAATGTTACAGCTCATTTGAAACAGGCAAGGACATAGTATGCTTATATTACAAGTCTTTAAAGTATTTACAGAAGAGCGTGGCCCCTGGGTCAAAGGTCACTGCTGTAACACGACTGAGATGTACGAAACCTTCAGGAGAAGTCAATAAATTACACAAGAAAAAGACATGCTTCTGATTGAGGCTACGCTAAAGGCCCATACTGTACTTACAATGCCGTGATATTAAAAAAAAAAAAAGTGACTAATGACACTTAAAATCTGTGTACAAATATATAAAGGCATATATTTTACATTTTTGCACAGTACAGTGAGTGTTCTGTGCAAACCTTTTTTGTGATTTGACAGTTGATTGAACAAACTACTACACCCTTCCACTCCTTGCTTGCACAGTCTTTTCCTTAAATGCTTTCTTTGCGTGCTGCATTAAAGAACCAGTACCCAGAGGGAGTCTGCGGCCTCCCACAGTGGCATTTCATTTTTTTTCTTTACATGCCAGGAGAAATGTTGCTCCTCCCAGGAGACAATGAAAAAGTACAAAAAGCGGTCACGCTATGGTGCGACAAGTGAACGATTTCGTGAAACCAATTTTTCTGCAGTTACTAAAAAAGCTTTCTGTATTTCATAAAGATCCTTTGTTAATGTTTGACTAACATGAGCGCCACAGTTAAAGCTCATACTTCAATAAGTAGGTAAATTATCTTGTTCGACTTGATCTACCTTTAAAAATTTCCAGATCCTTTCAACATGTGACATGAATGCAAATCAGGAGCGCAGAGACAAAGACAAACACCCTGCTGGGTTCACTGGGTAATGACCAGAGTTGGTCTATAAGCTTCTGCAATTAGGAAAAGAAAGTTCTGGCATAGGTCGAGCAAAAAGTAACTGAAGGCAGCTCAAGTCTTTAGCGTAAATACATCTTTTCTAAACTTCGTTATGTTATGTGATTGAAGGAGAAAGGTAAAAAGGCTGGTTGCAGTCGAGTAGTCACAAAAACCCCAACTTTTATGCCTTTCTGATCATTTTTCCTTGGCCTTCATGGAAGTAAAAGAACCGTGGTCCTGTGCTTCCAGCTGGTCTTCTGAGGTAACATTAAAACTGACACACTTTAAAGGGCACATTAACCTGATTTTTTGAAAATGGACTTTATTGAACCTTCTGACAATTATTGTTAATTAATAAAATAATCATTTGAATATCTGAGATTTAAATTGTGCCATATTTGCTACATCAGATTTTTCTTTTTTTGCTTAAAAATGTACTGTGCAATTTCTTTACAATTTGGGGGGGGGGGGGGTCACACTGATGATGTAAGACATTTCAGAAACTCACGTATCATGTCTGTGATACACTAGGAGTCACACTTTTATTTGCCAGATGGCTGGTGGAGTCAGGGAATATTTTTCCTAGCGGTGGGTCCCAGGGGGTTGCCGACTGGTCACCACCAGGGCATCTCTAGATATGCTAAAGGAAGCCCCCTTATTTAGTATTTACCATTTAAGCTGCTCTTGTTATGGCTGCCAGGTGCACATCATTCATTTTATGAATCTTCCTAAGCAAAACTGACTAAAACTACCGCAACCAGGGTGAGGATGAGGGTGGAGTGTGCTTTGACATCACAGGAAGACATGAACACTGTTGGGATAAGAAGTTTGATAGTAGGTCATGTTAAAGTAGTGTGTAAATTCATTAACACAAGGCACTGTAAAAGGCACTGCAGTGTTCGAGTAACATGTAGCAACAAGAATTGTAACGTTCACAGCATTTTAGGACACAAAAGCAGCTTCAGAAACTTTGGTAAGAATGTGCATGAAATGTGTAAGGAAGGCCCACGGTGTTCAACGTAAAAAGTACAGTAGCTCTACATATACAGTACACTGGCAGCCACGGTAGATTTCTCTTTTCATGCTCTTTTCTCGCTTTAATCCAGCAACCACTTCTTCCCTCTTACACGAAAGACAAGACCGATTTTTTCCAGAAATGCTGAAATGTGTTCAATTTAGTTGTAAAAAGTATATTTCATTGGAAATGTTTAAGTTCAGCAAACATGCAATAAAAAGAGACTTGTCTACAGTGGCCTTATGTAGCTTATTTCTATCTAAAAACAGTGAAATGAAAGGATGTTGTAGATCTGAAAATGTATTTCAGGTTTACTGTAAAACTGTAACTTATCATTTTTCTTCTACTACAAATCAAAAAAACTAAATCAGTTCTTGATTTTTTAAGGTTTCAGTTGGAGTTTAATGTCCTCCAGTGGCCAAAGGCGTTTAACATTCCTTGTAACACACCAGTATGGCCAGTATATAATAGTATATCTAAGCAGCTGGTGAGGGTTGTTTCTCCACTTCTTCTCCTTCTCACCACATCCATGTTCTTCTTTTAAGGTCTGTTTAATCAGTATAATTCTGAGCAATCGCAACACTTGCCCAGTCTCTTCCTCATCTGTTTTTGAGTTCATCCCCGCTTTGTACCACCAGCACCTGCCCACTGTTAGTTATAAGCTCCCAGTGACATTCCTGGCCAGTGCCCAGGCTGGGAACTCAGTCAGATTGAAGAGTGGAACCCCCCAGGTGGTGATGGCCAACATTACCACTGCCACGCCAATCAGATTCACCCCAAAACCTGCTTTGACCTGGAGATGAGGAGGAGAAAAATTACTTCAGTAAGCATCAAGAGTTTCTGTTTGCCACATAGTACGAAATAAAAAGAGCCTCGAATTGGATACGCTGTTCCCGGAAGTCTTTTGATTCCGCAGGTGCAAGAAGATTGTGGGACAGTGAGTGTGTGTTTGTGTGTCGTACCATGTCCCTGATCTGCACGTGGCCGTAACTGAAGACGATGGCGTTGGGGGGGTTCCCCACTGGAAGCATGACCCCAAATGACACGCACATGGTGGAAGGGATCAAAGTGTGGAGGGGGTTGATGTGCAGAGTCTCCGACTGGACAGAGAAGTACGCAATGAAGAAGAACAAAGGGGGTAAAGAGAGAGTAATGAAGAAAAAAGACAAGTGCGAAGAGGAGAGGTGAAATGGTTGGGAGTACAGAGGTTATAGATAACTCGGAAAAATGTAGAAGGAGGGAAGAGAAAAGAAAAAAGGATGATAAAGAAAAATTTAACAAATGGGAGAAAGAGAAGGTCAGAGTTACCAACTGCTACAAAAGTTGATATGACACTTAAAAACAACATTTTCACATAATATAATCATAAAAATGTTTGTCTAGAATTAACGTCACAACTGACCCATCCTGTCGCTATGATGTCATACTTTTGCAATGTGGGGAAAAATAAAAAAAAATTGCACATGTACAATTTTATCTGCTGTTACAATGGTAAGCATTTTAAGGTTGTTTTTTTTTTAAACTGAACTTTAAAACATGCAACAAGAGTGGTAATAAAAACCCACAGAAGCCGACAGACATCACTGACTATATTTTAAGGGCCGGTTGAGATTACATAGAACAAGACAAAAATCATTAAAACATGTTAAAAAAAAGACTTTAGCCTTAATGAATGCAGTGTAGTTTGGAGCCGGAAGCAGGGTTCATACATCATCAGTTAACAACTGGACAGAGGTGAAGTATTATGGCACCTGCTGTGAAATAAAAAGAGCCTTGATGTGCACTTTATGAGTAAGTGCACGAGGAACAGGCGCCATTCTGCAATAAAATGGCTTGTGACGTACTGGTGAGAAAACGTCACCACTGACAGCTAAAATGGATTATTGCCAGTACAGCAGTTTTTGGGGGGGGTTCTGAGTAAAAGGGTCATAATGTGCAGATGCACAAATATTTTTCCCCTACTCTTACATGTGTTTGTGCTGCTATCCCAGTATAGTATAAGAGTATAAATAACACAGGTTGTTTTTATGGAAGCCCGTTTCCGCCAATACAAAAAAAAAAAAAAAAAAGGATCCATAACTCAAACTTCCAAGTTATTTTCTCGAAATTTCGATTTATTAACTCAAAATTTTGAGAAAAGTAACTCGAAATTTCGAGTTAGCGCTGCCAATCAGTAATCTACGTGAATGACGTCATTTCCTTGTTACCCGGAAGCTGAAGCCCTCAGCTACAAATGCTACAGCTAAGCTACCAGTATTACATCCAGTTGTGAATGCACAGATTGCTGAGTGTTTTCAGCCTGGCTTCACAAATGATGAAATCCCTGTGTTATTGGCTGAATCACATGGTGTTACTATCAGCAAACATACTCGCGAAAGCGCCAATTTGTTGGGATCCGTTTTTGAGTGTGCGGTCCTCTGCGCCATATGCTTCCGGGTAACAAGAAAGTGACCTCATTCACGTATATTTTTGATTGGCAGAGCTAACTCGAAATTTTGAGAAAAGTAACTCGAAATTTCGAGTTATGGATACTAGCTTCTTTGTTTTTATTTAGTGGCGGAAACGAGCTTCCATATGTTTTAGATATCTATATGTATATAAAAAGAGAACTCGGCCTCACAATCAGTGCCACTTGCCTCAAGCTTTACATTGTTTGCACTGTTACACGCACGCACTTATGTAATGGTTATGTAACCAGTACTATTTAGACCACCTGGTAAAGATTATTCAAATTCGTGGCCCACATCAGAAGTAATTAGCACAGTTTAAAAATGAAAAAGTATTTTCAAGCAGCACATTAGTGCAGACCTGTTAGACTGAATATCCTCCAGGTCATTTATGTGAGTGTTTTTAATGATTTATGACATTTTTATGATCATTAATGAGGAACAGGTGTTGCGATATGAAAGAGAATATGTCGTACCAGCGCAGACAGGATGGGCAGGAAGACGGTGAGAGTTGCTGGGTTGGAGGCGAACTCGGTGACCGCAGAAACCAGCAGGCAGGCTAGCAGGGTGACCGCCCAGGGAGGAAGACCACTCATGGGCTCCAGCTGTCTGCCAATCCACACTGACAGGCCGGACACCTACACACACACGCAACATTAATCAGCTTTCTACATGCTGTTCATATCCCCACCATTACCTAATGTAATAATATGTGAAATGATTCTTCTCTTTTATAGCTACAGTCTCTTGTAGATACGTGTTGAAATCACATTAACTCCATCAAAGTAATCAAGAAATTTATAATGGTGAAAATGGATCGCAGATTCAGATTACCCAGATGCTATGATGCCAGAGCAGTAGAGTAATACAAGAACACACAGACATATATTCGTAGTACCTTGCAGCCCGCTGCCAGTGCATAGCCTCCACCAACCAGGATGACGATCTCCCACGGCATGAGTCTCTGGAAGTCCTTCCAGGTGATCATGGGAGCCAGTGGGTCAGACTCTGAATCATCATCTAATATTTTAAATTGACAGAAAAAAATGTCAATAGAGCAGGATCTGGGGGAATAATATCATGTAATACTTGTGGTTGACAAACACTTGAAAAGTCATTTATTTTACCAAATCTCAAATGAATGGCTCACAACATCTGTAATGTGCTGTTAAAATAATCTGAGGTAGTATACGAATGTTAACGAAGCTAGCTGAACAACATCACTGGGCCCTTTTTTATTATTCAATATGTTTTAAAGCCACCAAATGGAGCCCTGATGAGACAACCCAAAGGTGCTCGAGTGCTGACCTGAGTTTTTACAGCAAGAGGAGGAAGAGAAGGGCCGCCTGGCAGGGATGAGGAAGAGGAGGAAGCCCAGAAGAACAGACACCGTTGCATCAGTCCTGTAGCCTTTCCTGAGAGAGAAATTAAGAATACACAGATATAAAACAGATAATGCAAAAGTACTCTAACAGAGGCCAAAAATCAAAAATATGGTGTATGAAAAGAGCATAAGCACTCCTTACTAAGTGTCTATTATACCTACTATTATACCTACTCTATGTGACAGGGTGTGTATTTGTTACGGAGAACCAGTGCTTCCCTAAAGTGTCTGACCACTAACACTTCTGAACGTTTGTGGTGATCCGGCGCGACATTATCAGTACTTACTTTTCAAAGAGCGACGTCCAGCCGGGCACAAAGCCAGGCTCTCTGGTGAACCACAGCAGTGTCATCAGGATGAAGAAAACACCTGTCACCACCTCTGGGTAGCTGCACACACAATCCACAAAAGCGCGTCAGCAACAATTACATGAGTGACAACACGATGGGGACAAAATGTCACGTCTAGGCTCGTGAGTAAGATGCAAATGCATAGCTTATATTTACACACAGGTGAATTTAGTCCTTTAAATATACATAAAAAGTGGAAGAGTTGACATCAGAGTTGGAATTTCGGGAAATTATTTTGCATCGTTTCAGCTCTGGCACACACCTGATGGGTCCCAGCTTTGCGTACTCCTCGTGGATCCTCCTCTCTGACAGCATCTCTCTCCTGGTTTTGCGTTTCTTACTGAGTGAGCAGGTTTCTCTGAAGCTGAACACACAGACAGCAACAACAAGATCAACCACACGGTGACCTGATACGGTCGCTTTGTGCTTTTCAAGCTGTAGCCTCAACAACATACAGGCAGCAGGATTACCATGAGTCCATAATGACAACATGGAGATGTGGGCAAGTAGGAGACCCACCTCTGTAATCACACCCCTGCCTGTGACCATTAGCACAGCAACTAGCAACACAGCACACACACAAAGATCCTCGAACGGGCACTCACTTGCAGCCGAGGAAAAGGAAGTGCAGCCACAGCCAGGTGAGAACCAGCATGATGATGGCGATGGGGAAGCTGAAGATGAACCATGTGCCAAAGTTGATCACCTTTGCGTCTGGATAACGGCTGGAAAGACAGTTGGAAACAGCAGCTTTAAACCACACTCATCGGTATTCATTTCACTTTAATGTGTAATATACGCATTGCTACACACTGGCTCTTTAGGGGCTGAGCCTCATGACTTGTGACGGCATGTGTCACGGCCGATAAAAATGGAACCTTATCACGTTTAAAAATAGCAGATTAACTCACATCAGCTACACACATTGACCCAGCCTCGGTCACGTGTGTTTGCTTTGACTGACAGATGTTGTCATTCTCATTTACTTATCTGTGCAGCATTACAGCTGACTGTCCACACTGATAAGACTGTGACTATCACAGCTCAGAGAGCTATACTACACTACTGGACAGAAGCCATAATGGGTCACCGAAATTCTCTTAAGAAACACTTAAGAAGCTTCTATAGAGCAGAACGCAGTTACAGAGTAAAGCAGCAGCATCTATCTATTTTAAAAGAAGAGAACCAACATGACATGCCAGAAAGGATGCCACTTTCTAATATTCAGCCTTATATATAAAGCTTTGTAATATCTTTACACATTCACCTAACAAGTGGAAGATATTAGTTCAATCCCGGGAAGAGACACAAATCCCTTTGGGGCTGCATCAGGAAGGTATCTGGCGTAACATTTGCTATAACAAAAAATGTGTGGAGGGACTTGTGTAGCGCCCCCTTGTGGATAAGAGAGCAGCCAAAAAGTATCCATTAATGCCCTACATCTAAGTTCACATTCACACTCATATGAGGAGTAACTCAGGGATACTTTAGCATGCAGCCTGGAGCATCCAGGTGGGAATCAAACTACCAACCTTCCCCTTACTGTAGTAGACGACCTGCTCTAACCACACGGTTGCTACACACTTCTGCAATATACTATTAATATTTACAACCCTTTATTGATAACCTATTGAAAGGTAAGTTTATCACCTAATTAAATGTATTCATGTTTAAAGAGTAGTGCTGTTCATACATCTAGAACAGTGGTTTCAAACATAAGGCCCGGGGGCCGGAATTAGCCCAGCAACTCCTCCAATCCTAGAAGGTTTTGGAAAATGTGTATAAATTAGGAACTTCTGACTGTATTTTGAGAAGTTTTCCAGGTTTCCCTACTGACAAAACCTTCTCCATTGCCATTCATACTGCAAGAAACTAACAGATACACAGGAAAATGACAAAAATGTTCCTGTTTTTTCAAGATTTACTATATTTTCTGTGATTAACTAGAACGTCTATTTAATTTAACACATTTGTCATGTAGAAAAGTTGAAATGTACTGTTGAAACTGGACTTCTTTTTCTGATATTAAGAGTTATCAGGGATTAAATGTTGAGTGAAATGTCTTTATTCTGACAGAAAGGGTTGATTCGCTGATACGATTGATACGATCAAAGTGGCCCACCGTGTAGTTTGACGTCCCTGATGTGGAATGTTTAGGTGTTAGTTGCTCAGATTTGGAGATACTTTGAATCTAGAATCCACTGGAACTAAATGACATTCACTGTTGCTTTCTAAGCTCATAAATGGTTTCAGTTGTTTGTTTTTTCAAAGATTAAGTTTTTATTCTTATTTTAGCTAATTAAAATGTTGTTGTTTTTTCAGTTAACTATGTATCCTTGGTGATCTCTGTACCCTAATTCCACCCAGTGACAGCTGGGATAGGTGAGGATAACCTCCCCCTTTTTTCCACAGAGAAAAAGAAATCTGAGAAAACTGTGAGGAGACCATATCATCAACATTAATAGCCCTCTGTGTAGTGTATCAGTAGTTTATGATTAGTGCACTTTAAGCTATAAGACAAGTTGTTGGTCTCCACTGTTGTTTCATTTAAAGCTATATAGGTAATAAACTGTGTTTGCTCTGATATGCTTCACTGCTCTGTAACGACGCTAAGCAGAGTAAAGGTGACATGCAAATACGGTGATCACGTATCTGCTGCACAAACAACTCTGCCATGCCTTCTCTGACCTCCGGGCATTCTCATCGTGGATGGAAAAGTGAAAGCGAGCCAATAAAAAGTATGGGAAAATGACTGGGCTGCTTGTCATCCTCTGAGAATCATAGATATCTGCATCAAATTTTACAGATCCCATCACCTAGATAATATGAGGGGAAAACCCCATCAACCTCATAGCTCGACAGAAAGAATCAGGGAAAACAGACCTCTGGGAACCATGAGTTTCTATATAAAATAACAGCAGAGAGAAAAAAATGAGATATTTCAGGCAAATAGAAAGTTTCATTTATGAAAAACAAGAACACAATAAATTAAATAAAAGTATGAAACTATTCTAGAGCTTTTAAGATTTCATGTTAACACCAAATTGCATTTTAAAAAGAACTAAAGTAATAAAAATCATAATATATTGACAACATCAGTGTCAGTGTCCATCAGGATTTCCTGTGCTGGGTTAAATTTTATGATCCGTACTAAAGAGACACATTTAAAAACGCTGACAGTCTGCTGGTGGGGCTCTGGAGCCATGAAACACTGGATTCGTTGCACAGTTTAAATAGTTGAAACCCAGTTTACACGAGTATCTTTAATAAGAGCAGAACTTTCACCACTGAAACACAAAATCCAGCTTCTATTACCGCAAAATTATGTACAAATGGAGACAGAGAACAATTAAGCGTACAGTGGAGGGGGTAATAATTCAAAGATGCAGTCCTGTCAGAAAAAAACAGAACTAAATTTTTAAAGTATCTCACTTAAAAAAAAAATTTTAAAAAAAAAACAAAAAAAAAAACAGCCTTTCATCAGCAGGCAAAAGTGGAAGAAAGTTATAAGATGTGAGGCTTCAGCACAGACGTACATAAAAGATGGATGTTGCTAGCAGGATTTTTTTAACCTAGATCTCGTATGGGTATTATTTGTCATTATGGTAACCAGCCTCTACTTGTCTTTATAGTCCTTTTTAACTCTAATGGGGACCATAATGTATCAAATGAGCATTACAGTGTATTCAATGAGAATTAAGATAGCGACTGGAGACCATAAACTCATCAGGAAAATGTTTACTGAGATTATAGATCAAGCCAACGTTGGCAATTAGTCAGAGACTTCAACATAAACTGACTTTAAAAATAAAACCAAATATCCTGATTTCAGTTTTAGGATACTACATTTCTGAATCATCAGTTAAAAATAAAAAGAGTTGATTCAGAAAGCTATGAGTAATGATATGTTTGCAGTTCCATTCAATCCTATTTTATTCATATAGCACCAAACCATAGTTGGCTCAAGGTGCTTTATATTGTAAGGTAAAGACCCTACAATAACAGAGAAAACCTAGCAGCCTAAGTCTACAGCAGGTTAACTAAGGAAGGATTCAGGGATACCTGATCTAGACCCAACTATAAGCTTTACTAAAAAGGAAAGTTTTAAGCGTTCTTTTAAAAGGAGACAGATTATCTCCTGAATCAGAACTTCCATAGAAGAGGGGCCTGAAAGCTGAAGATTCTCCCTCCCATTCCATTTTCAATATTATAGGAACCACAAGTAAGCCAGCAGTCTGAGAGCAAAGTGCTCTACTGAGGTGATACAGTACTATGAGTTTCACAGATAAGACAGAGCCTGATTGTATGTGAGGATAAAGATTTTAAACTCAATTCTGGATTTAACAGACAGAGCCAATGAAGAGAAGCCAGTGTGGAAGAAATCTGCTCTCTCTTTCTAGTCCTTCCCAGTACTCTTTCTGCAGCATTTAGGATCAACTGATCAATCCGTTGGGCATCTTTCCATCCGTTGGGCATCTTTCTTTGCCTTTAGACAACAATTCTGATGGCAAAAGAGCCAAACGGGACAGGCCAAACAAAAAAAAAAAAAAAAAGGATCAACTGAAAGCTTTTCAGGAATATTTACAGTAGTCCACCCTAGAAGTAATAAATGCATGGAATAGTTTTCCAGCATCACTCTGAGACAGGATGTTTCTACTTTTAGAGATTTTATGCAAATGCAGGAAAGTAGTCATTACACTGGAGGCCAAGGTAATGCCATCCAGAGTAAATATCTGGTTACATACAATGTTTCTAAGATATTTAAGGGCCAAGTACAATAATCTCACAATTGGAGGTCTTCTAGGTCATTATGTCTTTAAGAAATCCCTGCACTTTAATTAATTGGAGTGTGTTATCTGGCTTAATGGATATATAAAGCTGGGTATCATCTGCATAGCAATGAAAATGTACACAGAATATTGCCTAAGTGATGAATGAATAATTTGAATAGAACTGGTCCCAGGCAGAACCCTATGGAACTCCACAAGTAGCTAGCTAAGAGAAACCTGCAAACAAACAGCTCATTTTCAGCTTCTAAAAGTTAGCCGGGTACTAAAATAACCCTCCGATAAATCTAACATTGCTTTGTTAGCGTCTCTGCCCTCATTCACATATCATGGGACTGACAGTGACAAGTCCTCCACTTCGTGTAGACACATACTAATGTGTCAAAAGCACATAGCATAGATAAAAAGGCTTTTTTGTTTAATTTGTCTGTATGTTTGAATTTATTTTTATAAGTTTGGTTGTATTTGTGCAGCACTGACTAAAATCACATCCACAATCTGTACAAATATGCTTGTCAAAGCAACTGATGTCAAGTTTATCACTTGTTGTACGAGCATGGACTCCAGTTTTGGATCAACTAAACTGAATAAGTACACACAATCAACGAATTTCAAGCTTAAATCTCTAATCTATGAGATTTTACTTTACACTGCTTAGATTTGTTGCTGTCCCTGTTAGCATCACAACTACTAGCACACACGCAATCCCACACAGATCAAAACCTGACTTTTGTCCACAAGCTGTGACATGAAGGAGGCCATTCTGTCAGGCAGTGGCCAGATGAAATCATCTCTGTGAGCACTGTAGAGGCTGATTAGTTTGATCTCTTGTGGCCCCAGACACTCAGCTAACATAAACTTTTTCAAAATAGAGAACACAGCAGCCAAGAAATCAACCAAGCTGTAAACATGTCTGAGAACTGAGGAGATGTCTGCAGTCATCCAAAGCCATTACAGACCAGCATCTCTCTCTGGTTCTGAACGGTTTGTAAAGTAGATTTAATATTACTGTCAACAGATTTTGGAAGCTTATTTAAATCATTACATAAGCAAGCGTTTGTGTAGATACCACATACGTGAGCATACTTACGTGTTAAACTGTTCAGCAAAGATGAGGTTGGTTGACGTGCCGGTGATGGTGATGAGTCCTCCGATGGTCGCTGCATACGTGATGCTTAGTGACAGGCATTTACAGATCATGTGATCCCTTTTGGTGGGATACTGGGAGTCTCTTCTCATCTTCACCCTCTTTACATTTGGGATTTCAATCTCAACCTAGAGTGATGAAAATGTTGTAAACGAAGAGCAAACATGAGAAGCAATCAGGAAGATTGCTTCTAGCTCTTGTTTCCAGCAACATGGCTCTGGCCCACCCTCTTCACTGACACACTGCTCACCTGTGGCAGGTGGCCGTTGATGTTTTTTATGAATTCCTGGTTTGAGATGGGCTTGAGACCCAAACCGTTGACCTCAGCGGTTTTTGTCTGAAAACAACAGAATACCGAATCAGTGAAAGCATATAGATTTTTCTGTGGCTAATTTCCACATTCTGTGTACTTCACACACACACACACACACACACACACACACACACACACACACACACACACACACACACACACACACACACACACACACACACACACACACACACACACACACACACACACACACACACACACGTCACTTACGTCACTTAGTGTGGAGAGCTCCTGCTTATTGTTGTCATTGCTGAAATAAGAAGAGAAGAAAGAAAATCAGTATGGTTGTGTGAGAGAAAATTGACTTTACTTTGGTTAAAATGAGTGAGACTGAAGGAAAACAGTCATTTGATGTAACTTATTAGCACAGATAAAGAGGTAAAATCCTTGCAGAAATACCACAGAACCCTGTGTAGACAACTTAAACAGACATTCACATATCATCGAGTGTACACTGCATAAATAAAGACCCAAAATGTCCACAGACACATACCAGTTGTTGCGGTAGAGCAGCTCTAGCTGGTTCTTGTCCAGGTTCTCCTCTTTGTCTGGCACAGCTGCAGAGAAACACGGGCATCGTCAAGTCAATGACAGAAGTAGTTTGAAAAGTTTGACTGTTTGCCTGTTAACAGGAGACCCTCTCTGCTACAGCACCTTCTAGCTAATGTCCACACTGGTGCAAGCACTGTTGTTATATTTGCAGAAATGTAGTGACAGACCCAGACATACCACTGTCCTCTTCAGGCACCTCTGCTGTTTCAGAGTCGACATGACTGTCTGCCAGACCGGTGCAGATCAGCTGCTGCAGGACGGCCTCAGCTATGGGCATCACCATGGCTGTGGTGGATGTGTTGCTGAGCCACATGGAGAGAAATACGGTGCAGCACATGAAGCCCAGTACCAACCTGCACAAGAAGGAGGTCATTTTATACTTTTGTGTGTGTGTGTGTGTGGGGGGGGGCGCACATTATGACTACATTTACCATCATTATAGTGTTTAAATGTGCAAAAGTGTGATGCTCACATGCCAGGCTTGGCCCCTGCAATCATCACCATCCTCAAAGCAATCCGTTTATGAAGGTTCCACTTCTCTATGGAGGCCGCCAGGCAAATGACTCCCATCAGCAGCAGAGTTGTGTCTTTGCAGTACTCTGCTGCTACCTGAACACGCACAGAGGTACAAAAATTATCACTTCAAATGATAAGTCTACATCATTTCAAACTAATTCAACAGATGCTGGGAAAATAAACAAAATGAGATGTTGTAGGCAGGAAGAAGTTCCGAGACCCTCCTTTCACCCGGTCCACCCTCCCTCGTACAGGATCAGCACTTACGGTTTGTTGTTCTTAATTTGCTCTACTTCCCATCAGCAGCGTTCACAGGTCTGCAGCGTTACATAATCCCAAGTGCACTCACCTCTCACCTAAAATCTTTTAATTTTCCTTAATAATAATACATTTTATTTAAAAAATAGCGCCTTTCAAAGCACCCAAGGACACTGTACAACAGATAAAAACACAGAAACTGGAAATATACACAATAATAAGAATAACAGATAAAAGTTAGAGCATACAGAGGTTTAAACATAAGCAATTTTAAACAGATGAGTTTTGAGGGTGGACTTAAAAAGAGGGAATGAACTAATATTTCTGAGGTCAGAGGGGTAAGGAATTCCAAAGTCGAGGGGCAGAGCAACTAAAAGTCCTGCCCCCTATTGTAATCAGACGAGCGGAAGGAACAGAGAGAGAAAGAGAAGATGAAGATCTGAGGCACCGGGATGGGAAGTTCATCTGTACTAAATCGGAGAGGTATGGTGGAGAGAGAGAATGAATAGCCTTAAATGTATAGAGGATTATTTTTAAATGGATGCGAAATTTAACCGGGAGCCAGTGAAGCTGCTTCAGGATTGGGGAGATGTGGTGGGTAGAGGAAGTCCTAGTAATAATACAGGCAGCTGAACGTTTACACTTTGGTCTTCTTGGGAACAAAAGTACACAGGGTAGGCCCTATAAAATGTCTCTCCACACTGTTTGTTGTCATATAAGATGTCAAAATCCCATAAATGAACTTTTAAAAACAAGAAACCAACTTTTAGCCTGAATGGGAATCAGACAGATGCTGGAATGCATCCAAGCCTATCAGCTGCTTCACAGTAACAATAACAGCTGTTATTAAGCTGTTTATTAAGTTAAAGGAATGACTAAAATAGCTAAAATCTCAGTGTTAGCTAATGCAAAGCTTAGTAGTGACAGCTCCAGGTTTAACAGACACATAATCATTGCTACAGTATTCACATACAGTGTACAGATTATCCTCCACAGCTGTTTAGCACTGAAACTCGGCTAATCGGTTTTCATTTCAATTTGCAGGTACAAATCCAAGTCATAGTCCTTTCCAATCACTTTAAATACTAGCTTTTTTATGGAACACTTATGACCGCAGAAAACTTTAACTGTTAACTGGATGAGATAAGATCCTGTGCATTGTTGATGCTCTTATATTCCACTCTTGAGTGGCAGCAGATGAAGATGGAATCTAATCTCTAAATTAGCAGCATTAAAGCAGCAGAAAATGAGGAGATTACAAAAAAATGAAAGTGCTATAATAGACTGGAAATGTTGCATAAAGCTCTCTGCTGGCATATTTATGGAACACCATCACAAGCGGCTTACAGCAGTGTTAACAGGCAGCTTTTGTCACTGTTTGTCAAGGCGCTTTGGTCACGACTCAGTTTTTATGTAATGCAGATAACAAAGGTAAAGATGATGAAGGTGAGTTTAATTGAGAGGAAACTGTTACTGGTATTATTTTTTTTTAAAGAAAAAAAAAGGGAACTGACGCCAATGGCCACCACTATCAGTAACGCCAATCGTACTGTATTAAGGATCGGCAGTGGTGTTAATGGTCGTAAAGAGGCTGGGTGTGGCCATGTGAAGAACATCAGTGGGTACTGATGATGAGTGCTGGGTTAACGGGTTCATCTGCACTCTCCACTCAGTCATGTCTAATGAAACCTTCACAGTTGACTGACCATGCCTCTGGTTTACACTGGAGTGTAATAGGATAAGCAACAGAGAACTGTAAATCAAAAAACTGATGTATGTCTGAGGAGCACACACGTGGACCAAATTTCTTTAAGCATACATAGCACAGTCCAGAACACAAAAACCATGCACCGTCTGATCTGCACGTATATTTTTACTACCACCTTTTTCTTTCTTTTCTTGCTTTAATGTTGCTTTAGAAAAAAAGTAGCAAACCCCCAATAAAGTAAGACAATGCAGTTTCTAAGGAGAATATTCTTAATTATTCAATAACCTCTTCCTATTAACATGGACATAACTCTACTTAAACAGATATATAGAGATCTGTACAGCAGATTTTTACTTTATAAAAACTGTAAACACTAAAAATTGATGAAGTTTGTAAAAAAAAAAAAAAAAAACCTACTGGGGACTCCTGTGCCTCATACTGTACAGTTACAAGAACACTTATAATAATGTATACTTTATTGATCCCCATAGGGGAATTACTCTCTCTGCATTGGACCCATTCAATCAGTGGGCAGCCACTAAGCAGGCGCAGCATGTAGGGACAGTACTTTGCTCAGGGGTATCTCAGGGTAGCCTTTCAGTGGATTCGAACCCCAGACCTTCCGACGATGGGGAACCCACTCTACCTACTGAGCTATCCCTGCCCCACTTGTTTAATTAGCAAAAAGCAAAAACCTTAACAAGAATCTGACCAAGACTTTTGTACTGCTACAGGAGTCTCAGTCCTGGTGCCTTTTCAAACTGAAAGAACGGAGGAGGATATTTGCATAATAAGGCAAAGTTTTAACAAAAGACATCCAGAATTAGGATGTAATAAATTAAAGAATAATTGTTATCGTTTAGATTTACTGCACTGTGTCAAAGCTGTAATTTGCCTTGAAAATATTTAGCTACGCATGGTGCTGTAGCAGGATTTGCAGCACATGGCTGTGTGGGAATTATATCATTTTTATATTATGTTTATTCTTCTATATCCTTTTTATTAAGCTTTGAGTAGTGGCATTTGATGAGAACATTTATTCAATTTATTGAACATATAGTTTTAATCATGTTATTACACACATTGCATATGTGCTCATGAAAGAGTTAAGCACTCAGTCCTGTGAAGGTCAGAAGCTTCGTTCAGCGTGACTGTCTATCCTATTTTACAGTGCTTTTCAATGTTCAAACGGGCATTTTAATCACAAGACACATTGAAAACCCGAGAAACATGATGTGAAAATCTCCATACAAAGACAGAAAAGTGGAATCAGCACACACAGCATTCACTGGTGCACAGAATGACACTAAGATTAAGATATTGTCTTTTCAGAAATTGAGAGCAGGCGATGCTAAAACTTCCTCCAATTTTCAAACATGCAAGCAAAATTTTAGGTATTTTGTGGGACACTGAACTGTCTTTTAGCACCTTGTACCAATCAGTTTAAGATTTCACTTATAACGCATTAAAGCATGAGGTCATAGTCATAGTGTCTCTGCTCTGCATGTTCTAACCCGACTATGTGAAACTGCCACAATCGGTCGCGTTCATTCTGAAAAACGGGATCTTTGTTTTTCTTTGCTCTCCTTCTCTGCCAGGCTCTGCAGTTATGAAAAATCAAAACTTTTAGCTCACAATAGATGCTACAATTTTCAATATACAACTCACTCTTAATTTGGCATCTCAAATAGAGTTTATAAGACAGGTTTCAGAGAACTGAAGCTCAAACCAGACAATCAGCTGGAAAGAAGGACTCACCTCACTGGACTTGAGTACACCAAAGAGCGGGTAGAGGAAGGCTGGGACCAGAGCAGCAGCACCCAAGGGAACAGCTTCAGACACCCAGTAGACGGCCGTCACCATCAACACATAAGCACAGCACGCCTCCTGCAACCCCCAAAAAAGTCTGTCTATATCATCCACACAATAAGCAATACAGAAAAAAAGACACAGGTCTCTATAGCAATTGCATTATTATTTTAGATTGGTAGCAACATTGTCCACACACACACATCCATGTGTGGATGTGCTCACATGGATGTGTGTGTGTGGATGTGCTCACATGGATGCGCACAGTCTTTTAGAATACATTACAAGTACAAGTACAAATATTGTGTGAGTTTATTGTTGTGGCAGCAGTGGGGAGTGTTGTTTGTACTTAATATCCAACTGGGACACACACTAACACTCTTTCTGACAAAACTCTAGCACACACACACACACACTGATATTACATTAATCTTGTTATTGGTTATATAATGTCAGCATGCCAGCCTCTCATACCGCTCTGTCGCAACACCAGTGGGCTTAGTGACACGCTCTCCAATCTTCAAAACTAAAGTTGAATCTCGTGACATTTGTTAAGACCTTTTATAGCTGACACTCGCTTCGCAGAAAAATACAGTTTGTTCACAAATGAATTATGCTTAATGCTTAATAAGCTTAATTTAGGTCAGAATGAATGTGTCATAGACAGGGTGCACATAGTGCTATTATATATGCAGGTTATCACTATGTTATAATATGAGACTTGGATAGTCTTTTGTTGAACACAGATTTCATATTAGCTTCTATCAAACGCTGCTGGAGTCTGTACTGAAGAATGCTTAGTATAGCATTTCGCTTGTAGCAGGTCACTTAATCTCAAGTTAATAAACCCACAGGGAGGAGAATTAGCCACAGGACTTCAGCGTGAACCATGTCCAGACCTGCTTGAACTCCCATTTAAAAAAAAAAAAAAAACCTTTTCAGAAGTCAAGCTTATCCATGCCTGCTGTTTACATTATGTTGCAAGAAAACCCATGTACATTATTACAATTCAAAGACATTGTAAAAGAACCCTGAAACTTTGAAGTTTCAAAATATCCACAGGTAAGCACAGATGCCTCAGTGCATGTGACAACAACCACAAAGAGACTGTACAAATGTGGCCAGTGTGCAAAAGAAAAAAAATGGTGTTCAAAAGGAACACAATAGCCAAACTACAGTTTGACGATCAACATATCAATGAAGACAAGAAATATGAGAGAATGCTTGTTGGTAATCTGCTGCTCGCAGACCATTTTTAAGGCGGCTCAGTATGTTTGAATATGCATATTGATCTTCAGTGTGTTTATCATGTGTTTGTATTCAAACTGTGAACCACTTTGCAACTCTGTGTTTTGAAACGTGCTATGCAACTAATGTTATTATAAAGCTACAATAAGCCATTTTAATAGCTATATTAAAAGTTTTAATAGCTGTAGAAGTAGTATAGAAACAGTAACAAGCAAGTAAATATTTAAAAGCCTATTATTATTTTCAACTACCACATTTATTTATTTAAAAAACTACCTTACAGTACTATTGATGGGTCTGATTATTCAAGATATTTTATGTAACATGAAGGATTTTAAATTTATTTTGGATTTAACAGCGAGCCAATGAAGAGGCAGTATGGGAGAAATATGCTTTCTGTTTGTAGTCTATGTCAGCTTGTCTGTTGCTGTGTTTTGGATCAAATGAAAACTTCTCAGGCAGTTTCAGGACAGCCTGATAAAAATGAATTACAGTAGTTGAGTCTAGAAGTAATAAATGTTGCAGAGTGATGGTAAAATAGTTTTTCAGCATAACTCCGAGACAGGCTGTTTCTAATTTTAGACATATTGCACAGATGGAGTAAGGTCTTTATGTCTATAAGACGTTCCTGCAGTTAAATTTACTGGTCATCTAGCTTTGTGAGTAGATAAAACTGGGTATCATCTGCACAGCAATGGAAATGTATGCTATGCCTTCTAATAATACCGCCTAAAGGAAGTATCTATAATGTAAACGGAAGTGGTCCTAGCACGAAACCCTGTGGAACTCCACATCTTAACCTTAACCCCAGTGTGTGAAGACGACTCCCTATTTCTGCTCTAACTGATATCACAGACAGCCAAAAATGTTAAAATGTCTCAAAAGGGGCATTTAGAGCATTTTAAAGCCGGAGCTGTTGGCTCACAGGGATTACTTGCACATACAAAGCTCTCATTATATGAAGCACTGGCCATATTTAACAAGCATCTACCACTCTAACAGAAAATAAGCAGAAGCATAAAATGTGCTCTGACGTTGCTCTGTTTTTGATTTGCTGTTGACAACACAGGTTTTTACTCTAAAGACAGGTGCTTACTTTTTGGAAACGCTCCTAAAGATTTAAGAGGCATTTCCAGGCATTAGGTGCAGCTGCCTGATTAGACCAAATGAGATGTTTGGGGTTCATAATCAAAGAGAACTTCGCCACTGAAAAGATTACAACAATTTAAATCCACTAAGAAAACATTCCAGTATTATAAAGAGAGACATTGTGTCCAAATAATGAGTTTTTGCACTTTAACAGCTAGCTTTACAGCTCCTGCCTGTGTCGGACACAACACCACACCGAGGACGTGCTGGAAGTCTGCCAGATCAGAATCAGAATGCTTTATTAATCCTGGGGGGGATAGGATTAAAGCCATGCCAAAGGTCTGACTACTGGTTTGCGGGGGGGAAAGCACACTGATGAGAATGTAAAGAGAAAAAGAAATGTGACCTTCGGAAAGAACAAACAAATGGACAGATAAACAAAAAAGACAAATCAGCAGTAATCCATGATTGATTATTGGTCACTATTTATCAGAGCACAGTTGCCCCACAGAAACTGCAGCTTCAGTTAGATCCTCAAATCCTACTCTTTGGCTTCCTTGTTTGGCTTGTTTTTAAAGCCATTGTACTTCAACCTTTGTGCTGAAAAGACTTCACGCTAAGACGTGTCGAGGTTCCGAAGTCATCACATGAAAGATAACCTCTGCTTGTGCTGATTTAAGGCAGGCTTCTCTGAAGGTTATGTAACCAGTTATTAATCTTAAAAATCATTTCAACTACAAAATTAGCAACTCTCTGTGGTGACAAAATTAAAATCAGCCTACATATATTTTATGAAAGTGCCACCTGCAGGGCCATTTTTGAGGGAAAGTGGACAACTGACCGGCCACCCCGGCTGTGACAGGCATGAAAGTGTGAGATGCTGTTTTTTGTATTCCATCTAGGTGAGAGTTCACTTGATTTCTGCTTCTGTTGTAAAATGTGATATTGGAGAACCAGAGGGAAAATGTTAAACGGCTTAACAAACTGTAATGGACCCTTCAGGCACAATCGTATCTTTCCTCAAGCAAGATGCTGCAGAGAAGAAAAATATAAGTTTTTATATTCTGGGTATTTAGCTGCAGTTTGTCATAAGAAACATCCATAAGTGACAGTGCATCCTATTACTCTCTTTGTGCTAATGAAAACAGTGAAATAGATCATGCTTTAGACCATTTAAATGCATTTAACAATCAGGACACCAAAAGGACTCATAATTTGTTTGTAACAATGCCCTGGACTTGTTGTTTCCTACTTTCCTGTGAGATCTGTGAGGAAGAAAGAGGAATGCAAAAGTTTTCTCTTTACAGCTATTCACTAGACACTTCTTGAGTCTTTTGCATCGGAGCCCGGTGTGGTTTTAGAAGCTTTGAGCAAAGCGATTACTGTGAGCTTACTGGGATGAGAAAAGATGTTTTTCTTTGAAATCTCAGTGTTTTACAGCTGATAGGTCAGCTTTTCTCTAAACAGAAGCCCACTGATTGCCTCGTCAACTAACTGTTATCCGTGATCAGCTTGGGAAATGAACAGGAATATTATTCAGTTTAGAAAAAGAAGAGACAGTTACCTAAGGATGTCTGATAGGCAGATTAGATCACAGCTCAAACGTTTTTCACTGAGTCAATCAGCAGAAGGCTAAACGGCTCAATAGATAACATGCACACGGTTCACTCCTGTGCCCATTTGTATGGAAAAATACTCACATGAAAACTGACTTGATACTGACAACACTGATGAAACTTCCTTTTCTAAGACTGGAGTTTGACCTGTCCAAGGTGTACCTCGGCTATCTCATCAGTTATAGAGTGCACACCTACAGACCCCACTACCCTGAACTGGGTAACAAATGGATGACATATCAGTCAAACAAATTAATTATCCAAATTGCTCTGACAATAAAAGCATTTTTAAAAGAACATCAGTACACATCACAGCTAAAAAGACCATCTTAGGTGAGTCATACACATATTTGTCCTGATCACCACAGTTATCGTCCTACAGGGTACATTCATTGGCAATCCATCCACATGACAAGACAGCTAAAAACCACAAATGCCAGATTTCTGCTAAAGGAAAATTCAGAGGCTCACCAAATATAAATCGTAATTAACTGCCAGTTTTTTAACAGTAGCAGCAATTTTTCAGTGTGTGCATCACAGCAGCCAAGCCAAAGGCCAGGGAACATCTCTTTGCGTGTGTGTATACGTAGCTGTCTGGACTCAGCAAAAATTCTGGAAAGTTGTGAAACTGCACACGTGCGCCTCTGATAAGCACTGTGCTTATCTGCCACTGACTCTGCTTCTTTGTTCCTGTCCTCAGTCTCTCTGACCTGGCCTGACTGCATCCTACAGATGTCCTGTTCAGCTGCAGCTGGACACAGGACCTCTCCAAACACACACACAATGTTTCTCTGAACCAGTCACATTCCCGACACAGTCTGGGGTCCCTGGTGTCGTAAGGAAGCCACGTGGGGGCTCAAATCCAGCGTGGTTGTGGGTTGATTATATAACTTAATTGCTTGGGTTGTTTCTTTCTTTTTCTTTGTAGTCAAGTTTTTGTTCTTTTGTTCTTTCTTGGCCTCATCCTGCACCACTTACTCATGCCAAACATCCACCACCACTGACATAACAGCAGGGCTCCTTGGCGATCGCTCTTATTGGCTGACGGTCAACTTGTGGAGCATAACACTTTCTTTGAATATGAATGACATTAAAATAAACACAGAGAAACACCTGTAGTTACAATTGATATATGTGTAGAAAACACTATGGCCATGTCCCAGAATATGATCTAAAGCGCATCGCCTCTCTTACGACTGTTTTATCACAGAACACCTTGAGGATTTTGAAAATGCATTGCGCATGCCGTGAGTTTTGAAATGACGTGGGCCTTTCAAACCAACACATTCTCACTCCCTTTAAATTGATTGTTACCTCTGTGACTCAGATTGTAATACATTAAAGTCACAAACTGGAGCTAATGTGTACCATTTGCATCATAAATACAGTGACGTGCTCTGATAGGGTGTTTTAAAGCTTCAATTTTGGTTTGCTGATTGCTACTGTCTTTCACTGGTCACGGGAGAAAAAGAATCCTAATCCCAATTGAGGTGTTCTCAGTATGACCTACACTAGAGGGAAAAAAGTGCTTTCTACTGGATATCATGGAATCTGACAGGTGACCACGTTAACCAGAGAGGCTCTGCAAATCAGAGAAATGCACTGGTCTGAGCCTCGGTAAATATGAGACCACACCACAATCAGAAAGTCTGAAACAAACAAAACAAATATTCAAATATTTTTTAAAAAATACATGAAACTCACTCCCCAGCAGCAAAAGTTTAAGGTTTTAGTCTCAGAATGGCGAATGCTTGCACATGGCTCATGTAATTTTGTGCTTTTCATTACGATTTCACTAATCCGAGGACACTGAAAACAGAGCTATCCCAGATTCGGAGGGAAGACACGCAAAAGAGGAACGGACCTCTCTCCTTTTATTCCCATCTTTTCCCTCTTCACTTTTTTATTTTTCAGGAGCACGATGATGTTTAGGTCATTAACAAGTCGCGACATCTCCTCTCCACACACGGCTCAGCTGATGATCGGGGGAGCTCGAGACAAGCGATTATCAAAACGGAGGACAGTGCGCCTTTCTCTCTCTCCCTCACACACACACACACACACACACACACACACACACACACACACACACACACACACCAAGATCCCATCAGGACACTGAGGCCAAGAGCAGCAGCATCACCACCCACAGATCAACTGGATATCTTGTTTACTGCTGTGCCGGATGGTTGCTAGGTATTTATTAAGAGTAAATTATTGGCGCATGATGTTTGATTTAACCTAAGTTCGCATATACTGATTATTTTTAACATACATCTTTAATTTATTTCTTATAGGCACTGGTATATCCATCACATTTAATGCTTTGAAGAGATTTTCTGGTGCTTTAAAAGTAGTTTCTCGTCATTTCGTCTTTAAATGTTTCACATCTGTGCATTTAAAAAAAAGTGTATATGTCGAACTACGAATTAACTTCAATAAATTTGACGCATTTATATGTCAATAATTTCCAATAGAATATTAATACCTTTATATTCTATCCATCAAATACATTGATAGTGAAAATTATACAGTTAAACTCTACCGTGCTCTTATTTTGAAACCCATTTGGTTATGGTAAGCGTTCTGTTGCGTGTATATGCTGCGTGTAATGATAAAAACTTCACATTTTTTCACACTCTCTCTCTCGTACTCACACTGGTAGGGTGGATGAGCGGTAAGGGAAGCAGGGACAGCGGAATGAACACCACAAGGATCAGCTTCCTCGCTCTCCACAGCTTCCTGAACAGATCCATCCTGGCTGCGGCCTCCAGCCTCATGGGTGACCCGGGGCTCTGGGTGGAACCGGCCACAACTCAGCAGAACCGGGCGTAAGAGTCAGAAGTGGCCTACGGAAAGCCTCAAGGCACAGTCAAGCAGGGAGAGCCGGAGGAAAGAGGAGGGGGTGGTACGATCCTCCAGGGAGAGCGTAAAGTTCTCAGTTTGGGCTGTGCGCCTTAACGCACAGACGGCGGAGCCTGATCGGGTTCTCGGTGAGGTGAGAGAGCTTGGCTGAGCTTTACTTCCACGGTGACTTTCACTCGCACCGTACACTACACACGAAGGTCCCCCTCTTCCTCTCTGTGTGTGACGCTCTCCGAAGCATCAGGTGAGCGTGCCGGCGCATTTATCGGACTGCACAGGTATGCTAATTAATCCCAAGGTTTCCCCACCCTCTGTGGCTGTGAGGCCACCAATCAGGGCGGGTGAAAAAAGTTTGCGCAAGGGTGAGAGTGTGCGTGTGTGTGTGTGTGCAAAGCACACATACACACACACAAAAACGTGTTCAAGGGATGAGAAGGAAATACTTCTTAATCAATTATGTAAAAAAAAAAACAGTGGCTCGTACACAAAAACTGTTTGTCTTATAAAGTGAATCATAGCAATTATCAGAAGGTTTCTAAAGTCATAAAACAAAGCGCCTCATAGAAGCAACAAATCAATCAGGTCAAACAATCACGAAACAGTGATCCAATGATGACGATCAAATAAAACAAACAAGAACGCAGCAAGAGGACAAAACATTATTCTGTTATAATTATACAATTATTCTAAGTAATCGGCCTGTCTGTCTGTTTGTCAGCAGTCTATTGTCCACAGTTGTTGAGATATCATTTTCAAACTTTGAGTGACGGTAGATACCAACAATAGCTCGAGCTGATTTAATTTAGCTGAAACATCAAGGTCACACCAAATGTGAAAACCAGTAGAAACGTTTTTTATAGATCATCTTCAAACTTCACAGCAATATACTGGCCTTGTGCGACATGAGTACCCAGGCTGAAGAAGCATTTGACCTTGACCTTCATGTTAATGGCCAAGATCAAAGTTGACCTTGAAGAAAAAATTCAGGGAACCATATCGCGTAATATGTCATACAAAAGGCCATCAAGACAGCTGCACAACACTTGTGCAGAGAAGTGACACAGTGTATTTGATTAGATCTTTTCAATATGACATCACAAAAAAATCACACATTGCATTAATATCTTAAAATATCAAGTTTTTAGAGCTTATAGAAGCCAAAGATTTCAGAAAGTTCTGCTCAAGTCATATTGTTAAAGATAATAGCATACAAGGTCAAAGGTCAGTGTCACACAAATTAGGGAAAAAATCTGTGGCTCATATATTAGTATGAATTAGTCATCGGGGGACATAAGCAACAGGCTAATGTCATGTTGTATTAAAAGCATCATAAAGCATCAAAGTGTTAGCATAGCTCTTGACCTTCTGTGGAAATGTCACTGTTGTTCTTTAATGTTTCAAAATGCAAAGTTGGGAGTTTTGCTTTGAAATTGTTTTTGGACAGTGGGTGTGCATAGTCCTAACTTTTGGAACTGCAACATAAATGAGGGGTTAATGGAGAAAAATGTATTTATATAGGTTTAAACTATGTTATTCTGTATGTAACAGAAATCCCTACCACACCAGCAGGTATAAAAACATAACACAGGAGGCCAGTATGGAAACCATTGACGTGTGGCCGCATTCATACACTGCCATCTAGAGGATTCACAGAGTTAATGGCATCAAGTGAAGTTTCTAAACAGCTTTCCTCCACCAGACTCCTGCTGGCCCTGACAATGATGTTAGTGTTTAGCCTATTGCTAATCCAGGTAGAGAAAAACTATATATATGTTTTTTATTTTTGCTGAAAATTTTGACTCTGTTGGGATTAATACAACCTTTATCTTTAAACAGTTATCAAAAGGTAACTGTTATTGTATCTTCTAATATATGAAGAAATAATGAAATGTAATTCATAAAGTAACTTCTATTATAGACAGATAATAACAGTTTAATTTTTTTTAGTTCTTTGCAACAGTAAAAACAATATTTCTATGAATGTTAAGAATTTAGTACTAAGGGTTCCCAAATCATTTTTCTCTTTTAACAGAAAGGATTTTTAAATCTCTGTTTTAGTAACGCTACAGAGAACAAAAGCTTTTTCTCAGTGAATATGTTTAATCCCAACATGGCAGTTTTCCATCCATTTTCAGTCCTTTAGTATTTTTCTAAGACTGACGCTGTTATTAAGGGTGCTGATGTTTATTAATAGCCTTCGAAAATGTCATGATTTTGTTGAAATCATCCTATTGTTAGGAATATGATCTTAAAACAACAGAAATTGTCTTTGTGGATCCATCTCCATTGCTTGCACCAAACAGTTCACATCTGTGATTTATTGTCATATATATATATATCTTATTGTAGAATCTAGAGCACGCTGTCGATATTGAAAGTTTTGCCCTGCTGTTGTTTCAATCACATCTTTCTAATAGAATCCAATTTATTCATGTAAACAGGAGTCTTCTTCACACAAAAAGGTTCATTATGTAGTTCCACAGGGCTCCATGTTAGAACCAGTTCTGTTTACATTATGCACGCTTCCCTTAGGCAGTATCATTCAGAGGCATAGCATACATTTTCATGGGTATGTTGATGATACCCAACTCTAGCTATCCATGAAGTCAGATAACACACACCAATTATTTAAACTGCAGGAATGTCTTAAAGACATAAAGACCTGGATGGCCTCTAATTTCCTGCTTCTAAATTCAGATAAAACTGAGGTAAGTGTATTTGGCCCTGAAAATGTTAGAACAATGGTATCTAACTAGATTCCAGTTCTGGGTGGCATTACCTTGGCCTCCAGTAACACTGAGGAACCTTGGAGTCATTTCTGACCAGGATATGTCCTTCAATGCACATTAAACAAATATGTAAGACTGCTTACTTGCATTGACACAATATCTCTAAAATTAGAAACATCCTGTCTCAGAGTGATGCTGATCACTCAGAGTGATTACTTCTAGGCTACACTATTATAATTCTTTATGATCAGACTATCCTATAATATAAATATAAATAAAATATATAAATAAAATAGATTTGAATTAAAATTAAAATTATCCTCATAACAAATCATTCAACAGAAAATATGATAGTAAGGAAACAGTTGCACATCAACAGGCTTTGTATACTCTGAGACCTCTCAGTTGTTCACACCTGCTGCATGTTTATATCACTTTACTTATTAGATATAATAAAGTTTTATGCGGAGCTTCTCTGAAATCCTGCTTATCCAGAGAAGGGGAGCTGTCCACCCTTCTGTGGTGCTGAAGGCTGCTCATTAGCAGCAGTTTGCTTTCAACACATCATTAGTTCGAGGCATGATCAGTACACAACTGTGCTGACTACAGGTTAAATGTTGTGTTTCTATGTATTTATGATAAAATAATAGAATGTTTAAAAAGTAAAGAATATTTCTAATTAAAATAGGAGTAGAGACAGTATATGAAATGTTTAAAATGGATTTTAAAAAATAGGAGGTCTGGTTGAATTTGAATTCATTAAAAAAAAGCCAGGGGCAATTTAAAAAAAAACTGGAAAACTTCTTCTATGCTGAAAAACCAACTGGTGGACCATCTCACCGCTAATTAGTTTAATTAGTAACATGACTGGGTTTCAGAAGTAACGGTAAAGGAGAAGGGTTCAGGGAATCCACAGAAATCTCTGTACACTCTTCAGTGCAAGAGAAAATTGTAGCATGCAAAGAAAATATACATATGTACACAAGATCCAGAAACAATGCTATCTTCTCTGGGCCTGAGCTCATTTTAGGATGAAGTGAAGATAGAAGTGAAGATTACATGAACACAGGTTTCCACCCAGATGTCTTTTTGATGTCAAAGACATTCTACACATTCGGCATCAGCACAGATTTGTGGTTTTTTTTAAAAAAGGTCAAGTGCTACACTAGTCCTTAACTAGTAAGCCACTTAAAGCAAGACATTTTATCAAAAACAAATGCAACACATAAGACTCCAGCATGTAGAATATCTTAAGTAGTAGCGAGGGAATGAGAAGATTAACAAAAGGTGAAGTTATCGCAGGATCAATGGGCAGGAAGCGCGGAGATATCTTGCCCTTGAAACACAAAGGTGTGGTCAAATACTGTTCACCTGCTGTAGATATTTGTTTTTAGGTCTGCCACTTCTTCCTTTGTCATCCATTTGTCCAGTTTCCCCAGATATCTTCAAGGACACGCTGCAAAACATGCTGAAATATGTCAGTAGTGCTTTGTGATTAACGTTTTTGGTGTAAAAATACTATTTTATGCCAGTGAAACTGTCATCTTTGGCATTTTTCATAGATTTTGCTAAAGATATGGGAACAAGTTGATTTCTGTGATAGGCTACAAGTAACAAGCAGCCCAAAGATATCATTTAAAATTGGTTCTCTGTTATGTGTATGGTTCATACCTTGGGTCGCATGCTTGAATGTTTTGGTGTTTAGTGGTTTAACAAGAATTTTAAAAAAAATTCTTATGATAATGGTCAGATACAAGGACTGGACTGAAAGAAACTAAAAAAAAAATCTTTTAAAAGTTCAGAAAACTGGAAAACTATAGCTCAAGAGCACTTTAAACATTACAAAAAAGCCTGGAGGATATCAAGAAATGAGGGGTAGCTCAAGACTTTCGTATAGCACTGAAGAAGAAGTAGAAAAACACTGCTTCATAATCTCTAACAAGCATAGAGGTAGTGTTTAAGTGACACACCCGTGTCCAATGTTTAATGAGGGAGGCATCAGCTTTAAAAGTAAATTATATACACTTTAAAAAAAATGTAAAAAAGTTCTACATTTAAAACGTTGTGTTTGTACTGTTTTCAGCAAAATATAGGTTTCAATTCTTTGCCAATTGTCGCTTTGTGCTCTCTGATTTCCACCGTTGAACTGCATTAACCTCTGATTGCTACAAGATGGTGCTGTATACCTCCCCAAGGTATGTTTTTGGAGCATTTGGCATGGTTTGTTTTATAGATGGCACTCTTATAGATACACATCCACTGTAAAATAAAAGGTAAACAGAAATGGAATCTAGATTAAGGCTGAACATTTTAATTAATTTATTATTAGAAACAGTTGATATTATATTATGATAATCGAAACTGAGAGCCAAATCCACCTCAGTTCACATGAAATAGTTTGTAGTTTTCACTCAATTCTTTTAAAACGATAAACGTAGTTTTAAAGACATTTATATCAATTTGTGCTCCTATTCATTTTTTATAAATTAAAATGCCTCACTGTCATTAACTCTTCTTAAAACAGCAGCGTCTAATCACTTTTTGTACCAGTTATTACTGGACTCTTACTGCACCCTGCGGTGTAGATCAGACAGGAGTTCAGACACTCTACAGGACTCCAGTCCCCCAGCCTCTCGACGTGTCACTGCAAGTTCACATGTTTATCTGACTGCTTATTTTTAATCTGCCACTGTTACTTCCCTCCCAAATTAACGTCAACGCTGTGGGGAGTCACCCAAAGCTCAGATCTTCCCTTAAATCCTCATCCTACAGATTAGGAAGTGGTTAAGTGTTCCAATCCTGAGAACTAAATTGAGTATCCAGGTGTGGAAACCAGAGAAGAATCAAAGTGGAAGCATTAACTTTTAACTTCTGATTACAGTGTACATTTAATCATTACATTACATTTAATCTCAGTGTTTTCTCCTCCCTCGTGTATCATGTTTGTCTTTCCCTTCTATTTTACACTCCTTTGGTCTTCAGATGCTGTGATGGTGCAGTTTCCCCCACAGAGATCAATGACTTCTCATCTCATGTGTCACAGTTACCTCAGTGATGGCAAAGCAGAATTTTCAGGCTACACTCCAGCTCTCAACAAGTCAATCAACCAGTGTGGGCAGTACATTTTCCCCCCATTAAATATTAATAAAAAATAACAAATAAAACTAAAAGCACTTCTGTTTAGTCCAAACAAATAAGCCCAATCTTGTGTCACACACGACAATACTTCAGTAACCGCTCAAGGAACCTCTTGTGGGAACTTATTCCCCAGCTGGGCCACAGTTTCTGAACAGTCTATGATTTGAACCAGCAGCTTTGCCCTTCAAATCCCCTCTGTCGTGTTTGACTGCTTCCTTCCTCTGGGGTCAAATGTGGTTTGTCTCAGCAGGAACAGATGCTTCAAGATACAACTGGTTCTCATCAGAAAAAAAAAAAAGAAACTAAAAAAAGAAACACATCATTAATGCCGTAGAAAGATGAATCCAATCAGGGCAGATCTTTTTTTAATCTACAGTTTCCCACTGTGCTGCAGTAAGACCCTGTAAGCTGTTTATCGCTGGGTATGATGATGTTGTGTCTGCGTTATATGCAGTGCAGATAGACTGAAAGTAATGAGGCAGCTTCATTTGGAAGCAGACAGGTCTAGAGCAATATATATATATATATATACAATATCATTCTCAATCATAACAAAATCAGTATAAAATATGAACGAAGCCTTTGGTGACATAGATCCACAATCTTGCAACAGTTGGCGACACCTGACTCCTAATCTTATTGCAAGAGTGTTTACAATCTGTCTAAGCTAGGAACCAAATAAAAGACACGAGTCAGGCAGTCTGAGCAATAAGACTTTTTTTCATCTTCAATTAGATTTAATGTCAAAGAAAAGGCACTGAGTAATACTTTAGAGAAGTGATGTCTAAAAAAAATGTTAAACATAAGGAACTGAAGAGCACAGAGGACAGGAATGCAAACAGACATCAGACAGGGAGACGGGACCATAAACAGACAGGGAACTAATAGGGAACGAATGAATAGGAAAACAAAAAGAAGGCAGGCGGTGAATCATAAAGGAGGCAACAACAAAAAACAAAACACACATGCAGGAAGTAAAAACACAATAAGATGCGTGAGCAAATTACTTGTCAAAATAAAACAGGAAGTAAGGAAAAGAGAGGGAATAACTCACACAAAAAAATATGAAGACAAGAAATGAGGGAGAGAAGTCAGAAGGAAACATACTAGGAAACTAGCATGGATTGAGAAAACAGCAGTCAAATATAGCAAACAAAGACCCTCTGTTTTCTATTCATGGCATCCCAGCTTCACTTTCCCATACCAATGGTGAAAGCACATAAGCATGCTGGCCAATATACAAAACTTTCAGTGCTGCAAAGGATGATTTTGGCTTCTTGAGGTCAGCTGAAAAAAATGTTCAGTATAGGAGCTGATAGCAGCTAAACTTTGAGAAAATAGTGCCTGCTTTTATATCCCTACATCAAATTTGTACCTGGATTTCATTTTTTGAAATGAAAACAGAAAATGAAAAAATCTGATCGGTCGGTCTGGTTTCAATGAAAATGGAAGAAAAACAGTCACAACAAAATGACATAACTGCAGGAAAACCTAAATGATAGTATAAGGTCAAATATAGTGTGTAAACAGTGTCTGTCACTTTCAGGAAGGTCCGCTTCCTTTCCGGGTGCTGCTTTATTGTAGGTTTTTATGAATACTCTGCAAATATTAAAATTTACTTCTCTCTTGAGATCTTTTAGCTCTAGTTTGGTCTCCACCTTCTTCCACCTTGGAAGAATTTGAGGCTCATTATCTGTTAAATCCTTTGATAAGACCACAAACACCACAAACAAGTTCCAAGACTCAGATTATCTGAGGTGACGCTAAGCTAAACTAAGCTAAGCTAAGGCAACCAGTGGTTATAGTTCTGTGGTTATACAGGGTGGGCCATTTATATGGATACACCGTAATAAAATGGGAATGGTTGGTGATATTAAAGTCCTGTTTGTGGCACGTTAGTATATGTGAGGGGGCAAACTCCTCAAGATGGGTGGTGACCATGGTGGCCATTTAGAAGTCGGCCATCTTGGATACAACTTTTGTTTTTTCAATAGGAAGAGAGCCATGTGACACATCAAACTTATTGGTAATGTCACAAGAAAAACAATGGTGTGCTTGGTTTCAATGTAACTTTATTCTTTCATGAGTTATTTACAAGTTTCTGACCGCTTATAAAATGTGTTCAATGTGCTGCCCATTGTGTGGAATTGTCAATGCAACCCTCTTCTCCCATTCTTCACACACTGATTGTCATGGTCCTGGGTCCTTTTGACCCAGGGTTTTGTGTTTTCTATTAGTGTGATTTTTGGTTCTGTTCTTCCTCTGTTTAGTGTTTACTCTGTTCTGCCCGTGTGTTCCTCTATCTAGTCCGCGTTTCTTAGTCTGTGTCCTTGTATGTGTAAGTTCCTGTTTTATTGTGAAGGTCTGCGTCTTAGTGTTTTCAGTTCGCCTCCCTAGTCTCGTCACGTTAATCCCTCCCAGCTGTGTCCCCCACCTGTGTGTAATCTCCCTGTGTTCTCTGTTGTTTAAGTTCTAGTTTTTCCCATTTTAGAGTATTTTCAGTTCTGTTTCTCGCCACCCCTGCTTTGTGTTGTACTCCACCCCTTTGGTTATTAAAGCTCGCTCACAACTACGCAGTCTGCATCTTGGGTCCGTTTATATTTTCACACGGCCTGCCTCGGCACCCCGTGACACTGATAGCAACACCGCAGGAGAAAGGCCAGCACAGGGATCCAGTATCCGTAGTTTCAGGTGCTGCACATCTCGTATCTTGACACCATAGACAATTGCCTTCAGATAACCCCAAAGATAAAAGTCTAAGGGGGTCAGATCGGGAGACCTCGGGGGCCATTCAACTGGCCCACAACAACCAATCCACTTTCCAGGAAACTGTTCATCTAGGAATGCTCGGACCTGGCACCCATAATGTGGTGCTGCACCATCTTGCTGGAAAAACTCAGGGAACGTGCCAGCTTCAGTGCATAAAGAGGGAAACACATCATCATGTAGTAATTTCAAATATCCAGTGGCCTTGAGGTTTCCATTGATGAAGAATGGTACCCCATATACCACACCAAACCATCACTTTTGTTGTTCCAACAGTCTTGGAGGGATCCATCCAATGTGGGTTAGTGTCAGACCAATACTGGTGGTTTTGTTTGTTAACTTCACCATTCACATAAAAGTTTGCCTCATCACTGAACAAAATCTTCTGCGTGAACTGAGGGTCCTGTTCCAATTTTTGTTTTCATTGAGATCCTCCGAAGGGATGTTCGACTAATGCCAGTCTCCAGTGACATGCGGCGAGTGCTATGCTGTGGGCTCTTGCTGAATGAAGCTAGGACAGCCACTGATGTTTCTTCATTAGTGACAGTTTTCTTGCGTCCACATTTTGGCAAATCCAACACTGAACCAGCTTCACGAAACTTAGCAAGCAGTTTGCTAACTGTAGCATGGGAGATGGGTGGTCTCGTTGGGTGTCTTGCATTGAGATCTGCTGCAATAACCCAGTTACTGTGTTCACCAGATATCAACACAATTTTGATCCGCTCGCGTGTTAACCTCTTCGACATGTCAATGGCTGTGAACAAAGAGAAACTTGTAAATAACTCATGAAAGAATAAAGTTATGTTGAAACCAAGCACACCATTGTTTTTCTTGTGACATTACCAATAAGTTTGATGTGTCACATGGCCCTCTTCCTGTTGAAAAAAAAAATTGTATCCAAGATGGCCGACGTCTAAATGGCCACCACCCATCTTGAGGAGTTTCCCCCCTCACATATACTAATGTGCCACAAACAGGACTTTAATATCACCAACCATTCCCATGTTATTACGGTGTATCCATATAAATGGCCCACCCTGTAGTTTTGTGTAAGCACCCCTGACATTCAAAGCAGGCATTAATAATTTAAACCTTGGGTGCTAATTCAATTTCAACACTATATAGTAATTCGCCTCCTGTACTGTTGTCATGAACTGAGACATTAGCTATAGCCACCCTTAAAAACCTTTTTTTCTGCTTTTTAACCTGCTTTTGGAGAGTCCTACATTTGAAGAGCTTTAGCTTCATTTTTTAGCACTTTAAATGTAGATTTTAATCATTTTGAGTTTCTGCAATCTACAATGTGTTTGTTTTTGTACAAGCAGCTAGGTATACTAATCTGCTCCTTTCATTGGAAATAATGAGCTGAATGAATTCACTCGTGGGTGCTGCCAGCATACACTGTTTGAAAGTTAGAACTTTTTTGCAGTCTAATCTTTAACAGTATTATCAGAAGCTGTGACAATTAAGACAAACTTTACATATGAAGGCTTTAATATTAAGTTTAAAAAATACAAAAACCGTTAAAAAAAAAGACTCAAACAAGAAACAGTGTTGCACATTAGATCTGAACGATTCGATTAACATGGAGTAATATGTGTAATTCAAACCACTAAGTCCTTTATTAAACAGAAAGAGTCAAGTCCAAATCTAACTGTTACTTTTGGTTCGAAATCTATTTTAATGCGTGGCCATAAAACCAAAACAATGAGCAAAAATGCTCTGCACTGTGGGAGAAAGCTGCAAAATTGGGTGGCTCTTAAGATGATGTCATAACATTCCCACATAAAGCTATTTGACATTTAAATTCAAAATAAAATATAAACTATCAGACGCTGACGTTTTTATAAATATATATATCCATGTGATGCAGTGACAGAATACATAAGAATGTATACAACTGCTTGAACATAACAGCTACAGACAGACAGAAATGAAAACACACAGAGAAACACGAAAACGTGAGTGTTCTGTTTCTCTATTATATAACAGTATTTAATGTGCTCTAAGATGTCGCATTAGGGATTAGGCTGATAGTGACTGTGCTGCAGATTGTCTCCGCCTCAGTGTATACGCACACAGACAGACTTCTAATGTTTAATATTCCTCATACTAACCACACTGTACATGCAGGCAGCTTTATTATTCATCAGAGCAAAATGAGGCTTCTCTCTCTGGTTGATAAGCTGGAGTTTTTATGTTGTGATGTTCCACGCTCTCCCAGACATCAAAACTTAAGACTGATGTTCGCAAAAACTGGGAAATCTGGTGTTAATATTCTAGCTTTTTAAGAAAAATGCTTTAAAATTAGTATGCTGCTTTTTAGCTATTTCTATAGCTACTTTTTGGTTGGTTTGTTTTTGATTTTGATTTTGATTTAAATAAAAACTGTGATCACAAAACTCCCCAAAATTAGTTATTATGTACTAAATCAGAGAGTCAAACGCTGCTGTTCTGTCAAATGCCCTTGGTGTTGCAACTTATATACATAAACTGTCCTTTTGCATCAGTGCTTTTAGTGCATCAGTACCAATATTAGATCATGGCAGATTATCTTCCTCTTTTGAGGTGTGATATAGTTCACAGTTGGTGATACGGTGGCAGCAGAGTAAAGTCAGCCAGTAAAGTGTGGTTCTTTTGGAAGCCTTGTGTTTTTTGCATGTTTTTATCTAAGTTTTTCCATTCATTTTCACTCACACATTGGTAAGATTTTAATGCAAGGAATTACTTCCTTAGATTGTTGTTTGATTATAATAGTATAACTGTGCATGTTTAAAAATGCCAAGTTGTTTTTTTGTAATCTTCTATATGTGACAACGTAGCAGCAAGATCCTACTGATGACTCTGCTCCAATTTACTGCTCTCACTACCAGTGTTGGGACTAACGCGTTATTAAGTAACGCGTTACAGTAACTACGTTATTATTGTGGTAACGAGCACGGTAACTAGTTATTATGCCAAAATCAGGAACGCGTTACTCGTTACTGGGATTTAGATAGGGTCGTTACTCGTTACTTCGTGTGGTGGCATCGCGGAGCTTCCACAGATTCAGTAACATTAGCAAGTGGTGGAGGCAGCAGGTGGATGAAGGAAAAGAGACCCGAGGCGGCCGCCGGTCCAAGTGTGAACTGAACTTCAGGTAAGAAGTTATGACCTGCAGTCTCTCTGGGTCAGATATAAACCAAGTTTAGGTGGAGTTTATTTTCGTTATTCTGACCTTTTCCGTACTGCGTGCTAGCTAGCATGACGGAGTTTCTATACAGCTGGGTGGTGCTATGAAGTTAATGATGTTGAACTTTATGTTGTTCATAAGTTATTAGAGTTGCCAACCGTCCCGTCTGGTATTCAGAGGAAATATTACGCGTTTCTTATTGAGGTGAAAAGGAACAGATTGTCCCGTAATTCAGCTGCAATGAAAAAGACACAAAGCTGGATTTATTCTGTGTCTTTGCTGCACAGCTGCCTCTCCTCTCATTCTCTCCCCCTCCCTCTCCCGTTTTTACTTCAATCATGAAACTGATCAGTGATCAGCTGATCAGCTCTCTCGTTTGTTTATCGCTCACTTTGCTCCGAAAGAGGAAACCAGCGGATGTCGCGCTAAACAACAGCAGCACGTTTAAGCTTGATCAGCTGTTGTTAGAATTTATTTAATATTAATTTCTAGTATCAGCTGATGTTTGCTGGAGCCACAGCTGTAAAGCTGCTGGTCATGATATGGTTTGGTTATCTGGTGAGAGGGAAACATGAAGATGAAACCAGGAGATGTCCTTACTGAATCATCAGAGCTGTGATGGAGAAACAGGTTTACCTTTTAGGTGACATGAATGAGTTGAAGTTATGAACTGTTTCTGAGAGACAAATAACACCAGGATCCTTTTTTAGGTAGCTGACAGCTGGTAACTGTGCAGGGGCGGGTCTAGCAAAGTGTTGCCAGGGGGGCATGTAGGGCATTAACAGGGAGAGGGGGGCACAAAGAAATACTTTTCTTTCTTATTCTCATTTAAAATGTCTAGCTTTTAAAAAATAATTATCTGAATCTTACAACAAACGATTGATAGATTGATGCATATATACCATCAGAACAGTGAACATCACTGTCACAACAGTGTTTATTTTCATTCAAAGGCTTTATGATTTTTCCTATAATGGTGGGCCGGTCTCTAGTCAAAATGCCCGGGCCAGTTTTCTGTCCCAGTCCAGCCCTGTATGCAGCTCATCTGCAGTCTGGTGTTACCTACATCTTCCTATTCAGAAGGCAGAATTTCCGAGTTCTGAGTACAATCGAAAGCACCACGACTGCAGTTTTTGTGTTGGATGTAAAAGGCGCACATGACGCTGTGACGTAGGCTAGAATCATGGCAGCAGTCAATGACGGTCCAGGCGTGGGATTTCTCTCGTGGAAATATGCACATTATCTTTTTCTTTCTATTGGTAGGTGGCACAGTGCACTGTGGCAAGTAAGCAAGCTAGAAGACTGCAAAGTTATGGGAGCAACACATTAACAAGAGAATTCTGAGTAAAACCAAAGTTACTTTCCCTAGTAACTAGTTACTTTGAAAGTAACGAGTAACTTGAAGTAACTGAGTTACTTTTGAGAGAAGTAACTAGTAATGTAACTAAGTTACTATTTTAAAGTAACTTACCCAACACTGCTCACTACTGAGACATAGCCAGGTGATGCCAAGGGATAGCTTGTGTCATGAGACACAGCTTTGACAAAACACCAGCATTTGACGCCCTGGGAATGAGAAAGAGCTGGGTAGTAACAGTGTCCTACCCTGTGTTTTATGGCAGATGGCAAACAGTGTTAACTTGCAATACCTCCAGCCACTGTGTTGGAGTGTTAAATAGTTACTGACACTGGATTATTTTTGACATTATTATATTTGTATGAAGGCACATTAAACTTTGTCATCAAAAATCCTAAACTGATTATTGTCTTAGTCAGTAGGCGAATAGTAGTGATTTTATTCAACCGTATCAAAGGTGTCACTGAATCTTACTATACCGCTGAAAGAAGACATGTCAATAAACATGTTTGGCTTAAAAGTGTGAACATGTCGTGAACATCTGTCACCTCCCCTTGCTATCCATGTCTGTCGCTTCTTAACCCAGCTGACTTTCAGTTTCCTCTTTGTGCTTTTCTCCTCTTTTTAAAGCAATCCAGCTGATTGCATTCAACATCCAACCTCCTCACTCACAGTGTAACATGCTGAGTAAATGCTGATAGTCTGTTCAGGCTGTTGGCATGAGATATACAGTGCTGTGAAAAAGTATTTGCCCCCCTTCCTGATTTCTTAGTTTTTTGTATATATATCACACTTGTTTCAGATCGTCAAACACATTTTAATATTAACCAAACTAAAATAACCAAACAAGTGATTGATTGATTGATTGATTGATTGATTGATTGATTGATTGATTGATTGATTGATTGATTAGACAGCCTGGTGATTATTAGGTTTGGGTGTGGCTAGTACAATTGGACTCCTTTTACTCAAGCTGTGGTTAAGTTAAGTCGTGATTTAACATGGCAGTAAGTATTTTTTCACTTAGGGCCTGGCAGGTTTAAGCTTGTTTCCTGACATAAATTAGATAATTGTTTAAAAACTGCACATTGTATTTGTTTGGGTTATGAGTCACTTATATTAGAACATGTTTGATGTTCTGAAGCATTTAACTGTGAGCAAAACAAGAAATCAGGAGAGGGAATGCAGAGTACTAAAAAATACTTTCTCATTGCACTTATTATTGAATTTGTTAAGCATTAATGTGGTAATTATTTATAGATGTTCAAAAAACACAGCAAGGAGCACATTATACATAATCTGATCAAACTGTGCTTAAGTCAGTGAGAGTAGAAACCTGAGTGTGAACTTTTTAAACAAACCATACTTGTTTGGAAGGGTTTACATACTGCTTCACTGAATTTTGTCTTCTTTTTTGTTAAATAAATAATGAGCTGGCATGCTATGCAGTTTTGCTCGTAGTTTTATTTATGTAATTTTATGACTGGATGTTTTTCAAGTATTTTATTAGCCTGTTACTTAGCATATCAGCATATCCTCATTGCACCAGTGCAGTTTATCAATGCATCTTGCAAGCTAGCAGAGGCTAGCTAGCATCCAGACGCGTTACTGTAATCCGATTACTTTTTTCAAGTAACGAGTAAAGTAAGGGATTACTATTGCAAAAACGGTAATTAGATTACCGTTACTTTCCTGTAGGAACGCTGCATTACTGCGTTACAAAAACCGTGATTTTTTTTGCGAGAAGGTCTCATGACAGTGACGTAAGCAAGTGCGTCGTTTGTGACAACAGCTGTGTGCAGATCAACAATATCCAGTGCGGGAGAGAGTATGAGCGTGCAGCGTTTAAAGCGTGGAAGTACTGACCTTACTAAAAACATTAGCGTCCGTTGTGCGTGGGAAGGAAACTTCTTTTTAAAGCGAAAAACCCCCCTAAACTTCCAAGCAAGCACCGAGTGCGCAACGACGTAATGGGAAATTCATAGAGAAACTCGCGGATTCTTCAACTGACCGCTGCGGCACACCTGCACCAGGGTAAACCTACGCCTACGCCACTCCTGCTTTACAGGTGAAAATAGAGCAAAAGGACCGCTAGTCTTTGACTTTATTTATTTTCTGATGTGTTTTACTTGCATCTATTTGAAAGAGTGAGTGTAAACACAAAAATTTTTTTTGCTTGATGCATGAAGTGAAAAGATTAAAACTAATAAAACAAGTTTAAAAAAGAGACTTTTCCATTTGATTACATTTTGTATGATGGATTATGTAAAAAAAAAAGTAGAATTGGGCTGAAAGATCTATCGCTTTATCACCTATTCAGGTTGTAAATCGTGTTTTTAAAAAGTAACTAAGTAATTAATTACTTTTGAAAATAAGTAATCAGTAAAGTAACGGGATTACTTTTTGGGGGAAGTAATCAGTAATTAGTTACTGATTACTTTTTTCAAGTAAGTTGACCAACACTAATACAGACAAAGGAACTTCTCAGTCCAAAAGGCCAACACGGTAGTGGCCAAAACGCTAATGTTGAAGCTTCAAAATATACAATCTAGGATCAGTGGGTGACTCCATCAGTTTTTTTTATTGTCTATGTTCTTAACTTGTAAAACTTAAGGGTTTTCCAGCTAGCAGTTAATTTTTGGTTCGGTGCTGAGCATGTGGTATATAGTGGGCTCCCAAGAGCTTTTCAAGCCTCAAAATTAGGTAAATGAAATGAGCTGTGTGTCTAAATACCACAACAGCCCCTTTTCCATTATTACCTACTTGAATCGACTCGCCATGGTTTGCCACGGTTTTCAGGGTTTATCATTAGGTCATAGTACCTGGTACTGTCATGGGTGTATACTAGAAGGGAAACTGGACGAGCAGCAAGGGATGATCACGGAAGCAGAAAGACAAAAAACCCGGTTAAAATAGTTAAATAAAAATAAATACACTTTATTTACAGCATAAAAATACCCTGACCAGGGAAGAGAATTTTTTTTAAAACATAAAACTCAGCACAATAAAAGTCCAAAAGGTCCTCAGTCAGTGAGCTAAAGTCCCAAGGGTCCCAATCAGGCTCTGCAACACTTCTTGGCCGTTAAGGGTCCGCCGAGTCCACCAGTGGGAGCCAGGCTGACAGCGTCCTCCGTCGTCTCCTCGCCATTCCACACCACCTTCCACCCGCGAGGGCAAAGCTCCAAACTCTGCCTGCCACTGCTCCGTGCCTTTAGTGTTTAGCTGCCATCAACTGGACCCTCTCTCTTCTCCTGCTGTCGCGCCCTTCCGCCAATTGCCACCCCACGGCTCTCACTGCCTTTGCCAGCTATGTTTCCCTTTTCCGACCAACAACAAGGGAGGCCTGATTGATTGCCGTCCTCTATGCCCTCCAGGTGTATCTAATTAGTTAGGGAAAGCAGGGGGGAGGAGTCTCTCCAGAAGAAGTCCCAATAAATACAGTAAAAGCATGCAAAAAAAGAAAAATACTCTTATCATCAAACACAACAAAGCATGCAACAACCAGTAAAGAAAAATCCTTCTGCCCTAGATGGCAGTACCAGGTACTAAGATAGTACCTGCTCAGCCAGAGTTCCTAGCAGGTACTAACATGTGACGTTCTCAGACTGCATGCCACAGACTGACTGGTCAGTAGTTTCACTCGATTGTGAGAGCATCTCATTCAGGAAAATCAAAACCGCCTGGTATATCTTTGCCACGAAGTCCACTTTTGTTGTATCGTTCATTAATTACATCGTGGGATGCTAGGACGTTTCTATGACAATGACCACGCACATTAGGAGGTACTCAATTGTAATGGAAAACCAGTCGATCCGAGTAGCTAATATTGGAAAAGGGGCTTAAGGCGCTCCTTATAGCTAAGGGGAAACTACAATGAGAGCTCAGTGTCCCTTCCTATGAAAAACCTCTTTAATGTTACACATAAAGTATTTGTTTTTGCTTTTATTGACATTTATTTGAAAAGAGACCATGTACATTATTAACACAAATGCCCCCCATTGGATGCATTGTACCAGAGTTAGCTTAAAGCTAACTCTGCTTTAAGAGTTAGCTTAAAGCTAACTCTGCCATCCCTTGGTGGGTTACATGAAGATGATAACAAAAATGTCAAATCAAAAGTATATTGCTGACTACATTTTTAAAGTAGAAATTCACATATCACATATGATATAACATGCTGCTATTGAGAAGAATTTAAACATTCACTGTGTTTGAGTTTTCTGCCAGCATTTTAGTTCACACTTGCATTAGAGGTTAAAGCTCAAACCTGAAGCCACCTTTTCTCTGTTCTAGCCACATTTTGTGATTTATGCCAGCAGCACTTTTCCCATAAAAACCTGGTCTTGTTCAGCTATAATTTGATGGCTTAAAATAAAACCTTGGATCAGTCCTTTGAAGCCATCCCTGTGTCCATTTTGGCAAAGCTGTAGCTGTAAATAATGTAGTTTGCAGCAGCGGAGCCTAGTGAGCCCCCATTTACTGGCCGAACATTTGATAGATGGCAGTTTTCGCAGGCTAAAAGGGCCAGATCACTCCATCGTTCTTTCTTTTTCAATCTCTTGCCGTCTTTCTCTCTCCCACTGCTTTCCTCCTCGCTCTCATGTCATCGCTCACTCTGTCCGCTCCTCTCTTGCTTTTTGATCCTCTCAGACTCTACCTCCTTTCCTTGCTCTACACATCTTGTTCTCTCTCTGTCTCATTCTCCTATTTTTGGTCCCAGCTGCATCAATAATTCATATCTTTGCATGGACTTTCTGACTTGAGAGCTATCAACAAGAGCTATCAGGGTCATCATGTTACACCTGTGACATACGCTGTCCCACATGAGGATGCATGCACACACACACACATACAGTTAAACACAAATGGACGATAGTGCACACATTTAGTGACGCAAGAGAAGGCAGTCAGGTACTCAAGTCACGTTTTTGATCACATGAATGCAGCAAAAAAGATAATCAGAAACAGTGATGATAAATTAATGAGCAGAGAAACTCAGTTTTGGACTAAGGCATCAAACTCACCTCACAGGCTTCAGTGTCTTATTGAAATAAAGCCTTGTGCACTGTGTCACCAAAACACATCCTCCTTGTTGTGATTTGAACATGCCTGATGCTCACTGTTCATTTCTGTGAAAGAGTCAACAACTGGTGAGTTATTGGGGAACGGTGACATATTGTAAGATAGTCACAGGCTGACCTGGGAGTATAATGCCAAACAAGTGTGTACTTTCTCAAACTTTGCTTGAAGATAGCAAGACACAGTGCATGCTAGATAATTTCTTACACTGCTGTCACCAAAGCTTCAAATCTGCCTCACGGGGTAATCTAGGGCTACTATTTTTGGATTGACAGACAGTTTTCACGGCTGGATGCTGGGCTGAGTTCCTGACTTCAGTGAACACAAGAAAAGGCTTATCTTATCTTGCAAGGCTACAAACATGTGATAAAATGTCTCTTTAATATTTTGAATAAAATCCATCAAATAGGGTGCAAATCAGCCTGCTAGACTTGCTGTTTGACATGAAGGTGCAAAATTTAGAAGGTGTGCATTCTTAATAATAATAATGGATTGGATTTATATAGCGCTTTTCAAGGCACCCAAAGCGCTTTACAATACCACTATTCATTCACTCTCACATTCACACACTGGTGGAGGCAAGCTACAGTTGTAGCCACAGCTGCCCTGGGGCAGACTGACAGAAGCGAGGCTGCCATATCGCGCCATCGGCCCCTCTGGCCAACACCAGTAGGCAAGTAGGGTAAAGTGTCTTGCCCAAGGACACAACGACCAGGACAGAGAGCCCGGGGATCGAACCGGCGACCTTCCGGTTACAGATACGCTTCCCAACCCCCTGAGCCACGGTCGCCTTCTTAGATCTACTCATCTCTCCCTTTTCTGCTGTAGGTTTGCTGACACATTCATGTGTGTCTCTCCAGCATAAGCCAGCTAACCATAGCAGCTCCCCTTCCTGTCAGGAGCCCTCTTTAATCTGAATTGACATTATGAGACCTTTGCTGAACAAAAAGCTGGACCTCACTTCAAATCTTCGTATAGCTAATCTCACCTTCTGATTTGACCATCTGTCTCTTAAAACTGTTTTAAGGTGATGAAACTGTCAGAAACTGTCACGGCCTGGGGGTTCAGCTGGTCGCTGATCAGCTGTCTCCCCCTCTTTTTCTCTAGTCCTCTCTCTCTCTTCTCCGCTTTCTCGCCAGGGCTGAACTCATTATGGGTTCACGCCCTTGGCCCACGGCCTCGGAGGAAGGCCTTGTGCCTTATCAGTGTGGTATTTAAGAGGGGAAGCAATGGCTGTTCTTCGCTGGATCGTTGCGAGAATCGCGTCAGTGAAAGTCGAGCGCCCCAGCAAGTATTTTCCCATGCAGTGTATGTGTTCAGCATTTAACAAGCGTCTCTTTGTGTACAGATTCCCTGGACTGTTCCCCGGGTGTGCGAGTGGATTCGTGTCTGGATTGTGTGGAGTGAGACGAGTGTGTTCCCCTGGATTTTCCCCGGAGCCCTGCCCCCCTCACCTTTTGTACATAGCACTGCCTCATATCTGTGTATATACTCTCTTTGGACATTGTTCTGCAATAAATTTCCTTGTGTGCATCATCCCCGGAGTCCAGCGCGTGAGTCCACCCCGTACGTCGTGACAGAATCACAACAATGGGGAAAAAAGAAATTCAAATTAAATTCAAAGTGCAAAGAGAAAATTTGAAACAGAAAACAAACTCAGTTCTCCTGTGTTTAAGATGTTTTGTCAGCCCGTACATCCACCCCAACCTCCTCCCTAAGCAGACTTTGTGGTTCTATAACCCCTAGTTTTTCCTTCTCCCAGTTTCTATAGGCACTAATAAATCTAACAGTTGGTCCAGTGAACCCAGGATTAATATTATTGAAGGACAAGGTAAGAAGAAAAGGTGGCCAAACTTAAAATTGCCAATGCGGCAGATTTACCAAGCAAAGAAATTGCATAAAATTGCAGCAAAATAGTGTGTTAGCACAATCACCAAATAGTACTTATAGGTTTGCTTAGTTTTACAGGGGATTTACAAAAGTCGTGCTCTTTTCCAAACACAGGTGCAATCAGTTCATTTCAACATCAAGTGCAAAAAATAAGAATTGCTTTTTTTCTGTGGTAAAGATTGGTGCAATCAGCAGCAAACTGCGTGTCGCAAACATTAGTAAATCTTTTTGCGGGCTTCATTTAAATATTCTCCTCCCTGCAGTTTTGTGCTGTCACTTCATTCTCTTTGTAAATACCCACAGTATTTTTTTACACCAAACACCATCGGTGCAACGTGTTGGTAAATCTGTCCCGTAGTCAGTCAAGTAGTCTGCTAACACCTGCTGTGCAGAGATACTGGTAGACTTGACCTGAGGTGTCAGCCATTCTATGTTGGGCCATGAGCTAAATCAAGTATTTGTTCTCTGTGCCACTTGGTGTGTTTCACTGCCTATGTAGTCGATATGTTTGAGTTTGTTGCAGGACCTTGTGTTTTATGCAGTCAGACTTTCTAACCACATACTGTATGGGATAAAAGTTCCAGGCTTTCCATTCTTTTTTTCTGCCAAAAGCTCTGGAAGCTTTAACTTCTCTTAGCATGGTGTAGTCTAATCTCCAGCTTGCAATCTCCTAGCTGGCTGTCATCAAGTAGCGAATAATCATCAGTCTGAATCGTTTAATGTAAACACCAATATTCAATGCTCCATGCATGCAACCTGCAAGAGGGTGAGAGGGGCAGAGAGGGAAAGAGCAGCCACCAGGAATATCAGGACTTAAGGCTGCATGAGTTACAGCTCAGCACGGCTCAGCGAGTGAGTTACTGTTATGCAAGAGCTCAGTCAGCCCAGCTGGAGATCAGGGAGAGAGAGAGAGAGAGAGCAGCAGCAGTCCGAGTGAGAGCACAAGCAAGTAAGCCGAGAGACGGCGAAGAGCAGGCTGGAGAGAAAACAGCAGCAAGTGAGCAGAGAGCAGGCAGATTACAGCTGGATCTACTACACATGCATACACGAACACACTTATATACACGCTGTCACGATCCTTTCTTCTGTCTCATGCCTCTATGCAGAGCAGCAGCATCATGAGAGGACACACAGAGGGAGTTTACCTCTCTTCACCAAGGGAGTAAGGAAAAGAAGAGAGGAGAGGAGAAGACTGAAGAAAGCAAGACAGAGAAAAAAGGAAAGAAAGAAGAAAACTTTCCTCTACAGGATCTTTCCTCCACGTTTTGAGACTTACCATGAGGCTCTGAATTCTCTTCCTCTCTCATAGCTCTTCTTCAGTAGCTGAACCCATGTCTCTAAAAGTGGCAGCCACCAGTAAAAGTGCCAGCACCCACCTCTTGATGCTGCTGTGCCCCCTGCTCTGTGCTCTGGTCCCTGCTGGAGGCTCCACACTGAGCCCCGAGGACTCGCGGAGCACTGCTGCCACGTTGCTGCCAGAGGACTTGACCGGCACAACAATACAACTCCAGCCAGACCTGCAGACTGAAGCCCAGACACCAACAGAGGCACAGACAGAAGCACAGACAGAGGCTGTGACAGATATGCAGACCCAGGGTGTCACCAGCAATTATACAGGTTGGTCTAATGCCTTACTTTTACTTTTACTTTTACTGTTTTCACTGCTTCAATATTTCAGTGTGCATGAGGGGCAAATGGTCATTCTTGCTTATTAGCAAAACATTTTGATGAGGATGACTGAGTGCCAAAGCTGAATCTATGGAAAGACTGAAATCCCACACTGAATAAAACATTCATACAAATAAGACAAGCAGCAACAACAAACAGTGTATTAAAAAGTCAATTTAGTCTTTTTTTAAAGTCTAACCCTTTACACATAATCCAGGAAAATTGCAAAAACTGTGAAAAAAGGACCACAATAACAACATAACACAGTATGCATAAAAATCCAGGTAAATGGGGTATTTACAAAAACACTACAAAAAGATTTTTGCATATCTACCTCCTCTCCAGTCAACCTCACTATGGTTTTATCTGGTTCCTTACCTGAACTCAACCTAAGCACAAAAACCACAACAACAACAACAAAAATTCTCTAAGATCATTTTCTTTAAGCAACACTGCATTTTATCTACAAAAGTGTCTTTGAAAGTACCTAAAAGTCCAGTGGACTTGTGTTTTATGCAGTGCTTTACTTGTGTTTTATCCTTTGCTTAAAGCTGGTTTGAAATTTTCAGCTTGAGCACCCATAGAAAAAAAGCAACTTACTCACTCTGAAAGCTTCCACTTTGTCTTTCAGTTCACTCACAAGAAAGATGTAAAAAAACAGAAAGAAACCAAAACAAAATAGAACAGGCATGTTATCACTCTGGCTGTTATAGTGGATGAGTGTGCCTCTCAGTCATTTGGACTGTTTATGAAGGCCTGCCTTTACTTTTGATTTATAGTAAATCCTTCTGTTTGCAGTTAAGTAAGCTTGCAGTTTTGTAATCGTGCGAACATTTGGCAGCACAAGTACATGCAAGGACACACGTGTAAAAGGAGCAAGACCCCCGTACAGAACAGAGCAGGCTTCAGTCACAAGAAATCTGACAATAAGTCAGATAAACAATACATAAGCTGTGAAAGATGCGGCTTGCAGATTTGCAGCAAATGTTGGCAGGATAAAACAGCCTAAACCTCTCATGTCTAAATTATCATCAGTGACAACTGTAACCAATCAGGATAAGTTGTTCTCCCCAGTTAAGAAAATAATCATTGTCACATACATCAAAAACTACTGTTTCTTTCAATGAAAGTCTGTTATTGCTTTCTCCAAAACGTAGAACGGGTTAGGGTTAACAGCTATGATGGCTTAAGTCTCAGAGGATTACCACAGCCACTATGAGATTTGTTAATTGGATGCGTGGTAGTGTACCAGCTGAGCCATTAGCAGTTGTGGGCTGACATTAAGATTGGCAGATCTGCCCGGATTGTTTGGGGTGGACTTTGTGGCCTGCTGCAACTAACAGTGTGCTCAGTTTGATTATTAGCATGAGCTGGTATACAATAAGCAGATAGTTCCCTCTTGTTTTGTGCAGGAAGCTGAAACTATTGTGTTTTTAGGGTCTAGTAGGTGCTTCCAAAACACGAGGCGTTTTGAGTGACACAATTTATATATAAGTCATTTAAATGCAATCCAGTTAGCCACGTAAATGGCAGCTCTAACGTTAGCGCTCACATTTACCAAATAAAAGACAGAAAAATGAACCAGCAGTAAAAACCTGACTTTATTAAACCTATGTGTAACAGAGGAAATACAATGTGATTTTGACTTGGCAGACCTAAATATAAAAATGTATAACAGTCATTTTTTTCAACTTGTTAGGCATCCATCACACTATGGAGCAATTTAGAGAGAAAAAACAAACAAGCTCAAACAGCATTAGAAGGAAATAAAAGGCTACAGCAAGAGATGCTGTTGGATTACATCACTGCAGAGCTCATATGAGCAACGTGGAAAGCAAACAGAGAAAAAAAATGGTAGCTTCCATGGGATCCCTGAAATGTTTGGTGTGAAACAACTTTAATATTATCAGTAAACGCAAATCCGTAAATGTAAGCAACAACTCTGTCATGCAAAGAGGAAACAAAGCCATTCAAAAAATAAATGCTGCTGTCTCCTGTCAGCTTTATATACAGTACTACAGTCTTATGAGATAAGTGGAAAAGTTTCATGTCCTGTGATTCTACTTGGAACTCATGGATGCCACAGCTTCTGTGGTAAAAAGGAGGTGAGGTCTAATAGTGCACCGAGCATGAGCAACACACATCTGCGAAGGCACTATCAATGAGTAGCAGACAATATGTTGCCATCCATTTTCAGGAAAAGGCTTGCCTATTTGAGCAAGATAATATCAAACCATAGTATGCACGTATTCCAAAAATATTATTTTAAATAAAAGAAAAAAAAACACAAAATACCAAGTTTCAACATTTCATATACGATGTAGTTGGATTATGATTTGGCAGACAGCTACACTTGCAGCATGTTTAAGTACAAACTGAGGGTTTCCATGTCTGGCTCTCTGATGCCTCTTTGGCAGCGGTCCCCAACCTTTTTTGCGCCACGGACCGGTTTATGCCCGACAATATTTTCTTTAAGGTGTCGCGGATAAATACAGCAAAATAAAACTAGTACCGGTACCGAAAAAAAGAAGATTTATTCATAACACATGTGAAAAAACCCAGGAAAACCGATAAAAACGATAACAAAATAACGCTAAAAACCCTGAAAACCATACATTACACACCCGAGCCTCAACTCTCGCGGCCCGGTACAGAAGTGTAAGTGGGTGCTGTGTGAGGCGGCAGGTGATGCAGTTAAAGAAAGTTCATTATGTCCACGCTGGAGCAGCTCAGCCTGAAGAGAAAGCTGCAGCGCCACTCGCATGACTTCATCTCTACTGGAGCATGAGCTGCCTTTATCTTTTCCTCCTCTCCCACTGCCCATCTAGGCTATTCCTCTTTGCTTTTCTGTCTATAAGTCTCTCCGTTTCACCAATCCCTGTCTCCTCTGTTTCTCAGTTAATTGCTTTTTTTTATCCTCTGTCACTTGGTTTCTTTCTTCATCTCATCTCATTTCCCTTCTTTATTCTATTATCATTTGTATTTTTTCTTTTACTTTTTCCCACTGTCTCTCTCTCTTTTTGGTTTTCCACCATTTATTCTTACGTCCTCGCCCACCCTCCTCTCAGTCACACTGCCCATATCCTCACGTGTACACACAAACAGCCTACAGCAGATGACAAAATGCAAAGCTCACGTGGCTAATACACACATAATTCACTTTCTCTCTCTCTCTCACACACACACACACACACTAGAAATGGACGCACTCAGCCCAAACGACAGCAATCTTCTTAAAGGTTTAGAAACAACACAGTTGCTCATTTCACAACTGCAGCAATCTGTCTGACCAAGCAGGAATAAGCACTTCATGCTTTAATAACACACACACACACATACAGGTAATCAGCTGGCCTGCCACACTGCACCACATGGAGGGTTTTCACTTGACCAGAGGTTTTATGCAAGAGAGTGCCCAAAAATTTTAAATCCTAAACGTGTGATTAATGTTAACTCTCCTAAAAGCAACATGTGAGTGGTAGCTATGTTTATGAAAAAATCAAATCCTAATCAGCTAGCTTTAAGAGATAAAAGCTGCTCTCCAGATTCTGTTTACTTACCCCCATCACTTTAAAGCTGTTTGATTTTTTACTTTAGGACCAGATTACAGCAGCAATGCAGTGTTTATGTTTAGTCATTATAGGTGTTTTAGTTTTGGCTTTGTAAGTATAAAGCCACTGTCAGGTGACAAAAATTAATTCAGTTAAATATAGGAGATGCAGAGCACTTTGATTCAGCAGCCAAATTAAAGGCAATGAACAAAGTCAAATAATAAAGTAAAAAGTAAAAAAAAATGTCTAGCATGATAAAGCATATAGTCGGTTCACCATGTGGATGTCACCCATTTCCTCTCCAAAGCGTGGTAGACAGCATGCAGAAGTTCCAGTACCAGTAGGGGGAGAAAATTTATTTAAAGCCAAAAAGTCATCCTTCTACTCCAGCTAGGCAGCTAACATGTAAAGTCTGTTTAAACACTTTCCCATAATTCTTTTCATGTAGGCTTGAAATGAAATATCTCCCTCTGCTGTTACTGCAACTTATCACACGTGGCCATTCGGCTAATATCACCCATTAGTCCTTGATATTTAGCTAACCATTTGTTCATTGCTTTTAACAAGTAATTCAGCCATCTGTAAATCTATTTCTCTAACCTAATTCTGCAGTTTTTACATTACATTTGGCTAACTAAATGTAACACATTTAGCTAACTCAATTTACTTTTCAGTAAACTGATCTATTTGTCCATTGCTTTTAGCTTGTTTAGGCAAGTGTTTCCCAACCACTGAGGCACGGCACATAGGTGTGCCATGAGAAATTATCAGGTATGCTGTGGAAGATTATCTAACCAACGATCAGCGTAACAGGCAGAACAACATTTTCTTCCACTGAAGGGCAGTACAACTACCTGCCCTAATTAAATGGGTTGCCGACTGCCAGTAAAACAGAAGGAGAGGAAGAACAAATCACATGATGTGAGCCGATGCAGCGTGTATTAGCAATAGATAAATATTTGAAAAGAAAAAGTAGTCAGTCTGACCTGGGTCCTGGAGAAAATTCTGACCCAAATGAAGGCCCTAGCATTAGTAGTGGTCAGAAGAACGCAAAAAAGGTATACTGGGGACAAACTAAGCCAATTCCCCTACGCCTGGTGTGTGGGGGGAAATGGTGAAAATGGTTTTTGTGACATTTCTGTTTGGTGGTGTGCTGTGTGATTTTTCTAAGGTGAAATATGTGCCGTGGCTCCAAACGGTTGGAAAAACTGGTTTGGACCGTTTAACATTCACTTTGAGCAGTTTCATTGAGCCTTTAATGCATTATTTACAGCTGTTTCCACCACTTTTCAATTACTTTTGAGCTGTTACGATCAGCTAACAGCTTTAACCATTCAACACTACATGACTATAAACTAACCAGCCATGTCAGGAACTCTTTTATTTATTTACTGCCTTTAAGCATGTAGACATGTTCAAGTAATCATGCTGAATTTCAAACTGAGTATCAGAATGGAGAAGAAGGTGATTTAAGTGACTTTGAATTGGTGATTGCTGGAGCCAGACGGTGTGAATATTCGAGAAACTGCTGACATACAACCACCTCTAGGGTTTACAGACAACGGTTGAAAACATTTTCCAGTAAGCAGGCAGTTCTCTGGGTGAAAATCCCTCATAACAACCAAGAGCATCTCTGAATGCGTAACCTATCAAAACTGAAGCAGATTAGCAGCAGCAGCAGAAGACCACACTGGGTGTCCATCCTCTAATGACCACAGTGTACCCATCTTCTTATGGCTGCTTCCAGCAGGATGTCCTAAAGATCAAACCACATCAGTTCACTGTACTGTAATAATATGCTTTAAAAAATCTGCATCTATTATAAGCAAGGTCAATTCTTTTATTTATTTATAGCTATTAAAGACAAGATTTAGTGTCTGAAAACACAACTGAGATGTCCTGTTAGCAGAATTCACAGTGTTAATATCGATGAGGCTGGCGAAGCAGGTGTCTTAAAGTTTAGTTCAAAGATCCTTGGAGTGTCGGGTAAAACAGAGCTTTCAGACTGAATCGATAGAAGCTGCGATTCATTATGCAGCTCATCCAGGAATCCTTACCACTGCCTGGAAGTAAATTGATCTCTATTGATCACGTTATCCTCAAGTGATTCTTCTTTTACATCTGACTATGTTTACATTTCTCTTCTTTTTCCTCTCTTCTTGTGAAATGTTTCAAATAATGCACGTTTATTAGTTTTTACTCATACTATTAAATTATCGATGGATTTTTATCTCAGATCGAATCAGATCAGAATCAAAATCAGATCATTATGATTCACAGCCTTCATTTCACCTACCATCCAAAACGTTCCATGCAGTATCTTTCACACAGAACTTACATTGTACATAATGTTCCTTGCATGAAAGGAGACATTTAGTCATAAACTACACAAGATTCATCCTGGAACTGAATGAATGATTAAAATATTAGGATTCATGAAGCGACCAGGAAGGTGCAAATTATGAAGCTAAAACATGCAATATGTGGTTTCCTTGCTGATGCTGAAGGTAAAAAAAAAAAAACAATCAAAAAAGGATTAAGACAAATTTTTAGGGGAATAAGATTCATCAAATATTGTATGAGGATTTGAAGCCTAAATGTTAAACTGACCAGTAGACTGACATTGGCAGCTCTACACCCCTTCAGATTAGCATACAGATAGAAATAATAGACCTGAATAAAATTAGAAACCAGTTGTCTTAGGGTTGGAAATTTTGGAAAGTAGGAACTTGAAACGAACTGAACACTGCACACTTAGATATCAGCATAAAAAGAAATCATTGGTAGAAATACTTTGTTTTGTACGACTTTTCTCAGGTTTATATAGCTTTAAATATGTGGTCAATAGCAGACTGAGCTGGAGATGGAGTGAGAAGCTGCAGCAGTGCATGTTGATGTCCAGATCGACTTCCTGCGGAGGAACTGGCAGACTCCTGATAAGCAGCAGTTATTTCAGCTTTAGAAAAGCTGTAAGCCTCAAAGTTAACATGATAACACAACCTATTAACCACGACAGAGTGTAAGAGTTAATGTTAATCCCTAAATTAGGCCTATATCTGTTACTTGGCAGACCTTTGGGCTATTTAATCTAAACAAGCCAAAATTGACAGCGAATCCTTTTTAGACTGTCTGGGATATTGCTTATTTTCCCTCTAAAGACATTTCTGTCCAAAAAATCTTTATTAAAAAATCTACAATTGTTTGACTGAATGAGACAACATATGTATGTATATATATATATATATATATATATATATATATATATATATATATATATATATATATAGATAGATAGATAGATAGATAGATAGATAGATAGATAGATAGATAGATAATATTTTTAGTGTGTTTTTAATGAAGTTAATCAAGTTAAATACTCTAAAGCGAATCAACTTTGCGAATAAGAACAATAAAGTTCAATTTTAGACACATTATCTACTTAAGTGTTGCTTGTAAGCTGCTTTTATTCACTCTGAGTTGCTTTAAATAAAAAGGTCAGCCAAAAACGTAAACGTAAAATGTTTTAATGCTTTTAATCTGATTACCTTCTTGGCAGAGCCTATTACCTTTGCCTATTCCAGGTTACATCTAGTGCAAGAAATCCTGTTACTGACACGCTGACACACGCGGATAAAGATGCATTCATTGGTAGCAGATAGAGTCCAGTATATTTTAACATGAGTTACTTCTGTCCACTTGTATATAAAAAAATTTTCTCCACCAGCTAAAAATAACATACGTTTCTCCCATTAGCACACCATTTTAATCTTCTTCCCTTATGTATAATACTGTTGCATGTTTTTAGTCTTACTAACCACTCAAAGCACATTTTTTCCATATGCCATTTAATTGAATACACTTTACTCAGTTTATCTACCTTTAGCTAGCCCATCTGTGGTTAGTCTAGAATCACTAATCTCATGTTTTTGAGTGGAACTCACACAGGCACAGGAATAACATGCAAGCTCCACACAAAATGGGCCATAAATGGACGTGCTGTGGGGCAACAGCGCTGCCCATCCAATCCAACCTCTAGTATCAGTTACCGCATAATGTTCGCTAATTTCCCTTCAGCGAGAAACACTCAAGAAAGGTGATACACAGAGGAGCGTTTTGGCAAAGATAATGTTGGCAGTTTCTAGATTTCTGCAGTTTGACTGACAGGAATTTATTTGGGGACAAGTATGGTACAAGCCACGACACACACACTTGTTTTCATATCTTAGTGAGGACATCTAACTGACACAATGCTTACCCTAACCCTAACCATCAAAAATGAATGTCTAACCCTAACCATAATGTAATTGTAACCCTGAAAGTAAAACCAAATTTGAGTCTGAAAAATGCCTTCAAACTCGTTCTATGGGCATTTTGTCCCATAAGCGACTGTTGGTCCCCACAAGTATAGTAGCACTCCTACTTTTGGTCCTCACGATGATGTATAAACACACACACGTAGATCCAGGGGTATTTCTGTCAATGACAAACACTGTCGTCACTCCAGAGCTGTCCAGCTCGGTGAGCTTCAGACAAAAAAGACTTGCCTCTGTACCCGGCCTGTCAATCCAATATGGCGTTTGGCAGTGACTCAACTTCATTATTACCTTCCCACAGCTTAAACCTAGCTCAACAAAGTCACTAAGCTGGAGCTGGAAATGAGCCTTCTCTCTTCTTTGATGGGTGAAGCAGAAGGGGAACAACTGCTCTTGCACTCTGTCATTTTTGATTTTCTTTTGTGATATAAGTATACTAATTTATCCTCTCAGTATTTCCATTTCCTACATTTTTAAAAGGCAAGCATGAGTTTTATTTGACTCTCCGCATTTGAAACAAAGTGACAGGCACTATGGTGGAACATGCACGCGGAGAAAGTGGGAATAGTCCTGTTATATAAATTTGATGAAGCCTTTTTGCTTAAATGTGTGCTTTTTTTTCTTCTTTTTTTCCCCTTTTTATTTTGTGCAGAATGTACTGAATTCATGGAGCTGTCGCCAAGGCTAATAGAAACTCAAAAGACACTATCGATGCTCAAAATTCAGTCCTACTGTCAGATCTCTACCTGGAAAAATTATCCTTGGTCAAATCTGGCAGCTTTCGGCTAACGTCTGTAGTTTTTGCACACTCAATGAATAAAGGAAAACATAAACCAAGAGATAATCCCTCATAAATGTGATGATCATTTCACATGTTAGGAAAAAGGATTAAACATATGCCATAAACACATGCACTAATTCACAGCTGAGGTTTTAAGGGTTTGCACAGGAGCATACGCTGCACAAGCAGAGAGAGCTGCGGGCATTAGGTAATCAGCTGTGATGCAGCGCATCAGCGAGGTGCCACAGAAATAGATCCACTGATGGATAGGACAGGGAAGCACGATGTTTGTTTGAGCTCAGACCATGTAAGAGAGCAGCTGGAGCAAATGGAGCAAAAAAAGAAGTGCTCAAGAAGATAGGAACTTGAGGACAAACAAGATGCAGCAAGTCAGCCAGATACCCCATCTCTCATTAATATCAGTTCAGAGTTTTAGCATCTGCGTGACTCAAATGAAGTTTATTTGGAAGCATTGTGTATCCAAGGATAGGTTTTGTGGACACTAGCCATGTTTTTCCTGAACTATCCCCCAACTCTGTGAAATGTTTGTTTTTTTATACATAAGACAAGTATTACAATTGCCTTTTTTAGGTAAGATTATAAATTTGAGTTTCTATAAGTAGCTGAAATTGAAATAAAATGGGTAAAGGGCTCTATAAACCTGCTGTTAATAAAAACACGCATGCATTTTTTATTCACTGCATTTTCATTTGTGCATGCTGTGGGTACAGATAGTGTGTATTGGATGTGTTCCCTCTGCGTGTGAATGTGTTTGAATCTTTAATGTGGAGAACCTAATCTTTATTTAATCACAAACTATTCCGAGTGCTTCCATGACAGAGACGAGTGAGGGAGGTGATAAAGAAGAATACAACCCAGTGGATGTTTGGTTGGACAGTGTGGGGTTGCCTGGTTTGGGGAGTGGGGAGGGGTGGGGGGCAGAGTTGTATTAGTACCCTGCTGGCAGCCAAACTCTTTGATATTTTTTTTCTGAATGGGTCTGAAACAAATCGACTGGGCAAACACAGCACAGAGCTAACACACACACATACCCTCACTGCGCTCATACTGTCTTCTCTCTGGGGAAAACACACAATACCTGAACACCAGCATACCTCACAGAAGCAAACGAAGTCTGTGCTTGGAAGCTGCTGTCAGTCCCCCGCTCACACGTCCCCTGTGAGCATTCATTTCAGTTAAAGTCAGATAAAGAAAAAAGTACACTCCAACACAGCCAACACAGATTCAATCTTTTCAGCATTAATTTTGCTTTTCATTGTTTCTGAGCACCACTGAGGACACTATGCTTGTTTGCTCTACACTGTCTTCATTGTTCCTTTTCTACAGTAAAAACCCAGAGGGAAGAAGCTAAGAATCTCAAAAGACATCTCAGAGTCTTAAATAGTGCACCCTGTTTCCTAATGTGTTGCTTAGTAAGTTCACTTTAAACACTGCTGATAAATGGATATCAGTTAATGGGATGACTCTGACTTTGTCAAAGGACTACATAAAGCCACCACGATAAACCTCATTGGATTTTGAAGCTTTTGGCTGGTGGAATCTTAGATTTTTTGAAACTGGATGAATAATTGGCTGGCCAACTAATGGTTAATTATATCTGGTGAAAAACAGGCTTAAAATAAAATAAAAACGACAGTTGACATTCAACAGTACTTTTAAATAGCCACACCCTTTTATGGTCATGAGCTGCAGAATTACATAAAGAGACCATTTTTGCACCAGCAATACACAATTAACATTATGGGCGATCGTGGCTGATGGGCAATCGTGGCTCAAGAGTTGGGAGTTCGCCTTGTAATCAGAAGGTTGCCGGTTCAAGCCGCGGCATGGACAGTCTCGGTCGTTGTGTCCTTGGGCGAGCAGCCTCTCCTCTGTCAGTGCGCCCCAGGGTGGCTGTGGCTACAATGTAGCTTGCCATCACCAGTGGGTGGATGACTGGTTGTGTAAAGCACTTTGGGGTCCTTAGGGACTAGTAAAGCCCTATATAAACACAGGCCAGGCCATTTACCATTATTTCGTGTATAGTGTTTTAACCTCGAGAGCGAATAGGATTACTTTATGTTTATTTATTTCTTATTGTTGAACACTAGTTTTGTCACAATATTACAATTTTCAATACAGCGGGGAAAAATATGACCCAAAATGACTAAGCACAGCAAGAAAGAGGTTAAAACAAAGAGCCATTTTCCGGCAGGTTTAAGGTACTTTATGTTGGCTGTATTTTTTATTTTTTAAATCGAGTTGGTAAAGTGGGCTGCTACTGGGACAGGGCTGGTAATGATGACTGCTAGCCACTACTCACTACCTTAATTGTAACTTAACAGATAGCTAATGCAGCTATCAGGTACTACTAATAGTTAAATGGCTATGGTTAACATGTGTGCCAGCCAGTTTAGCATTTGTGATAACTCTTTAAAATTTAAGTGCTGTTGAAATGGGAGCTTTAAGTTCCACCTTTTTTAGCGTCGTGAACCACAACTACTGTTCAGGTGTTCAGCTGCTAGTGAGAGGAGGGGCTGTGAGCCTGCCTGTCCGTTCCTTTCAGCTTTACTGAGCATTTTAGCATTAAACCTCAGTGTCTCAATTGTCATCACACCAAGAACCTGTTGTTCATTGTAAACACACTGTAGCTCAAGCCCAGTGTCCACTAGCTGCAGATCACACATAGCCAAAGTTAACTGCTAGCTGTTGAACAGGGTGAACCGTTTAGATGGTACTTGCCAGGAATTGTAATTATGAGTAAGTGACAACCAAGAAAGTTACCTTTGAAAAATGTAATAAAATGAATGCTAATGTTGCTTTAGTCATTAAAGTATTTAAAATTGATCTTGTCTCTCTGAGTACTACAAATCCATCCATACTGTAATAGCCTGCTGATTTAAAACAGAGTGAGTCCATTGCTGAGCAACGATAGTGACATTGTTTTGTTATAGTACACTGTTAATGCATGCTGTGGTTTGTGGTCAGGAAACACTGACCTCCAGTCATTGGCTCTCTGTAAATCTGCAAGTTCCTTTAGAATCCTACTGTAAATAAAGCAGCTAAATGCAAATCCATATGGTTGATAATCTCCACCAGTTGATAATCAATATGACCATGAGGACAGTGAACAATGTGTTGTTTAGTGCGCTGCCTTTTAATAGGTCATAAACTGAGAGCTCCTGGTGCCGTAATAATGTCTGATAAACTCACCAGATGAATCTCTGATGATAATTGCATTCACCTCGTTTTAATTAAAGATCATTTAGCTTTCATTCAAATGCAAATTTATCTCTTTAATATTCTTTCTGTGAGAGGTTTGCCCCACTACAACACAAATGAGCAATTACTTTTTATTTCCACAGCAGGAATATTGAATGTTGCAAAGGAGCAAAAGAAAAGAGCAAAGTATTGGAAAATAAAAGAAATTTGACTTGAGTCTGATCCACATCACTGATGACATCTTGAGTGTGTAACTTTTCTTGAACAAGGTTAAACATAACGTCTTTTATAAGTTAAAGGTGTGCTGTATTTCATGACTGTAAAGCAGATTGTTTGAATCATTTAAACAGATGATGTCCTTTAATGTCATTTCTTTATCTTAGTGCCGTGTGTGCATGCTCTGCCAATACAGACATCAGGACCTAAAAAATTCAAGCGTTTGTTTTTTTTTAAGTACACTATAAAGCCCCCTCTACAAAATACATGATGGTCGCCAGATAGATATATACTACATACAAACACAAAGCATGAGTAAAAGGTCTCTTAAGGGAAACAGAAAGGCTTTTAGTCCACCGTTTAAAAAAGAACAGAGTCAGCTTGTCCTTGTTTCCCTGTACTGTAGCAATCACGCACCTGTCTCGTGTATGCTGTGCTGTGTAACTCTGTGTGTGTGTGTGTGAGGGAGAGGATGCTGTCATCTTCGCATAGGATCATGGGATCCTCTCCCTTACTGTCTCTAACGCAGCAGAAATCCTCCCATCTGTCGCTCCTAATCAGCAGAGAGCAGCTTGTATGTTCATAGGGATGATATCTCTCTCTCTCTCTCTCTCTCTCTCTCTCTCTCTCCCATGCACACACACACACACACACACACACACACACACACAAGATTACACTAATAGTGACACAGCAAAGCATTCCACGGTATCACGCGCTCCTCTGGCCATTACTCATTAAAACACCATAATAGCAAACACTTTCTGTGTTTAATTCTTTAATCCATTTTAAAGCACAAATGATTATTTTTTTTACTAAAAATAGAAAATATTACTATAGATAGAACAAAGGTGTCCAACCCACAAAGAATCAACCTGGTCATCCTCCATTAGCATCTTTCAACTTAGCATTTAGCTTTAATCTCGTGCAGATTAACTGTTCAAGTCTAAGAAATTCATGTTCTAACCTGCTTCCAGTTGCTGTGTTCAGCAAACCTTTCTGGGCTGTTGTGATATACCGATTTGATATTTAAAACATGAAATATTAGGATCATGATGGCACTATACATACCACACATCTAGTGTGAACCTACACTGTATCGTAAAAGTAGATGAGAAAGAGAAAAAAGTTAGCCTATATTCAAGGATGACCCAGGGCTACTTTCCAAAACCGAAATGAAATCACAATAAACTAAAGATAATTTTACCAAAGGAAATTACATATTTTTACATTTTTCCATAGGCATGAAATAATATAATTATAAAATAATTATATTATAATTATTGGGCCAAAAAAAAAAGTGCAGCAAAAATTTGATTGCTAGCATAGCATTTAGCTACTAGACACTATAGAAACCCTAGTAACTGCGTTAGTGCGTTCCAATAGTAAAGTCAGAAAACAGGATTTGTTTTGCATTTTAGAAAGGTCAACACATTCATGCATCACTATCGATACAGCACGATGCTTATTTGCCACCGCTGCAGCATCTTCATGGGTGGATCCTGGTCAGTGCTTTGCGTGGGTTGTTTTTTTTAGCAAATCTCAAATAGCAGTGGCAGTATAGATTAAAAGTTCATATTAAAATTTTACATTGTCTGGCAGTGAAGCAATCAGAATTGTTGTCTGAAGTCCAAACAAAATGCCCAACAGATTAAATTGGGCTGAATCTGATGATTTTCCAGTTGAAAATCCCAACTGGGACTCAAAAATTCCAATTTCCAAGTTAATCTGGACCACATTAAAAGTCAACAATACTCTGAGACTTCAGGTAACGATGGGTGCTATAAACACTGGTGACGCAAAATGGGTGGACCAAGTTCAGCGTCTACGTGGGCAACTGAAGCAACTAGTTGATTAGTGTAGTTAGCTAAAGTATTATATGACAGGATAATTAATCCATTAGAGGGTTACCAGAGCCTGGAATATTGTCTAGTGACCAGCCAACACAATAAACCGATTGGTGACAAGTGTCTTGTTTCCTTTGTGAAAGTTTTCTTCAGTTAATGATTCAAGTGATAATGCAGCTTTCCAATTCCATGATGAGGTCAAAACATATTTCTGTACATTCTGCTGGATATCCGCCATTATTAGTATAAAACTCTGCAGATATAACTCAAATGCAACATTCTGGCAAAAAATTTTTAAAACCCAGAATTTCTGCAGTTCAATTTACACCTGGTGACTGCTGAATCGTCACTACTATCGACTGTATGCACAACCCTGTCAGCCCCTATCGCATGTTCATTTTCCCCCCCAGATATTTTTGTTGAATTTTATGCATCAATTTTACAAAAGACAAATTGCACAGTATGCTGTTTTCTTTTTGAAGAACGTAAAACAATATGAGACATACATTCCCACATCATAATTACAACAGTGCCAGTAGATGTAAAAAAAATAAATAAATAAAGAGAGAGAGAGAGAGAGAGAGAGAGAGATCCAAGCTAATAATACAAAGTGGACCCACACCCCTGCACAAACAAACAAACAAACAAACAAACAAAAAAAAGGTCTAAGATTTAAAATAAGTGGTCAGCTTAGTCATCGTAATAAGTCAAATCCGTAAAAAAAAAAAATATATATATATATATATATATAAATAACACCCAGCACGCCCCTGCGGGCGGTTTATCCTTCAAGCTCGGGTCCTCTACCAGAGGCCTGGGAGCTTGAGGGTCCTGCGCAGTATCTTAGCTGTTCCCAGGACTGCGCTCTTCTGGACAGAGATCTCCGATGTTGTTCCCGGGATCTGCTGGAGCCACTCGCCTATCTTGGGAGTCACCGCACCTAGTGCTCCGATTACCACGGGGACCACCGTTACCTTCACCCTCCACATCCTCTCGAGCTCTTCTCTGAGCCCTTGGTATTTCTCCAGCTTCTCGTGTTCCTTCTTCCTGATATTGCTGTCATTCGGAACCGCTACATCGATCACTACGGCCGTCTTCTTCTGTTTGTCTACCACCACTATGTCCGGTTGGTTAGCCACCACCATTTTGTCCGTCTGTATCTGGAAGTCCCACAGGATCTTAGCTCGGTCATTCTCCACCACCCTTGGGGGAATCTCCCATTTTGACCTCGGGACTTCCAGGTTATACTCCGCACAGATGTTCCTGTACACTATGCCGGCCACTTGGTTATGGCGTTCCATGTATGCCTTGCCTGCTAGCATCTTGCACCCTGCTGTTATGTGCTGGATTGTCTCTGGGGCATCTTTACACAGCCTGCACCTGGGGTCTTGCCTGGTGTGATAGACCCCAGCCTCTATGGATCTTGTGCTCAGAGCTTGTTCTTGTGCTGCCATGATTAGTGCCTCTGTGCTGTCTTTCAGTCCAGCTTTGTCCAGCCACTGGTAGGATTTCTGGATATCAGCCACCTCCTCTATCTGCCGGTGGTACATACCGTGCAGGGCTCTGTCCTTCCATGATGGTTCCTCGTCTCCCTCCTCTTTCTTGGGTTTTTGCTGCCTGAGGTATTCACTGAGCACTCGGTCAGTTGGGGCCATCTTCCCAATGTATTCTTGGATGTTCGTTGTCTCATCCTGGACTGTGGTGCTGACACTCACCAGTCCCCGGCCCCCTTCCTTCCGCTTAGCGTACAGCCTCAGGGTGCTGGACTTGGGGTGAAACCCTCCATGCATGGTAAGGAGCTTTCTTGTCTTTATGTCAGTGGCTTCTATCTCCTCCTTTGGCCAGCCTATTACCCCAGCAGGGTACCTGATCACGGGCAGGGCGTACGTGTTGATGGCCCGGATCTTGTTCTTACCATTCAGCTGACTCCTCAGGACTTGCCTGACCCTCTGCAGGTACTTGGTGGTTGCAGCTTTTCTAGCGGCCTCTTCATGGTTCCCATTCGCCTGCGGGATCCCCAAGTACTTGTAACTGTCCTCTATGTCTGCAATGTTGCCTTCTGGTAGTTCAATCCCCTCAGTTCTGACTACCTTCCCTCTCTTTGTTACCATCCGACTACACTTCTCCAGTCCGAACGACATTCCAATGTCATTGCTGTATAGCCTGGTAGTGTGGATCAGTGAATCGATGTCTCGTTCACTCTTGGCATACAGCTTGATGTCATCCATGTACAGGAGGTGGCTGACAACTGCTCCGTTCCGTAGTCGGTATCCGTAGCCAGTCTTGTTAATGATCTCACTGAGGGGGTTCAGGCCTATGCAGAACAGCAGTGGGGACAGAGCATCTCCTTGGTAGATCCCGCACTTGATGGTGATTTGTGCTATGGGCTTGGAGTTGGCCTCTAGTGTTGTACGCCACATCCCCATTGAGTTCCTGATGAAGGCTCTTAGGGTCCCATTGATCTTGTACAATTCTAGGCATTCCAGTATCCAGCTGTGGGGCATTGAGTCATAGGCCTTCTTGTAATCAATCCAGGCAGTGCACAGGTTGGTCAGTCTGGTCTTGCAGTCTCGGCTGATTGTTCTGTCTACCAGTAGCTGGTGTTTTGCGCCTCTGGTATTCTTGCCAATTCCTTTCTGTGTCCCGCTCATGTATTGACCCATGTGCCTGTTCATCTTAGCCGATATGATGCCTGACAGGAGCTTCCATGTAGTACTGAGGCAGGTTATTGGTCGGTAGTTGGAGGGGACCGGTCCCTTCTTGGGGTCCTTGGGGATCAGGACCGTCCGGCCTTCAGTTAGCCATTCCGGGTGTCTCTCGTTAACTAGCAGCTGGTTCATTTGTGCTGCCAGACGCTCGTGGAGTGCAGTTAGCTTCTTCAGCCAGTAGGCGTGAACCATGTCGGGCCCTGGTGCTGTCCAACTCTTCATACTGGAGACCCTTTCTTGGATATCTGCCACTGTGATGGTTACTGGACCCTGTTCAGGGAGGTCGCTGTGGTCTGCCCTCAGATCCTCTAGCCACTGAGCATTGCCGTTATGGGTTGCATCCTTCTCCCATATGCTCTTCCAGTATTGCTCCGTCTCCAGCCTTGGTGGTGCTGTTCTCTTATTGTTCCCTTGCCACTGAGAGTACACCTTTGCTGGTTCTGTGGAGAACAGCTGGTTTATTCTCCTGCCTTCTATCTCTCTGGTGTACCTCCTCATATATATATATATTAAAAAAGTAGATAAATAGATAAATAAATGAAATCATAAAGTGCAGGCTCAATAGAGTGTGTATAATTAAACATAAAATAAATAAAACTAAGTCTGAGCTGGCTAAATGGGAGTGTTGCATCATATGTTCATTTTTTTCTATCATTCTTTGCAGCGATGCAAAAAACAAACAAAAAAATGCTTGCATTGCTTTTCTGTAAGCTGCAGTATAAAAATGTGGCACATTTTGTGCAATCAGTGATGCTGTATGTTTACATGAGATTTTCTGAGAGCTTCAAAAATCCCCACAGCACAAGCTAACAATAGCTGCTGTATCACAAGACCTCTCAGAGGTATTTGTGTATTGTAGCATGAGGAAGATAAAAATAGTGCTGCATGCCTCTGCTTTTCTCCATCTATCGCTCTCTGCTAGTGAAAATGGTAATCTAAATGCCCCACCACAGATTGCAGAAACTTGGGAGCAAGCTGTGGTTATGCCTGAAACGAACATGGATAAAGAAGCGGGAAAAGAGGGGGGGGGGACATTAACTCTGCTAAAGATGGTCCAGCTATTGGAAAAGACATTAACTCCACAGAAATCAAATGGCACTAATCCATGAAAAGGCATAATGTTGGCTCACACACACACTAACTCATGACCTCAGTGAAAAAACCTTTAGAGGGTTCTACTATACTTTTCCTTGCTCGGTCGCATACATATACTGTTATAGGACCTAAAGTTGATATTCCACATGGATAAAGGTTAAAATGAGGTCTTTGTAATGAGCTCTAAGCATCATTTTTCTATTCTAGGCTCTTGGTGTCTTGATGCCTGCTCTGCGGTGTCCCTGAGAGTAGATATCCCTAACATAGTTATCTCTGGCACACCTCTGGCTGTGAGTGCAGCAGCCCTACTCATCCAGCCTTTTGTTTGCGAGGGGCTTTCAATCAGAATAAAGAAGGCTTAAAGGAAGGTGTACCTTCCTCAACTCACTAAACCTCAGTGCCCCCTTGAGGACTTTTGGAGGGCACCCTGTCTAACTTAATCCCCTTTTTCTTTAGCACAATGACCATGTGTTTGGTTGATCTAAGCACTTTTGTCCCACATCCCATCAGGTCTGTCCTGTATGCCTGTCCTGCCACCACGTCGGGGTTCCTTCTATGTGGAAGGTGGAACAGGTGTGTCGATCGGGAGTGCTTTGGCCTTTTGGTGCAGAGATGGATACCAGCTGGTTGGCAGCGACAAAATCTACTGCCATGTCAGGAATGGTAAAGCGCAGTGGAGCAACTACCTGCCTGTCTGTGAAGGTGTGTAGATTTAAGTATGGAAAACCTAAAACTTAAATACATTAGCCCAAAGATTTCTCTCCTGCATTTACTTTTTTTTAGTTTTCACCATTCAAACTTCTACTTTTATAAAAGAAAGAAAAAAAAGACTCATTGACAGTACACAGTTCTTTTGTGTGCTCAGGGAACAAGTCTAACTGTTCCTCTCAACATGCAAGCAATCAAAGCAAAGAGGAAAGAAGAGAGAACCTGAAGAGTCATTTCTGCTCTCCCAACAGCTATCCCCAGGCCGGAGGACCGTGGACTGAGAGTGGCTGTGCTGGCCTCAGTTGTTAGTGGCATTGTCATCCTCGCCATGTCCCTGTCCTTTCTCATCTGCTGTCTGCAGGAGCGATCCAGCCGGGACCGTTCCAAGAAAGATGGACGGATCAGGTAGGAATGGGGATGGCGGTGCGGAGTTATGTTGGTATCAAACTCTCAAAAACTGATAAATCTCTCCTGTGACCTCGTCAGACGCAGAGACAAGCGCTCCGCCCGTCGCAGCGAGTGCTGGCTGGAGAGAGAGGAGGGCGAATGGGAAGCCTTCCCTCCACCTAAGATCTTCCACCTGTCCCAGAGGATGAACCCCCGTCTTGCTCCAGACAGCCCGCTCTACCTGACGGGAGGCCTCAGTGGATACGAGAACAGAGGATACCAAAGGTAACCTGGCAACATTCACAGGAACCAAACACACAGAAAATCTTTTTTAAAAGTCACTAAAAACAAAATAAACTCAACATTTCTCCCAAATTGTGCCGAGACAAATATAGTAAGTAAGAAGGTTTACACCTTAGACCTTTATTTTGGATACATGCGACTGATACAAGTAAATTGAACATGCCTGTATTGTGTTATACATGTAAAAAAAAAAAAAAGGGAAATGAATCATGATCATTTGGAACCAGACCAAGACCACTTCCTCTTGAGGGTCCTGGTGGGGTTGTTTTGATCTGCACTTGAGAGCAATTACGGTGTGAAAACACTCACTAACGGTTCTGTGTAACAACCATCTGCTGAGTCAAGTTAAACTTGGGTTATTTTATAGTTGTAGCATTTCTATAATTCCTGACATGTTTCAATAAACCAGTTGTTTGTTTCGATCTGTACTTTAATCTAATCTTGAAGTGAAGCCTTAGCCTAACGTGGATACATTTCATATGAGTTCTCTTGTTTGTAATAACAGATGGCTTATTGTGCTTCTGTCTTTCAGGAGTCAGGAGAGTCTGCTGAAGGCCTCCATGCCCGGGCTCTACCGCTCCGAGTCTCAGCTTTACCCACATGTTGTCCTGCAGAGGGTCCCAACGCCGACTGCACCGTCCGCTCCGACTGCTCCCTCGGCTCCTCTCTACCTTCACCTCCCTGACTCCTCTTCTGCCGCTTCCTCTCCCGCCCACACCATCCCCCACAGCCAGCCACACGGCATGCCACAGTACCCCACCCCAACATATCCTCCAAAACCCAATGTAGTGCCAAACTACCACCACCCAACACCGGCGCCCATCTATCCCAACCCCAATCCAACACCACAGAGGCCATGGCAGTAAGCTACGTACTTCCGCTTCCATTTTTTCTGGGCGCTGTGGTGCTCCTACTGAAGAACGGGCATGTTCAGAGACACATGAAGTCTTTTTACTCTTTCTTATCCCAGTTTTCTCCCACAGAGGTCTGCCAGTGCCAATAATCTAAAGCAGACATGTAGAAATGGACATGCAGCCAGCGTAGAAGCTCCCCTTTGTTGTGCATGCTTGATGGACTTCTCAGTTTGGACTGAGCGGGAACCTAACAACTTTTTTCCCCTTGATTCTCACTCAGATGAAGCTATGTTACCAGCAGGGGGAGACTGGTGGAGAAAACCCTGCTTTTGTTTAACAACCACCAGATCGTCATTACTGAAACCCGATGTAGCCTAGCAACAAAGGGACACAAAGAGTTGTTATTTAGATTCCACTAATTTTGTTCATTGAAGGAAGACTTTGTTTAGGCAGCTCTCAGAAATGTACATTTTAATAGCTAACTGTTTAGAAATAATCAGCCATCATCGCACATATTATTCTCTTGAGCTAAATAAATTGACAAATATATATTTTTTGACATATCTTCTTGGAATCATACCCATCTTTTTACCAGAGCCATGTGTGATGTAATGAAAGCAGCTCTTGTTAATACACTGAGGTATTTTCCCACAATGAATGGGTAAAACACAGTAATGAGGGCTTTTATTGGCAGCAAGCGCCGTTGTAGCAACCACTGAGCAAAGCCAGCTTGTGTGGATTTAACAGCACACTGGCTATTGTTAATTCACATATTCTTTCTTTCAACACTGTTAACTACTTTTAACTTTTTCTTCTGTCTGTGTCTGTTTATGTTTCCTTCTTGCAGCTATTTGTGTAGTACAATAAGAAAATTAATAAGAAAAGCTTTAGTGATCAGCACTGTGGCTGGTGAAACATTCCAGCGTGGTTATTCTGGGGACGCTTGTGGGTTATAATAAAAAAAAAAAAATCATCACGTTATAATTAATTCTATGACAACATATTTAATTTTATGAAGATCTTTTGTGCAATGTTAGTGAAACATGAGGAAGTCAGGCACACTGAGTCTGCAGTGGGTGGAGATGCTAAACCTTTATTGTTCCTTTGAACTGTTTAAATGCATTTAAATCATAAACTGTGCAAGGCCCATTTACTTTTATTTTTAATAGAACACTAATAAATCTGCACTTTAACCCTTTTTTAAATGGCTAGTCTTTTACTGTAAACTATTTGTATAACAACAGGACTGCCATAAATGCTGAATAAAGAGAGTTCAATATGTTCAGTATGTGTTTTAAGAGTTTTTCAAAAGGAATGCATGGAGAGATGATTACAGACCCAATTCATCACTGTGTCCGGGCAGCTGAAAATGACAAGCTGGCCTACATTTTCAGCATGTTTTTCACATTCAGCAAATCACAACAGTTTCCTCAAGACACTTTATGTTGTAAGGTTAAGACCTCACAATAATAGAGAGAAAAAACCCAACAATTAAAAAACCCCTATAAGCAACACTCTGTGACAGTGGGAAGAAAATCTCCCCTTTAACAGGAAGAAACCTCCCATAGAACCAGGATCTGGGAGGGGCAGCCACCTGCCACGACTAACGATAACTGGGGATCTCTGATGACATCATGAAATCTGGTACATCGCTCATACCATCTTCCCAACCTTGGGTGTTTTTGGAGGAAAGGAAACCCTGTCTGTCTCAAAGGTAAAGGCAAAGGTAAAAGTTTACATAGCCACAAGTCCACTAACTGGACATTTGATTGCAACTAATGCAAGACCAAGATTATTACACCGCCCGGGCTTTTGTGTCAACACGATGAAGTGTGACTTAGGTTAGGACATCATGTAAAATCCAACCCCAGAATCTACTTCACTACATTCAGATATCTGTAACAGCTTTACAGAGCTGGCACATGGTGCAACGTGGCTCATACTTTCTGAGGTAAAAACAAGGTCTATGACTCAATCACAACCTTAGCACTCACAAACTTAAAGATTTTGAGCTTATTCCATCAACTAAGCTTTAAGCTCACAAGACCCTTAGACCTCAGGGCTGTCCTGCTGTCAAAATGTCCAAGAGCATGGGGACATTTTCCCAGATATTAAGTGCTTTTTATACACTCCTTCCAAAAGTCTGCATTTATATAGACTTTGCACAAGGGAATTACCCACAGCATAGAAGACTGTGATGTTTAACGCAAAGTTGCTATGGAAACCCTTGCATTTAGAAACTAAAAAGAAGTAGCTGTTTCCCTAAAGGCTTTGGCGATGAAGAAAGTTCCAAATCTGCAAAAACACAAAGTATGTTTTGACACTGTTAGAAACTACAGTCACATTGCTACTTATACCGTTTACATTCTACTTATGCACAGCAAAGTTTCAAAGTGTCCTAACAGGTGATATTAATTAGGCCTAAAAGTGTTTTGTCCCTTGGCGCCCTAAAACATACTAAAGTGGGTATGTCATGTAATCCATGTACATCCAGCTAATTTAAGAATACTTACCAGGAGAGAGACATCAAATTTTTCCAAGTGTACCATAAAAAGAAGACTTTAAGAGAGCAAGCAGAGAGAGTTCACCACAAGATCAGCCCATACCAGAGGTTGATCTTATAGAAGATCAACCTATACCTATACCATATGAAAAGAGGAATGTCTGCTGAAAAAATGTAACAACTGCAATCCAGTGTTTTTGTTTAAAGCCTCAATTTAAAGCAGAGTCTTAGCTTTGGTTGTGTTGTGGTTATTATATTTTATATTATATTATATTATCCATCCATCCATTCGCTTATCCTTTTTCAGGGTCGCGGGGGGCGCTGGAGCTTATCCCAGCTGTCATAGGGCGAGAGGCGGGGAACACCCTGGACAGGTCGCCAGTCTGTCGCAGGGCCAACACACAGGGACAGACAACCATTCGCACTCACATTCACTCGCACATTCAAACCTAGTGACAATTTGGATTATCCAATCAACCTATCCCCACAAGCTGCATGTCTTTGGACGGTGGGAGGAAGCCGGAGTACCCGGAGAGAACCCACGCAAACACGGGGAGAACATGCAAACTCCACACAGAAAGACCCCGGCCTGATGGTGGAATTGAACTCAGGACCTTCTTGCTGTGCGGCAACAGTGCTAACCACCGTGCCACCGTGATAAATACATTTTTATATTATATTATATTATATTATATTATATTATATTATATTATATTATGTTATATTATGTTATATTATGTTATATTATATAAATCTATTGCAGAGATGAACATAAAAAATGAACCAAAACTAGCTATATTGTAATCTAAGGTTATCTTGAAGTTTAGGCATTGACAGAAAAAAATAGTTGCCATTTATAAGAATCCCAGTGTTAAAGGAAGCAGGCTTCTTGTGTCCGATGTTCATATTGAACTGAACCAAGGTTGAACATATCTAAATCTGCTCCTGTAAGCCAAAACTGCTCCTAATAGTATAATATTAATGATTATCTGCTTTTGTTCTGAGACAACATCTATATGTCACACAAAAATTTTAAATTTTTTCTAATAGTTCATTTCAATTTGGTGCCAGTTGTCTCCTACACAGCATACGTTAATAATGTTGTTGGTAATTAATATTTTTATAAGTAGTAGTTGACATGTTATATAATTAAATGTTATACATAACTGTAAATTAATGTGTTACATAAAAATTTCTCTATATTAAAAATAAAAGCTTTTCTTAAAAATGGAGCATAATTTTTCATTTTCACGTCCTCTTTTCCTTATTGGTTGTTTTCTTCGTTGTTTGCTTCCTCTTCTTTGTAAAGCAATTATTTTAAATGTCTAATGGAATAACTCTATGGATAACATGACATCATTATCTGTGTTGTTTGTGAGATTTGACTCCTTTTGTAAGTGGTTGTATATTAATATTATTTTAAAAATGAATTAAATAGTTCACTGTCTTCACCATATTGGCAAATTCATGCTTTAAAAACTTTCAAGCATGGATGTAATTACTGTGCGAAAACCATTTTGGCACTGGTATCAAATAAAGACATTAATTTTAAAATGAAAAAAACTGTTGGGACAATTACTTAAAAATGCTCTTTTACTGACAAAGTCTTCCCCCTCGGCTCTGTTACAGCAGATACAATGACAACAGTTATCACATACAAACATCAGACACTTTGTCTTTGATAGCAGGGCATGTTCATCATGCTTCAGTGTCCATTTCACATGGCACAGATGGCAAAAGTATGTGGTGAGTTTTCCTTGTAAAGCCAAAAAGAGCGTCTTACTCATGACTTCCAACTGAACCCCGTCAGATGCGACATGCATTCAAGGCAACAGAGTCACATTATACTTTCAAGATTTGAGGAACCAGTGGTATAACCAGACTCTACATGAGCTATACTGAGGCCAGTCACTGCAAATTAAACTAAAATTCACCTTTACTTTCACTCTTGTAACCTCAGAGTAAGCTCGGTAACGACTGTGGCTACAGCTCTTGCTCAAATCTAAACGTCCGCTTGCATTCTGACCTCTGACAGCTAATGACAGTATATCTGAGCTACCTACAATGTTGAGATTATTCACGAGTGGCTCTACTACACAAATATCACAGCTCATTTCTATGCTGATATTCTGGGGCCAAAACAAAGGAAATCTGTCCTCAGAGTCCTTTGGCTCCTCAAAGGAGTTCATTGTACAAGAGATCACGTTAGCATCATGTTAGAACGTCTCTGTTAACGGGCAAACACTACAGCCTGACTTCAACTTCATCCTTTAGTGTTAATTCATGATAGAAACATAGATTTTACCAGCTTTATGTTACATACTGAATATAAACACCCTTGCATTTTGTTTTCTTTGTGTTCTCTTTTACTTAATCTATGGATTTTTACAAGGAGGCCGTAATCACATTTCTCTAAACTGTAAATACATGACTGTGATTTGTAAAGTCACACTTCCACATGATATTCTTGCCATACAACTTTGTTTTGTGTGGTTAAACTGTTAAATGTGAAGCTGATTTATTACTAGGGTTTAGCTTCTTCCTGTTAAATGAGAAACCAGGTGGTCAGACATATGTAAGAAATTTATAAAGACTACAGAGTCTACCATTCCTACCATTCATTCAGCAATCAGAACTGTAAACAGTATTCAATATTCAAGTATTTATTTTAATAAAAACAGTCCTGAAGTAAAGCGTTCTCCTTGAAACACATTCCCTTCGTAGGTCCTCGTAGCATTAGCGATCCTTGCTAGTAGCCCCATTGCTAGCTAAATGTCAAAGTTGGAATCTGTGTGTTGATTGTGCTAGATAATAACATGAAACCTTTTAACCACATTATTGTTATAATTCTTTGATTGTCTCTAAGTGTAAACCAAGCATCTTTGCTCATGTGGTCTGATTAGGTGACAAAAGTGCTCGGCTAGCTCAGTAGAAGCAAAAATCAGACACACTTCTGGATCATTTGTGTATACAAATGATTAGGAATGAACACAATTTCTTTTAAATAATACAGTACGTGTGATTCAAGCGCTGGGTGTCTTTGGCAATCTCGCAATTCTGATAGTCCATTATCAAATACAGCCCATGATCTGCATGTCCCCAGCAGTGTCTGTTGTCTAGTGTCTAGTTTGTGTTGTTTTCTTCACCCCATTACTGCCACTACAGGTTTGTGAAGTGCGATGGAGAATGAAGAATTCACAAAATACTTAAATAATACTAATTAAGCAGTAGGGGTTTGTTTTATAGAGAAACTACAAGGTGATTAACTTTTTTTCTCCTGCAATTACGATCTTACAAAAATTTGGCATTTGTGAATCACTGCAGAATTTTAGGTAACAGTATTTATATGTGACACAGTGTTTTTAACTCACCCCACACTGCGTGGCTGTGCTGGGCATGTCCAAAATGAAAATTAGCTGAACCAGTAGTGGTTGTTCAAGGACTGAGGTGCCCTGATTTGTACATATTTAGCTGCAGTTTTTAATCAAGGAGCTAAAACGGACACATTCTTTTTAACCTTCTTCAGCAATTTACTCATCAGTTTTTTCTTTTTTCTTTTTTTTTTTACTTTTACTTAAAATGTGTCTGATGGGAATCTTTAACATACGATAAAAAAATTGAACAATCAGACAATGTATGAAAAACAAGTCATTCCTAAAACTGTACCAAAGGTTCCACAAATGTCAGTGTTTGAGGTTTCTGTAGCAGCACTGCACATTACAGGACTTCTATGCTCCTTCAGACCTTGGTGGCCTTGGTGACTAAGGGCAGCAGAGCAAATAGATTTCCCTGCTGTTGAAGGTCTCGTCTCCAACCCCTATTCAGGATGCACAAGTGTTACTAAGGAAGACACTGTATCACCGCAGGCTCCAAGGGATCTTCAACCAGACCTTCTTTCAAGCAAAAACGAAGTACCCGCAGGCTAATCTCAGTCACAACACTTCCTGTACACTTCCTGTTCAGCGGTCCTCAAGTCTGACATGTTGTGACTTTTGGTACAAGTCCTGTAAGTTCAATTGTGCAAGGCCAGTTCAGGTATCAGGCAGATCAGAATTAACTGAACTGCCTAGTTCTCAGCTGTGAGAGAGAGCGAGGCCAAGAGTCTGAGCACCCTCTAGAAAGGCCAGTGTAAATCCTCCAACTCCCCTGATTGACCCATGTTCACGTCCGTCTCCAGCAAGCTCATGATGACCGCCATGGCAGCCTCGTCGCTGCTGAAGCTGCTCAGGCCTGGCACCACCATGCTGTCCAGGTCCAGCTGGGCGGGCTCGCCTGAGTGAAACACGAGCAAAACAAAAAATGAGATCTGAGAAAAAAATAACACCTTTAACAGTGTCCGGTAAGCGGAAAAGAACAGAGTGACGTCAAGTCAAGCAGCCGGAGCCTGAGCTTCAGCAGTGATGGGCTGGAAATGTTCCTACAGTACAACTGCTGTGGGAAACAATATTTGCTGTCTGGACTGGTTTACGCTGCTGTTGTCTTTAAAAATGAAAAAAACAACAACAACAATCTAGCACATGGCTCTGTGTCCAGCTTTTATTTATTTTATGTACTTTTATGTGCCAAAGCATCTCTAAGCAACGCTAACATAATTTAATAAGTGATGTAAGTAACATAATGCATAGCTTTAAAATAATAATAATGAATAATATGTTACTCTTTTTGAATAATGACCAAAAATCTCATCAATAATTTTAGTTTGCTCATTTTTGCTAATTAAAATGCTCATTTTAAAGTAGCATTTTACCATTAGCTTGTGGGAGCTGCTAGGTTAGCTGGTTTCAGTTAGCTTCTTTTGCTTTGGCAAAGTTACAGAAGACACTGGCTTCAGCTTCACTGCTTTAGCATCCTTTTTTATTCTAAGGAAAGACAGAGGCAAAATCATTGGGAAGTGAAGTGATGAAGCTTCAGTTCAGAAACTGTTACATTTTTTAAATGTGTCACTCACTGACTTTACCTCAGTTTTGTGCATGTGTATACAGTATATTCTGCTTTTATGAAGTTTATCCATAAACTGCTGTTGTATTGCCTAAATTTGGATTGCTTGCTTACATCTTTTCTTGGCCTGCAGCTGTGAAATCACGAGTGGGATGCACACCATAAACAGCCGAGGTATTTACTAATACAAAATATAAAGTGGTGCTCAGTTACTCTCGTCCTTCACTGCAGACTGCAGTACAGGAAAAAGAAAAGACAGAAACTGTTAACAGAGTGTATTTGTGATGGTCTTGCTGGCAGTACCTGCGCTTTCAGAAGTTGAGCTGCTCGTCCCTGCTGCCGTCCTTGAGTCAGACTGGGACTGGGACTGTGATGAACTGCCTGCTGCGTCCTCCCTGCAGGATGCCTGCAACAAGCCATTATACATTAAAACAGCGTGCAGGACCCTGCGGTTCACCTTTCTCCACTGAAGTGTGTAATTAAACTCAGGAAAACAAGCTGCTTTCCTCTTTCTCACACACATCTCCTCCTACATTTGAAGAGTTTCTTGTCTACGGGGATGATGATACACCTTGTGAGGATGCTGTGGTGGAAGTACAGTTCAGAGCTTTGCATTATATAAAGTAATGGCATACTGACAAATCTTGATACTTTAGATAATTATAAAAGTGTTATTGTGAATTCAATCACAATATCGGACCTCCCCATGTCACCATCCAGCCATCTATTCATCCATTTTACAAACTGCTTATTGAATTTAGGCCCACTTTAGGCCACTAAGTGGCCAAGCATGCAGGTTTATTTACTCTGAGAGAAATGCTGAAGTTGCCAGAGGAAGCACAGCGAGTACGTCCAAACTCCATACTCAAAGGCCTTAGCCAACCACGAGGTTCAAACCAGGAACCTTCCTGCTGTAAGGTGGCCCCCATTAAAATGGCATGTTTATCCAAATTTCCATAAAATGATCAACCAGAATGAGAAATACTCCTAATGTTTCACCGGAAAACGAATCGCACCATTCCTCCAAATCCAAACAGTAAAGATTCAGGATTTCAAAAAAAAAGTGCCAGAAGTTCAAAAAAGGGCAAAAACTATAAACTAAAGGATGAAATATTATGAATAAATTAACCCCCAGCAGCACACCAAGCAAACTGATTCCAGTTGGTGCTTCATGGTTACTGTTAGTAACAGTGGGGAAGTTGCCTGTCCTATTATTTAGGTCACTCACACTCCTGCTGGTTTGTGGGGACACCAGTGGACATTTCTCCTGGGCTGGGCCAAACGGACTCGAAGCTCCGCTTGATGGAGATGAGTTCACCCTGTCAAAAAAATTATAAAACATTGGGTCTTGATGCATGCTCAATCATCCAGGTAAGTAAAACACTGGATTTATCACAAACGGGGTTTCAGTGTTATTCTGGATGTTTTTGTACCAAATGTTCAGATTTATTGGAGCATCTATCAGAAAATATGACGCCTTTCTACGAAGAAAAGCAACATGATTTTAAATTCATCAAGCCTTGACAAACAGAGAGTTGACAGACTGTACCTGTAGGAGTCGATGAGCTCATTTGCGATTTGGGTCCCAATGCTGCCAGCGTAGATCATTGTGCCGGTGCCACTGGAGAAGCCGGGAATTACTGGTATTTGCTTTATGTCGTCTTTTAAGGCAGGAGGACAAAAAAAAGCTCAGACAAAAAAGACACATGACAGCACGGTGAATACACGGCTCTGTGTGCATCTCTTACCCTGGAGTGCCTTTGAGCTGCCTGCCTCCTCCTCATCTTTTGTGTGACCGGGCCCCCTGTTGGTGCAATGGAGTATTTTAACTGCTTCATCCAGAACAGAGTTGTATTAAAAGCTTTACTACGGCAGCACGGTGCATATGAAAGAGCAACAATAAAGTTGAAACGACAGCAATTGGTACTTACGAAATAACCCTATTTAAAGACACGATAAACTCAACTTCTTTGGTCCATGGATTTGTGAAACTAAACCACTGACTTTGGAGGGAAACGTAGGAGCCGTATTTTGTTTTAAACTTGTAGCACTGTGTCTCAATCTTCTCTTTGCTTCGAAGCACTGCCAAGAGATTTGACACATGTCATCACAAAGCAAAGTGAAAAAAGTCACTACAAGCGCTTTCCTTTTCTTTTCCTTCTGACCTGAAGACAAACTGAGCTACAGTTATTTTAGCATAGATTCAGTTTGGCATCAGTTGTGGCTTTGCTAATTACCTTGCCTGTGCTTTCCTGCAAGGTGCTGCAGGTCATCTTGGTGAAAGTACTCATAGCAGGATGTGCCGAGAACTTCCTGCGGCAAATAACCAATGACGGTTGTGGCTCTGAGGGAAAAAAAGAGAGGAAAAAGATGGAGTTTAGTGATTCTGGTCTTGCTTCTTTCACTGCCTCTCAGGATTGTGCCAATTAAAAATAGTAGAGGGAAATGGAACCAAAGCAAATACAGAATAGATAACACTTCACAAAAAGGGACACGAAAATTTGCTTAGTCACCTGCAAACAAACAAAGAACGAATCAGGAGCAATCTGATCGCTAACAAAGTTGTTCGTTAGGACTAGAGCTTATAGATTGCTCTATTTAATTATTAGCTACTGTATTTTGCAGTCTAGTGGTATCAGCAATATCCGATAAATTAACATTTTAAAAAGGAGAAATAGGAAAAAAAACAACCTTCAGCTATGATATGAATGTTGGCATTACACAGTTTGTCCACCAGAGGGCACTGTGCCACTTCCCTGTTGCCAAGATGTGTTTCAAATACTACAAATCCAGCGATCAACTGATCGGATCAGAGCTGGACAGAGTGTGGATGAATGTTAGGGGAATGTTATGTTTCGTACATCTGGGCGGAAAAAAAAAAGCAACCTATTAAATTCCTCAATCACCTATAACCAATATAGGCACTGGTCTTAAAAATCCTTTATTGGACAGGCTGTAGTTAATACTTTCCTAATAGCTCCAGATCCAAACCCTGCACAAAACCCCTCCACTAACTATTTATTCATTAGCATGTTCCTCTTTCTATGCTGCCAAAAAGAGTCATGATTCATAGTTACTGTGGAGGATCTACTGTAACAGCACACAACTTAAACATTACTCAAAAATTACCAACTACTTTTGTATTCCAGGGTAACAATGCAGTTACGCGATGATTGTCTTTACAATTATTGCCTTGTTGAGACTGTAATCATCATATTTAGATACTCATATTCAGTTCACCTGTGCCTAAAATTTAGAGCAAGTAAAAGTAAATTAGAAGATAATAGAAAGAAAAGATACGGTTAGACGGAGGTCAACAAAGCATCAGAATAGAAAAATTAAGCAATATGCCTCGAAAATGGACAACAAAACAAATGAAAAACAGAGTAGAGAAACGAGCGTCTGTGTTAGCGTCACAACTGGAAGAAATGGGCTGAATGACATGTGATTACATCCAGAAAAGCTTAAAAAAATAACTGCAGAAAACTGGGTTACAGTGACGACAGAGACGGGGTGATAGTGGATGAGTGGATGAAGTGGATGTTCAGTGATGAATCACAAATCCACATTAGTGAAGGAGATGATGCTGGAACCTCTGTGTGGTGCTGTTTGTTGGCGATACAGTCCATTTTATCTTACCACAGAGCAAAGACTGTTAAATCCTTTTTTCAGGAAAAACTTAGGGGGCCAATAACCGTCCTGCAAAGCTGATCTGTCACCCACTATCTGAGAAAAGACTAACTGTGATTCTGGTCATGACTTTTCCTTTGCTTCATGTCTAAAAAATGCTATTAATAATGTCATTTAATGTATGTTTCATGAAACCAAAATATTCAGCCATTAAACACAAATGGGTTTATGTCATATTTGTGGATGGTTTATTTGCTACATTGCAAATAAATCTGACTGAAATTGATTGGAATTTTGGATAATATGTAATAAATAAATGGTTACATTTTGATCAGGAAGGCTAATGAAGAAACAGGGAGATTAGCTTCCAGACAGTTATGAACTAATTCATACTTGACACGCCACTGAAATAGCATATGTTCATTTCATTCAAAAACAGTCGCTTTAAGCTCCTTTAAGTACGATTAGGATCCTACGATAATACAGAGAAAACCTCAACAGTCACACAACCCCATATGAGCAAAAACTTGGTGACAGCAGGAAGGAAAAACTCCCTTTTAAGAGGAAGAAACCTCCAGCAGAATCAGGCTCAGGGAGGGGCAGCCATCTGGTTGGGGGTGAGAGGAGGTAGGAAGACAGATCAAAGACACACTGTGGAAGAGAGCCAAGCCAGAGTAATTAATAATAGTAATTAGTAATAACTAATGATTAGATGGTGTATAAACATATACAGTAAAAAGAAGAAGCAGTCAGTGCCTCACAGGCACAGCAGTCTAGGCCTATTGTAACATAACTAAGCAAGGGTCACCTGATCCAGTCTGAACTATAGTTTTAAGTCTAATCTTGAAAGGAGAGACAGTGTCTGTCTTCTGAATCCAAACTAGGAGCTGGTGTCACAGAAGAGAGGCCTGACAGCTGAAAGCTAGGGTACTTTTAAATACTCTAGTAAGTATTCAAGTAAGCCAGCAGTCAGTCAAGGCTCTGCCAGGGTGATATGGTACTTTGAAGTAGATGTTGGCTTGTTTTATAGTAAGTATTCATTAAGGCATTCCTGATTCGTTCTTCGGCAACTAAGAAAGTTTTCACCTCCCTTATCATAAAGTGTTAGCATAGTATAAATAAGCCTCTCATGTAACATTCATCAGTCACACACATGGGTAATTCATTTAATAAAGTGATTCACTATACTTGTGTTGTGAAATTACTTCCCAAAAAATGAGAAGAGATTTTCACGTGATGCCCTCAAGATGCTCAGGTCTTTCTGAGAAACAACGGCAGACACAGAAATGATTATCTCCACTGACAGTCCGACCGACAAATCTCACACTGCTGCGCTCAGAGGCCTCCACACCACGCAACGCCTCTGCCATTCTTTTCTCAGCAGAACTGCGTGCGCACAACAAATCCATGACTCACGGCGGAAAGATACATGGTGCACATGAATGTAGTTAGAAAGGGGAAACTCACTGTTGATCTACAAAAGTGAACTTGCCGTCAATCGCACAGCGAGTGACGAACTCAGTGGGCTTGACGTTGATGTCTTTGGAAGGCTGATGGGACGCGTGAGAGTAGAGGCGGCACATGGTCACCAGGCACGTCAGGGTCGAGCTTTCCTTGTCGGCGTCGGCCTCCAGCGAGTCCAGCTGGCTGCTCGGCCAGCTCCGCATGTACCCGGTGCAGTGCAGTGTGCAGAATCTGTAAGTGTCTGCAGGTAGAAAACAAGTCGTGTGTATGATATAATATCCTTTCTAGTATTGTTAGATTGTGTTTTGGGTGAACTGTGTATATTTAGTGGCACAGAACATAAAATCAGACCTGGTTTCAACAGTCCAGCTTATTTTTCAGGCAACATGAGGAAGCAGCTACTCCTTCAAACGTCACTCCATGTTAGATAAAAACAACATGCTTTAATTCACAGCTGCCGTTACAGCTTACCTGAAGACAAAAATCTACAGGTATTGTTTAAGTTTCAACACGTGGGTTCATATTTGTTTAAGCTTTTTACAGAAAACCAGAAACTGGGTTGGCCAGTTCCTCTGGTTTCAGACAGTAAGCCTGTCAAAGAGAGGTTTGACTTCTGAATTTCTCATGTGGATTCTTTTAAACAAGAAAAAGCAAACATGAGAACAGTGCTTAACAGTGTAACTCACAGTCATGTGAACAAGAAATCCTCCCGTCTCCTTTTCATATCAAAGGTTTTATGTATCAGGATATGATTTTAAAAAATCACCAGATCTCAACCCAACTTAAATGCTGTGGCTGTGCATAAACAAATGCCTGCAAACTTCAGTAAACTAAAGTAATGTTAGAAACAAGAGTGCGCCAGAATTCCTCCACAACAATGTGAGACGTGGATGAAGTCACACAGAAAACCATTGGCTGCTAAAAGTGCTTCTACAAGCTGCTGAATCACAGAGTGTGTTTCCTTTTCCACACACTGCTTCGGCAACCAATAAAGAGCGAATGGGCTTTTTTGCATTATGTGCTGATATATAAAACCACAAAAGTTAAAGAGGGTGTGCTTTCCTCTTCACATGACTGCCTGTGTTTCAGTAATATTGGTACATAAACCAAATCCATGTCACTCAGGAATAAGATACAGCACATCAGAGTTGTATACACTTAAAATAAAGCAGGAGTGAAAGTGAGCCCTGCCTCTCACCTTATGACAGCTGTGATGTGCTTCAGGATCTTCATGATAGTAAATCAGATTGTCAGTTAAGAAAATAGATTGATGGATAAATAATGCTACTAAATAACATTAAAATATTCCTAATTATTTTAGAATGTAAGTGGGAAAATCATACTGAAGCCTACAATGTACTGTAGACTGTAACGCAGCGGTCCCCAACCTTTTTTGCACCACAGACCGATTTATGTCCAAAAATATTTTCACAGACCGGCCTTTAAGGTGTCGCAGATATATACAGATATATACAACAAAACAAAAGAGGCCGGAGGACCGCTGCTGTAACGGACTGTAAGGCAGTTGCTTGGTTTTTCCACTGAGTGGTACCAAAGCTTCATTTTCTGCTGCACAGTTAGCAGAGTTTGACCAGCTACTAATTTGGTGATTACACAATGGCTAGCAGTGACCTACTTACTGTGCAAAACAACATGTTTTAAATTGTGGCATCTAAGACTAGAAAAAAAAAGTCTTTATGCAGTCATGTTTGTTTCTTTATTTAAGTCACTGTTGATGTGAAAACATACAAGTATCTAGAGAATTAGTAGCTTAATAAGCAGCTCCATAGAACAAGAGAAAATGTGAAGAGAAAAGCCACTCTCATCCACTCTCCACCAAATTTTAATAAGATAATTTCTTTAGTTCCCCAACATGCAAACTAGACAGGGCAAAAACACTAAGTTCACTCCATGTGCTTGATTTCCTATATATATGGAACCATGAAGAGGCCGCTAGAAAAGCTGCAACCACCAAGTACCTGCAGAGGGTCAGGCAAGTCCTGAGGAGTCAGCTGAATGGTAAGAACAAGATCCGGGCCATCAACACGTACGCCCTGCCCGTGATCAGGTACCCTGCTGGGGTAATAGGCTGGCCAAAGGAGGAGATAGAAGCCACTGACATAAAGACAAGAAAGCTCCTTACCATGCATGGAGGGTTTCACCCCAAGTCCAGCACCCTGAGGCTGTACGCTAAGCGGAAGGAAGGGGGCCGGGGACTGGTGAGTGTCAGCACCACAGTCCAGGATGAGACAATGAACATCCAAGAATACATTGGGAAGATGGCCCCAACTGACCGAGTGCTCAGTGAATACCTCAGGCAGCAGAAACCCAAGAAAGAGGAGGGAGACGAGGAACCATCATGGAAGGACAGAGCCCTGCACGGTATGTACCACCGGCAGATAGAGGAGGTGGCTGATATCCAGAAATCCTACCAGTGGCTGGACAAAGCTGGACTGAAAGACAGCACAGAGGCACTAATCATGGCAGCACAAGAACAAGCTCTGAGCACAAGATCCATAGAGGCTGGGGTCTATCACACCAGGCAAGACCCCAGGTGCAGGCTGTGTAAAGATGCCCCAGAGACAATCCAGCACATAACAGCAGGGTGCAAGATGCTAGCAGGCAAGGCATACATGGAACGCCATAACCAAGTGGCCGGCATAGTGTACAGGAACATCTGTGCCGAGTATAACCTAGAAGTCCCGAGGTCAAAATGGGAGATGCCCCCAAGGGTGGTGGAGAATGACCGAGCTAAGATCCTGTGGGACTTCCAGATACAGACGGACAAAATGGTGGTGGCTAACCAACCGGACATAGTGGTGGTAGACAAACAGAAGAAGACGGCCGTAGTGATCGATGTAGCGGTTCCGAATGACAGCAATATCAGGAAGAAGGAACACGAGAAGCTGGAGAAATACCAAGGGCTCAGAGAAGAGCTCGAGAGGATGTGGAGGGTGAAGGTAACGGTGGTCCCCGTGGTAATCGGAGCACTAGGTGCGGTGACTCCCAAGATAGGCGAGTGGCTCCAGCAGATCCCAGGAACAACATCGGAGATCTCTGTCCAGAAGAGCGCAGTCCTGGGAACAGCTAAGATACTGCGCAGGACCCTCAAGCTCCCAGGCCTCTGGTAGAGGACCCGAGCTTGAAGGATAAACCGCCCGCAGGGGCGTGCTGGGTGTTTTTTTTTTTTATATATATGTATATATATATATATATATATATATATATATATATATATATATATATATATATATATATATATATATATATATATATATATATATATATATAACATATCATATATTTTAATTCATTTTATTTTAATATATAATGTTTTTGGTAGGCATCTTCAGACCTCTTCCTCATCTCTTTAGCTCTGCAGGACCAGGACTGAACCTGAGCGTTTATACAAAGTGGAACAGTTTCAGTCTATTCAATAAATAACTCACTCGGGCTGTTTCTCGCAGCTGAATCACCTTAAGCGCTCTCATCAGAGCAGCGCAAGATAAACAAGACACTCCAAAGTAGCTCTGTCTGAAGCTATGAATAGAGCCAGTGTGTGTGTGTGTGTGTCTTCACTGAATCTAAATTCGATAAGCAACAATATTAGACTGGTGCAGTTGCTTGAGCCTTCATGTTTCACCAGCATATTCACAGCACGTCGATTATTAATTGATACTTCATATCTACACGTCGTGCCACCTCCAGACTGAACCCACCTTTCTTTTTTGAAGCTGTAGGCAGCGAGTGTTTGTCCTCGTGTTTCTCTGTCAGTCGACTGTGCTTCATGCGGCAGAAGAAGGATCGCCGAGCTCCGGTGGTTAAGTGGGTCGCTCTGACAGGAGCATCCACCTGGACCTGAACCCCAGCTGCACACAGAAGGACCACATTCGTGACTGGGACACGTAGTGCTTATTCTGTTTTTCTAAACATCATCTCATACAGACTACTGTGCAAAACACTCAAGCCACCACTCATTCCTTTACATTTTCCTAAGAAAATAAATAGCAATTAACTGAAATGTGGAAACTTGCATGAAAATAAAGCATATAAGGCAAAAACAAAGGTTGTTCAGTTCCAACAAGCCTGAAAGTCAATATTTGACATGGCCACCTTTATTCTTCAACACAGCATGAACTCTCTTTTGAAGTCAACCGTCTTTAGTCTTCATGAGCACTTCTCCAGGCTTCTTGATGTTCAAAGCTCTCCTTTAGATGTTGGCTTCCTTTTGTTCCTTTTTCTCTTAGGTTGATCCCATACTGCTTCCATAAAGTCCAGGTTCAGGGGAAGGCAATCCATGACTGATAGCATTTTTGGGCTGTGACCCAGGGTTTTGAGTTTATTTTGTATTTTAGTTTTTCTTATGTTAGATTGCATTAATGTTAAGTTCTTGTGTTGTTATTATTAGTCAGGATTTAGTTGAGTTTCAGTCTAGTTTATGTTATCATCCATGTCTCCTTGTTTATGAGTCTTTTTCTGTTTGTCATGTGTTATCATCTCGTCTGTGTAGGTTCCCCTTGTGTGTCTCTCTCTCGCTCCCTCTCTCTGTATTTTGTGTCAAGCTTGCGTGTCCCAGTTCATGTCTCTCCATGTTTCCATGTTTCTTTGAAAGTCTTGTTTCCATGTTCAGTGTGTTAAGTTTTGCTTCCCCTGTGGCATCATGATTATTTGTGTCAGCTGTGTGTATTTAAGTCCTCTGTCTCCCTCTGTTCATTGCTGGTGTGTCTGTTTTCCCTCCTCTGATTCCAGGTACCTCATGATTCTGTTCAGCTTACGTCATGTTTACTAGTTACTAATAAACATGACGTAAGCTGAGTTACTCCCATACTCCTGCTCAGAATCATGTTCATGTCTCGTTTGTCATAGTTTCCACAGCCTAGCTTTTCCCAGTTTAGGTTTTAATTTAAATTTTGGCCCTGCTCATTTTTGCCTTGTTTTGTAATCATGTTTTTTGGCCAAATAAACATTTTTTGTTAAGATTCAGTACCGTCTCCTTCCATGTCTGCACTTGGGACCACGTCACAAACACACCGGCTGCCCCGCTGTTTCAGTTTTATTGTATGTTTTTCTGTTCAGGTATGCTTTTACTGCACTGACGCCTTTACCATGCTAAACAAAATATAGCAAATTTTAGAAACTGAACCAATCAGATTTTCCTAATCAGACAAAAATCTGGCCTATTCTGTTTTTTTTTTTTATGATTCTTGTCTATATTCATAATTTGATCAGTTATGTCAAGATCTTGTGATCACTTTCTTTATGACATGACAATTAGATACTGTTCATCTGCTGTAGATAGTTTTTTTTGGGCTGGCACTCCTTTATATTGCTTCATATTGTCCACTTGTTTAGTTTTTCTCAGTTTTCTTTTAAGGCACACTGCACACCATGACAGGATATGTGAAATTATGTCAGAGACGCCTAATAATAGCTCTTGGTTGGTGCAAACATACTATTTGATGACTGTTAAATTGTGTTATCATTGCTATTTTTCATAAATTAAAAAAAAAACAACTGAATTTGTGGTTTTTCCTACCCTGTTACTGGCATCAGGGTGCTAGTAACAAAGTGGCTAAAAATACAATTTCCAACTTGACTGATAAGTTGTCTGCATACACACTGTCACTCTGTGTACACCTCACCTAAGCACACTGAGTTCCTTGTTTTGCTTCAACTCAATTTTATTTATATAGTGCAGAATCATAAGAAAAGTCACCTCACTGTGTTTTATATTGTAAGATTAAGACCCTACAAAACTCTAGGTGAGACTCAAACAATGAAGCAACCCCCTATGAACAATCACTTGGTGACAGTGGGAGGAAAAACTCCCTTTTAACTGGAAGAAACCTCCGGCAGAAGCAGGTTTAGGGAACAGCAGCCATGTGCTGCAATCAGTTATAATTGAAGGGAAAACAAAAAAAAGAAACAGAGGAGAAAAGAGACCCAGTGCAAAGGGAGAAAGAAGACAAAAATATAATAACATGCTGCAGTATTGTATAAACAGTGGACACTGAAAAGAGGCGAGTGATGAAGAAGTGCACAGTGCCTATGGGAGCATTTCCAAGGGATGGTTCAGGGTCACCTGACCCAGCTCAAACTATCAGCTTTAGCAAAAAAGAGAGGAACTGTTACTCAAGACCATGTTGAAAAGAAATCACAAGAAAGACTGTCTCCTTGGAAGAAATAAGGAAATGAGGTGTGGCTCAAGACATTTGCACAATACTGGAGCTCCGGTGGACTTACTTGCTGCATCAAGAAGACGCTGACGAGGGTACATCTCTGACGAAGACAGCTGTTCCTTCACTTTGTTGATGTCTTTGTGGTGGATGAAATCAAACAAGCTCTGCCCAGTCAGTTCCAACTGTGAATACAAATGTTGTACATCTATTTACTCAGCTTTTTAATGTTTAGTAAATTCAATTTCATTTAATTTTTTACAAAGCACTAAGTCACAACTACAGCGCCTCAAGGCACTTTAGTTGCACTAAGGTAAAGGCCCTACGATAATACAGAAAAAAAAACAAAAATCAGACAAGTTCCTTTGAGCAAGCACTTGGCAACAGTGGGAAAGAAAAACTCCCTTTTAACAGGAAGAAACCTCCAGTTGAACCAGGATCAGGGTGGGGCAGCCATCTGCTGTGACCACTTAGAGGTGATTGGAAAAGAAGAGCGAAATATAAAGTTTTAGTCTTAAATGCACTTTTTTCCACTGCTCTGTATGGTCTAAGTAAGGGCTGATATCATTGGTACACAGCCTTGGCTGTGAGCACAGAATCCCCACCCAACTGCTATTCTAATGTTTTTGTTTGGAAGTGACAGCCAACCATTATACACTGTATATTAGCAGCTAAATCATGCTGTGCCTTTTTTTCACTTTCAGTGATGTTATCTCCTTGTACATAATCCACTGCCATGCAGACATGGACTCGTTTCTTAGAAGCTTTTCTTTGCTATCCCTCCTAATCACCATTCCTCTCTGCTTGCACACAGTGAGTCTTAAAGTTGAAACTGTAGAGCAAAGCATGCACTACAGAGATACTTTCAAAAATGTATCAAAGCTTAGAGATTAATAGCTGTGCAGAAACATCAGGGCATTGCCTTGATTATTAACTTTTACTTGCAGTGCTGAGTCTTCAGCAGAGCATCAATAAAATGCTTCATACTGAACAACAATTTATGTGAACACTGAGTTGTAAAGATTTAGTTCAGCCACAAAGGACTGTGGATAGTGTGGAACATTTACAAATGAATTTATTCTAAAAATAATAATAATAATAATAATAATAATAATAATAATAAAAATATAAAACTTCTACTCTGAGCGTCCAAAAGGTTAAAAAAAAAGTTTTCATATTGTTTCCTTGATTTAACAAAAGCCAAGAGGTTGGTTACTAACACTTACTGCAAACAGGAAGCAACATTAGCCTTTATCTGGTGATGAATGCAGATCCACTTCAATCCACTTTTGTTCTGTTTTTGGGCTCCACCATCCCCTGAGGGAAATGTCTGGCTCTTCATCTTCTAAATGTTACTATACCTGTCATTTGATGCTGGGCAACTGCACAACTAAAAACTACATCTTTTTAAATTTAAGGTCATTTAATGACCTGTTTTTAAAAAGCAATTCCTGACAGTACATGTGAATATAAATGGTCACCATGAAGGTGTTGTCATATACAACTAACTGCATTGGCAATAGCCAACACTGACTGTACTGACAACTAAAGAGTGAAATATTAATATTCTATCAATAATATAATATTGATAGATTAATATTGATATTAGTGTAAAATTGTTACGGCTCCAGACTCTCTTCACTTGCCTCACATATTCAGTGTAGATTATATACCAGAGGCCGTTCCTGATTCAAGGAATTTATGTTTCCAAATCATCGATCCTTAATGTTAGGAAAATAACTACTGTGGAGCCACAACAATCACGTAGTGAAAATCTAATATCATAATAGCCTTGGTTATAACGCAGGTAACTTTGGAGATAACATCAGTCCATGAAAACAATGAAACATTGCATTCTATATAAACCTTTTGCCAGCCTCTTTTTTCAGTGATATATATATATATATATATATATATATATATATATATATATATATATATATATATATATATATATACATATATATATATATATATATATATATATATAAAATTAGGTCCTATATGTATAATATAGGACCTAGCTATTTTACAAATTTTGTGAGGTACTTTGTTCAGTTTTACCGATCTGTACTTTTACATCTTCATTTTGCTAACATTCAGAAAAAGAGAGAGCTGCAACCAGTAAATGAATATTGCAAGTCGTGTGGTGGGAGGGTAACACACCCGGCTAAAGTTGAGGATCTTGGAGACGGATTCGGAGATGAACAGGATTTTCGCCCGGTCACAACTTACGACTAAAAGGAAACCATCGGCAGCCTGGTAGATACACAGAAATACGTGTTAATAAAAGCATAAAAGCGTGAATGAAACAGACGTACGAGGACATACCCTCAGCAGAAGGTGTCTGAGGTCATCGTGAGGCAGGATGGAAGGCTTGCAGGTGGTTTCTGAAAAGGCGCTGCCCATCCCAGCTGAAAGCAGGGGAGCTTTTAGAGTGACAAAAATCAACATCACTGACCACTTAAATCACCACGTGGGTTAAGAAGTACCTTTGAGGGCTTTCAAGTGCTGCACAGCCTTCCGCAGCACAGTGAGTTTGTCGAGCTTTCGAGCCATGGGCTGACAGGCAGGGATCATGGCAGCCAGCTCATCAATCAGATTGTTCATTTTGTCTCTCCGCCGCTTCTCAATTTGACGGTGAGGCTCCCTGTAGGCACATTCAGCCATCAGACAGTCTGTATCTTAGAACTTGAAAGGGGAATGCATAGCTACATTACTACCTGCTGTGTCTTTTCTGGGGGGAAAAATAATTACCTGGAAATTGTAATGGAGCTATTTTAAGACTGTCTAAGTCATTAGGGTTTTAAATAGCTGACATCTTAAACTAAATGAGACCAAGGAAAGCTACATGAGACTTTTTTTAAAGCCACAGACGGCGCAGTCGTTTGATATAAAAATAGAATCACCTGAAGCATTTCATTTTGACTTGCTGATCCTCCCCTTCAGATCTGCAAATGAAAGCATCAAAAATCAAATTCTTTTTTCAGCACGGTCTAACTCAATGCAGATACAGCGGACAACTCAACGTACCTGCTGAGGTCATCGTCCATTTGGATGTCAAGGCTTTGCCTGTGAGATCGGTTGGACAAACGGTGCGTCATTTAGTTTGTGTACATTGTACCATATAATTTTAGCTACAGGCATAAACAAGAGTGAAATGTCTCAGAGTTTGTTTTTTCTTCTTAGACAACATAACACTGCTCTTACTGTACATGCGCATCTGACCTCTCCTCCACATCTCCCTTTCGTTTCCTTGGCAGCTCGACAGCTGGCAGCAAGGAGCCTGCTTGGCTTGGCCCTTCATCCTCTGGAGCAGGATCTGATACATGAAAACAATCACCACAGTGATGTGAGAAGCTACAAATGAACACAGTACAACAACCTTGATCTTTCTAATAACGCTTGCTCTGTTTACACTATGAATGAATGAATGGAGGCTGGGGTTTCTGATTTTAATGAGTTGACTTTATATCAAATGAAAATACCATTAAAGATCTTAAAAAACACATTGAGATTATTCTGACAGTCAAAAATCATCACCCAGGTATCTGGTATATCAGTGGTATGTGACTAAAAGGAGGAGACTTTATTTAGTAGGCTAAAGACTTTTTTCATCTACATGTATGAGTGAATAAATAATGCTTAATTTGAGTTTTGAAGGTTAACAAACTCAACTGTTTTACTGTGTTTTGCTGTTTACAAATTATATTTTTGAACATACACAAATTGTTTGTCTTTTTGAAAACGAGCACCATCAGAATGACTCATATAATTTTTTCTGCATTAACAGGCGGAAAGTATTTTTGAAGGCTGAAATCTCAGCCAGGAATGCTCACTTTAAAGGCTGACCCAAAAACAATTTTATAGCTGGACAGCTCATTTATTTTTCCCATTTTGCCCTGTTTTCTTGCCAATTTTCATACACACATTCTGTTTCTAGGCAAACTTTTGATGCACTGGCTAAAAGTTGCCGTTACATGGCGCCAAACCCCCATGCTATGCACTCCTGCAGTTTGTGAATTTCAGAGGCACGTGAGAGTAAATAGGGTTTGGCCCATTGTATTCACTAATGCTTATATAATACTGTAACACTGACCTACTTCTTACTCGGGGATCCCATTCTATAAAGTATGACATCTATTTGTGAGGAAAAATGTTTTGATAAAGTGACAGACACGTATCTAGGTGAAGAAAAGCAAATAGCACAATACTCAAACTGAACAAAAAACCCATTTTATGTTTGAATCTTTAAAGTACAATAATATATATTGTAAATAAAAGTTTATTTTTAACAGAAAACCCAGAGGTTGTCACAGTGACCCTTTTCTCACGTACATGTGTCCCACTAACAAGCACAGCAAGCTTTCACTATCAACAAAAACTCTTACTATGAGATCAGGGCCCGACTGAACTTTAATGATATTGACATCATTTTCTTTAATCCCTCCAGAGGAGTTTAGTGGGTCATCACTGACGCAAAAGTGAAATGTGGGAGTGACACTTGCAGGCTCTCACTTCCACCCACCATGGCTTTTCACTGCTAGTTGCTGCACCACACACTTTTTTTCCCCGTTTCTTTGTTAGTCAAGAAATGTGTTCTCCTGCCACCTGCACCAGCACTGCCAAGTCATATTTAAAGCAATGCCCCTTGCTTTTATCGGTGCAAAGTGCACGTCTAGATGGTCAACACTGAGTCACGCCCAAGCTGAGAGCACCAGTCGTGACTAGAGTACTGATGAGAGGCCAAGCCAGCCTGCAGGGTAGCAGATGACATACCATATTACAGAAACGCAGGAACACAGGCCACCACCTGTGGTGGAAATGCACAGGAGTGTAACTCAGTATGAAACAGAGTAAGCATGTTATGACCTACATGTACTTCTCCACCTTTAAGTGTACCACTTGAATCACTTCAAGGTATTTGGAGGTGGGGATGTTTTGGGGTCTTTTGTGAGCTCACAGTTTCTTTTTGTGGGTGTGATTTATGTTTGAGTTCTTTGTTATTATTTTTGTATGCTCTGGCTCTACACCACCCACACCAAAGGATCACTTTTTCTCAAAGTCTTCATTTGGGTCTTACCTGCGGTTGAGGGAAAAAGTTTGTATATGGCCTGATTTAGTTTGTTGATACCCTAAAAAAACTATAATACACCAATTAAAGTAGCACAGTTACTCTAATTTAATACATTATAAACCAACACGTAGCCATTTTCTTGATAAGCTAAAAACGATGACTCTCCCACATAAGACAAATAAACAAAAAATAAATGTAGCCCTAATTGTGTGGACAGCAGGGGCTTGCAGATAACTAGCTACTGGAAGGCTTTTAAGTTGTGATGACACCATTACCTAAACATACTGACACCAAACACTAACTGGGATTTTGCACTTAAGCTCAGAATATGCGGCTTTCAACAACACAATTATAGATATGATACAAATTATCTTACCAACTAGTAATGACAGGTTTTCCATACCATGCTGGCACAAAAACATAGAGGTGCTTTCAGAAAATGTCCACAAGTGTGACGTACAGGGGCTGTCACACCAGAGGTCAAAAACATCACACAAGAGGACGTGATATCTTTAAAACAAATAAATCAAACACGTTTGAACACTTTTTATTCCTTTTTGGCCACTTTCAAATTCAGCAGTTCCTGAAATTAAAATATTTGCTGCTATGTGTGTGTGTGTGTGTGTGTGTGTGTGTGTGTGGGGGGGGGGGGGGGGGGGGGGTAAATTACTAATGTTATGTCATTAGAATAAGGATCTAAGCGTGACGAGTTTGGAACTTTAATCTTTTTAGAGTGTAGAAAATATGAATGGGAGAGGCAGGACAAAAAGGTACACACAGAAAATGAACAGAGATCCACACAGAAGGGAGGCAATCCTAACAGGACAGCCAAAGGAAAACAAAATTTACTTAAAAATATCACTTCTCGCATATCTTGATCAATTTAGTTTCATACCAAGTGACTGAATGACTGCCTGTTATTAAGAACAAAGAAAGGAACTGTTGTTGCTTTGGTTACCTTAAAATATTTGACACTATTTGAACTTGTAAATAGTTGATGACATTTCATTCACAATAGACTGATTCCATTCAAATTTGAACTTGACATTTCACAAATTTAATGAGAATTACCACAAAGACACAGCTACTAAAAGGGAAACAAAATAACTACAAAGAAATGTAAAATAAGTAGAAAGAAACACAAGTTAAGTAGAGATAGACACTAAACAACTACACAATGACACAGGACTTCAAAATGATTAATTTAATTACAAAGAGTTAATTACAAAGAGATATACAATGAGAAGGAACAAGCAGAAATAACTATAAAGAGTAACCAAATGACTGCTAAGAGACACAACACTATGACAAGAAACAAAAGACACAGAATAACTCCAGTTAAACGTTAACTACAAAGAGTACTAAAATACACAAAACTAATAAAAAGAGGTAGAAAAACACAACAAAAATACATGCAGTGAGACTTAAAATGACCAGAAAGACACAAAAAACATGGAAAATGATGACAAGTGGGGAAAAAAGCACCACCTTCTATCTCAGCTGAATACTGAAGGTTAACTTCAGTATTTTCAACCAGCAGCAGGACATGAATGTATCAGTCGTGGTCTTTTGAACCTGTAAAGAAGGGTGTGTTCTGTGGCTCAATGCCTCGTAATTTTTCCATTGCTATAAACTATCTGGTTTACACAACAAAGAGCAAGGTGATTGGTTTAAATTGGTTATTAGGCACTCATTTATTACACTGCACAGATAAATACGACCTTTTGTGTATCTTTACACAATTTTACTCATTTGAGAAATTAAACCCATTTGATTTAATAGTGCCCCAGTTGTTTTTTAGTTAACCCTGTTAAAACCATGTTTAGATGTTATACAGTTCAGTACACAATAACCACCCATTACATTCATTTAGATGACAAAAGCTGAAAATGTAGAAGCTTTATTGAATCAGAATTGATAGCAGAGGTGTTTTACTGGACTGCATTTCATTTCATAATGTGCATAATAAAGTAAATGTCACATTATTCCAAGGCTCAGTGTCTCTGCGTACTTCTGGTAACATAACATAATAGCAGGGTTGTAGTTTTGGATGGATGCAGAAAGGTCAAGCCCTAAATCCTACAGTTACAGTGCAATATGTTCTGGGTTATTTCTGGTCAACTGACCTACAATTTCCTACAACCGCTAAAACCAGTACATGCTATTGCTAAGGATGTTTTGCAATAAGAGAATATTCTTTTACAAGTGGCACAGGGGCTATTCTGTTACAAAGCATGCGTTTTTTAACCTATACTGAGGTCAAGGTACAGTTTACCAAAAAAATGTTCACAACAAAATAATATCTGAGTCTATGATTCTTTAATTGAGGTATTTATAGAGCAAATCACACAGTATTAAAGTATTTTGAACATGTATTTTAAGAACTGCATTTACCCCATTTAAACATACTTACTTAATTAACTGCCTAACAGTAACAATCAGTTTGAAGATGAAATCTTGTATTTAAAAGTTTGGTAACAGTTGTGTGTAGTTAAACATTTTAGGGGCTAGATTGTGTGGGATTAGGGTAGAGAGTTAATGTGATGGTTTCAACATTTACAGTAAATGATTACAGTGCTAACAGCTGTACTTTAAAATACTGACAGGACCATTTGAAATATATGGATTTACAGAGGAAAATTGGGTTATGTATGGCTTAAGAGGGCTTTATATTTTCATGCATGTTGTCATTGTGATAGCCTTTTAGCACAGAGCTAATAGTTTTACTACCATGAAATAAGTTTATCCACACTATTTACATGGTGATGTTACATTTGCAACCCAAATGGCTGTACTTAAGATTAGCTTTTGTAAAACAACAAAGGGCCAAATGCATATTCATGAGCACGAAAGACAAAAGGAGGGCAAGGCAGCTTTGAAGGAAAATGCTTTAGAAAATACCCAACTGGAAATTCTGGGTGCTAAAGTTTCATTGTTGAAAAGTGAAAATTTTAGTTTTCACATATACATAATGCACCTTACTCACAGTGGCTAGTTTGAGAGAAAATAACAAGTGAACACAGGTGTTACTAATCCATTTAACCAGGGCTTTGACCCAAACAGAATATCACTAATGTCATTAGTAACACCTGTGTTACCTACTGTTCCTGTCAAAATATCATACTGGGGAAAAGCGATACATTCACAGACCTGCCATTTAATCTAAACAAGAGGCTACTTTTTGTTCGTTTTCAGGAGTTGTACTTTTAATGTGGTATTTGACAATAGCTTTCATATTCTCGTCATAATTTTAGATTGTATTTTGAATTAAATAACGTAAGGGGTTTACATCAAGTGTCTTTGCACATTTTGTATAAACTGTATGATTTCTTTTCAATACCTAGATTTGAACTAATCTTCCATGAATGTAGCTAGCACTGAAACATATTTTTCAGACGTATTTACGCCCTGTAATGATTTACTCCTGTGCATTGTACTGTGTTTACCAGAATGTTAGCACTTCGACCACCGTGGTTCAACTTTTTTTAAAAAGTTCCGGTGATGGTTTAACCCCTTTGTGTTTTAATATCCCGCCGTTAGTCTGCATTATTTGAACTGAAGGGTTTGGTAGCTGACATTCCTCTGTGCTTCTTGGTACGGCTCGGAAACGGCAGGGAGCGACTGCTTCCCTCTGCTGCACACCGAAGGCAGAGCTGCTCTACTGCTCTACTGACCCAGTTTCTGAAAGAAGCTGAACGAGAAAGAATGTTGGGGGGGCAAATCTCGAGGAACCACGTGACAATATAAGCTCCTCGAGGCCAGTTTGGTGAAAGTTAGGCAAATATTAATATCAGCACCAGGCTTAGAGAAGACGCCGGGTTTTCGCAAAGGAACCGCTTGTTAGCAAAGTGTAAAAGTATTTCTGGGCTTTTGGGATGAAGTCGTCGTCATGGTTACAGTGACGTGTTTTTATCGTGAGTGTGAAGTTCGCCGACAAAACTCCCCCCTCCGCTCGCGTCCCCCTCCCTGGAAACGAGCACCACATAGTACGGGAATGAATGGAGAGGGTGTCACGCGCGTTGCCAGCCGACGCGTTCGGTTTTAGGAGGCAGGTGCCAGCTGCTCGAGACACCGGTGCGACGCACTGTAGCGGCTGGTCCAGCAAGGCTACTGCGACTGCTGCCACTCGGTTAAGTGTTATCGTTACTGCCGCTGTGAGGTCGTCTGCTCTCAATGTCCTCAATGTCTCTGTAAAGTTCTTTTTTAAGTAACCTTCACTCAATATAACCTAACTTGCCGTTAAAGAAAAAACACGTCAAGGGACGAAAGAAGTTCAGAACTAATTCGTGGAAGAAGGCATACCACTAGTGCTTAATTTATTTTTTCAGCTAATTGAAGGAGAAAAGTAGTTGCCCCAAAGAATATATTAAAAAGAAGCAAAGCTAAGCTACCCACAATAACCACAACGTCGTCAAGCCGGAGCCCCTACCTGCTGGCCTCTCCGCCGTCCCGTCAGAGCCCCCAGCCGACATGCCTACGGACTGCAGCCGGTGTGCCCGGTGAAGGCTTCGCAACGCCGCGGCGCATGAGGAGCCACCAGCTGTAGTAGTAGCAGAAGGAGAGGAGGGAGGTTAGGAGAGCCGGGGTGTCGTATAATTGACTTCATTTTTCCCTCTCACCCGACTCCTCCTCCCCCCTATCTGTTTTTTTTACAAGGGGGGGGGGGGGGGGGGAGTAGAAACGTGAGGGATGGGTGAGAGTGGAACACCCAGGTCCTTTAGGAAACAAGGGAAGAGTTCACACTTGTCTCGTCCTTAATCGCCTGCTCGCTTCATTCACAGCCGTGTTCACTCGACGGTGTTATAAGCTGCTGAGTCCATTCATATCAGCGCGACTAGAAGTCATGAATCAGCGTCACGTTAGTCGGAATGGAGAAAAAAATCTGTCAAAAATAACCTATTCGCTGCGTGACGATAACATTCGTAGGAAATCGGTTATTTGAATGTACTGCTGTTTTGAAAACGCACTTAAAAATGTCAGCTTTTACTGTAAAGGGGTTTATCTTCGTTTTAAACCGTTGTTTTGGCATTTGGATGCTGGGAATAATAGTGGCACAGACTTGAATTTCCATTGGCACACCTTGGATATGTTAAAAGTCTGTCAGGAAGTGGATGGTCTGCCAGGAAACGTGGGATGACGCCGTGACGGCGCTAATAAACGAGCTCTCATTCATACAGCCGGCCTTGGCTTGACAGGACCGGTGAGGGATTGGTTTACCCGATGCAGCGCACGTTTTGGTGACCTGAAAAAGTACCAAGTGCGCGTCACCGATCTGACTTTGCTACTCTCTCGCGTTCCTCCAAACAGAGCTGCCACGCGACAGATGTCTCACTCTGAACTTATTTCCTGGAACCAACACGATCGCGTTCATGGGCTAACATTGAAGGAGTATATGGGATTAAACCAAGGTGGTCCTGCTAGACTGAGATTTTGAAAACTACAAAGTCGTTTCCTCTTTCATCAGAAGAAACCGAAAACCGTTATGTCCAAGCATGAACGTGTACACACAATAAACACATGTACATACATCAGCAACAACTTCAAAAAAACAAACATACCCATTATATCACGGATGTTAAAATCATGGCCCCCTGGGCCTTAAGTCTGACACCCATGTAATATTTGATTCCCTTCTGCCCTGCTGCTGGACACGGGGGTTGGGGTATCTGTGGACCAGGCTTATCCCAGCACATCTTATGGATGCTTGATGGGATTGTTTGGGGAGATGTTTTGGGGTGATGTGGAAGCAAACACATCACTCCACCGCTGTCGGGTAGTGTCCTTTCAATGGAGTAGGGGTCTCTGTTGTTCACGTCACCCACCTGTGATCTTAATGCTAGAATATGTGCAAACATTAAGCTAAGGTAGAAAGTTGGCTAAGACTGGGTGAAAATGTCTGTAATTTGGGGGTTTCCTCATATCCTTGTTTTATAAGAATACTTTAAATAAATCTATTTTTGTTTATTTAAACAAAGACAGAGGCAAAGGTGTTAAATATAAAAGTCTAATTATTCTAACACCAAAATTCCCCAAAATTTGAGATAAAAAAAAGATTTCAGTAATTCTTTATCGCAGATATCGACGATCTTTGGCTCTCACCTACATAGTGTAATTCGAGACTTTTGCACGAGACTTTACGTAAGGGGGAAGGCTGCACGTGCGAGCGAGAAACGTGTTGACCTATATATTATATAACTGGACAGTCACGTGGCGCTTGGCTCGTTAACCCATTTAAAGCCCGTCGGCAGGGAAAGTAGTCCCGTGCACTTTAGACACCCGGAAACATCGCAAGTGGACAGGAAACACCTTAAGACGCCGAGACACACGACATTATACGCGCTTAGGCAGGGATAGTGACGGTTATATGACGTTAAAGTGGAAAGCTATCAAAAATGCACAGCTTCGAAAATGACTTTTTATGGCCCAGTTTGTAATGAGAGGTTCTGTTGGATATCGCTGCAAGCAGGCAGGTGTGCTTTTCAGTTGTTTATTTGTATCGTATTCACTCCTGTCACACATGGAAACCTATATGAGTCCTGGCGGTCTGTTTTCGGCCCTGGATGTGTATGTTTTCGGGGCGCAGTGACTTGTACTCCAGGTTTAATTTATTAATAACAGGCTATTTTGTTGGCTCTGTTGGCTCTTGGCTTGCTATCCTGCTTGTGACCCCCTCTGTGTTATAATCATAAAGACAAAAAAACATCTTTCTCACCATGGTGCCATGTTCCACCAGTAATGTGGTGTGAATTTTACCCTCACGCAGCAGTAAAACAACCTTATCAGCCCATATGCAGATACACTGCTTCGGTAAGGGCTCTTTAACCTCTAATTCAGGATGTGTTTCCAAGGTTTTGCCATCCTACTTTGCTTAACATGCTTAATAATCAGCATAAATAATTTAAAATACAAATGTCTTAAACTTTAAACTTCAAATTCTATTTATTTAAAAAAAGAAAAAATATAAAGCAGCTACTTAACGGGTAGACAACTATGGATGCACGATAATAACTGGGTTGTGACATGGCAATATCATCCCTGCATCAGGTGCACTTACGAGAACTTACATAACCTAGTTGTTGTGAGCTCTCTGCAGTAACCTGATTTCTTCATGGACACCAGGAACCCGGTTTCTTAATCGGGGTAAGGGATTATAGAAAAACCCGGTTAACACAACTGTGTTTTTGCAGGGAGGAGGAAAAAAAGGTGAATTCTTGGCTTATCTTATTCTAGGCCTGGCTCGTGTTCAGGAGTCAATAGGGAAAGCACTGTGGTGGGATGGCAGGAGAGATCTGCATCACTGGTTGTAAAACATAAAATGTACAGTGAAGCAAATACAAATGTTATTTTTAGTCCCCATACAGTTAAGTAAGCAATAATCATTATGTTTTAAGCTGTTCGTGAATAATATACCTGCAAAATAATCTAAATAGACCAGATTTAGAAAGATTGCTTTTAAATGTGCAATCAAAAAGCTGTTCAGTACATCCCTAAAGTTAACTTTAAGGTGGCAAATATCTAAATATCCAAACACATGGCAGCAACTCTGTGCATTTAGGCATGCAGACATGGTCACAACGACCTGCTGAAGTTTAAAGCGAGTATCAGAACGAGGAAAAAGGGGATTATGAACGTGGCGTGGTTGTTGGTGCCAGATGTCTGAGTATTTCAGAAACTGCTGTTCTGCTGGGAATTTTCCCACATACCCATCTGTAAGGTTTACAGAGAATGGGCTGAAAGAGAGAAAATGTCTAGTGAGCAGCATTTCTCATTGTAAAGTGTCTTCTTGATATCAGAGGTCTGATGAGAATGGCTAGAGTGCTTCAAGCTGATAGGAAGGCAATAATAACTCAACCACTCGCTACAACTGAGGTGTGTAGGCGAGCATATTTGAATCTATTGCACATCAAACTGTAAAGCAGATGGGCTTCAGCAGAAGACCACACTGGGTGTCACTCCTCCACCGACAAACTTTGGGTACCTCAGAACCAACTGAGCACAATGCAACACATCAGCAGCTCAGAACATCTCAAAGTGGTTTATTGGTGATAAAAGGGAGCTTACTATACCCTTAAGGTGTCCAGAGTCACCAGATCTAAATCCAATAGAGCACCTTTTGAATATGGTGGAACAGAGTGCCCAGTGAGTGTAAACAGCTATCTATACAGTGTATACAACATGTAGCTTCAGTAGCTAGCTAGCTAAACCACAACATCCATTCATAAGATTTTGATCAGCAGTAAAGCTGCAACAAGAGCTCCCTCTAGTAGCGGCAATAATCATAGCAGGAAGACAATGGATTGACACTGCTTGTGCCTCTATATCAGGGGTAGGCAACTCCAGGCCTCAAGGGCTGGTGTCCTGCAGATTTTAGATGTGTCCTGGATCCAACACAACTTATTTAAATGGTTAAAATACCTCCTCACTATGTCTTGAAGTTGACCCAGGGTGACATATAAAACCTGCAGGACACCAGCAGGACACCAGCACTTGAGGCCTCAAGGCCTCAAGTTGCCTACGCCTGCTCTCTATATTATAAGAGTTTGATGGAAATGTCTTTTTGAAGTTCAAGTTTTGAAAGTTCTGATTATCCATTGTGCAGTGACCCGCTCAGTGTTGTAACTTAAAACGATGACCCAGGTCAGCGCTGCAAAAGTTATAGTCCTCGCAGTCACGGACAGTAGCACACCTTATGTTCTTCAAGAGTCATTTTGCAGCCTTCTCCACAGGCGGCACACAGGAAGCCCTGCTGGTTTAGCCTTAGGTGTTTAAATAAACACTAACAATCCATTTTTATCAATGTGTGATCACACTTTAGTCTGATTAGAGTTCAAGCATTCATTTATCATCCAGTATGAACCCCCCCCCCCCCCAAACATTGAAGAAATCTTAAGACATGAAGTGTTTAATTTTATTATTTTAAGCATTTTATCAACATAAAAACTCAATGATGTGAATGAATATATTAATGAGCATTTCCTCTTCAACTCCACACAGTTGCCTTCAAGTGTCTACAACAATATGTACACATCATTACACAAAATATCGCACGACACAGTATTGGCCTGTGGAGGGTGGTTTGAGAACCTTAATTTGCCTCATCAAAGGGAAAATTTCAAATTATTTGCCAAATCACTCGGAAGCTTTCTTAGTCAATGTTAAATATATTTCTTGAAACATTGGGCAACAATGACGTGTCTGACACCAAGGCTGAGTCGTCTAGGCTGGTTTGGTCCATCAGAAGTAAATTGTCTGGCTTAATGAACGATAAAAGTGAAACATTTCATGAACTCGACCTCGTGAAAAAGCCACAATAATTCTATTCCCTTTAGATAAAGTGACACAGTAATGGATTTCAAGTCAGTATGTATATATAAGAATTGTATGGATACCAATAGAAGATTTACCCTCAGTTTTCATGAAGAAAAAAAAAATCTATCACAAAACAGAGTTAGGACACTGAACACCAGAAAGTATCTACTTAACAAAAACTGCATTTTTAATCACTCGTGCAGTTGCACACACACTCACAGACTAGCTTACCATGAACAACCTCTACTGTTTGGCTGTGAAACAGGAAGCTCTGAATACAGCACTCGGGCGCTGATACCCAGGTTGTGTCAGAGCATTCCAGTGATTAGACAGAACCTTGAATGTGCAGCGGTAGCCATCAGCAAACACAATCCGCTTCTAATGTATGGGTCCTGCTCCTGACCTGTTGTACCCAGGTCTTAGCCCCATCCGTGTCAATTAAAAACAGTCCATAGGGTTGACTGTGTGATATGATGCAGATTGTTTTGGCTTGTGTTTCAAGGGCATCACCAATTTTCATAGGGAGTATTAGCCTCCCTTTATGGACAGGAGTATAGTGTAGTCTGGTGTTTTTCTAGAGGGAGAAGTCTGAAAACTTTACTCTGATGATGTCACAGTGATGTCACCAGACTATGAACTTTAAAAACAGGCGGTACAGAGTTTGGAAGACACAAGCTTTGGGAGATAGAAAAACACCACATCATATGTTGCATTATAGAATATGTCAGGTTTACAGTATATCCTGGCATCAAGTTTAATACCCCTTTACATTTGAGGTCAAACAACATTTAAAAAAAAAAAAAAAAAAAAAATCCTTTTTTCAGTATACTGAACATTCCCAATGAATCCAATTCATCAGCATTTTAATGAAAAACAAGGAAATAATAAATAACAGAAAAAATATTCACGCATCTGCCCTCAAAATCCTTCATTAGTCATCATATGTGTCATCACATTTTCAGCAGGACTAGCTTGAAGGGGAAGGGGAAAAATATAAATGAAATCAATCAGTTGTAGATGCACTGTCTCCGTCATCCCTCAGAAATAAGGAACACTTTCAGTTTCATAAAGGATTCATTCCTGTGATGGCTACGGCTGAACTGCGGTAAAGTCCTCAGTAGATTTCCCTTCCCTGCGGGTGAACCTATAGATATCCTAATTGAGAAACATCAATCTCCCGCACATTCATTTTCTCACATGTGTACAAATAGAAATGGCAATTTATTCCATAACCAAGTTTAGCTCTCCTGGAACCCTTTTTTTCCCTTCTTTGCAGGTAGTTTTAAGTTAAGTGCAGCAAGCGACAGCTACATGTGAATTTGTGAGGGTCAGAGTTCTTTGGTAAGCATTTTTTAGCACTGTGCCTTGTCCCAACTCTGAGCACACATGAAGCTTAAATGTCTTGTTGAGAAAGTGAGAAAACAGCCTCAGATCTGCTGTTCATGGTAAAAGGTATCCTTTTCTAGACATTTAAAAAAAAAAAAAATGCAGGAACTTGAATACACAAAGATCCACTGTGTTAATCTACAACTTTCATCCTTACTTGTCAAACAAAGACAAACTGTTCATTGTGTTTTCCTTGACACATATTTTATGAGTCTCCCGTTTATTACCTAACCTATAAGCCACCTGCTTTTCTGTAGTCCTGTTGTTTCTTACTGCTTTATCACCACAGATATGCCTTATCACTCTGCAGACACATCAAATCGAAACATCAGTGCTTTCGCTTACTCCTTTCCACTTTGAGTCAAAACAGTTGGTTATAATGAATGCCGTCTTATTGGTCTCACCTATATATCTGGTTAAATATTTATCAGCTCTATGAAAAGGCACTTTGCATGTTTTGTCGACCTAAGAAAAAAAGAAGCGATTGGCCCGTGCACTGATCAGAATTTCAAATAAATCAGAGGAAATAACAAGTACTTTAGCACTGATCTGACCAAAACTCAGATCAGAAGGGGCACGCTCAGCAGTTTGTTTGGCAATGCAAATAGGGCAACACGCTGCAGAAACTGATGTCCAGCACAGGGTAAACTGCATTTCATTGTTTCCTGGCAACAAGCTGTTCTTATGCAAGAAAAGCAACTGTGCTGAGACAACGCTGCAGGCTGGGTTCCCCTCGCTGAGCTGCCACAAACTCACACGGTTTCACTAGCACGAGGGTTAGAGGATGGTTCCAGCATGATTTGAGTTTTTTGCTCATTTCTTTTAGATTTTCTATCCTTTTGATGCTACTGATTTTGAACCAGGCTAACAGCTAAATGCTAATAGCTAGATTGTGAATGCAAAGTCACTTTTTATATATAGAGAGAAGTTTTTTGTTACACTTTAAGTGTAAAGAATGCTCTACAGTGGTGTTACATGCTAACATCAGAGTGGCAATGCTAAAATGTTTAACGTGTTCACCACAGTGGTTTAGTGTATTAGCATGCTAACATTTGCTAATTAGCATAAGACAGCAAAGCTGAGACTGTGAGAATGCTGCAGCTATCGCTAACTTTAGAGGCCTCTGTCGCATAAACTTTGACCCGATGATGACACTAGACGATGTTACACCTGTCCAATCATTGTTGGACCAACTATACCTTGAGCCAGCAGCACCGTTTAGCTAGCATTATCCAAACTACAACTATCCAAACACATAGCTTGTGCTGTTAACCTAAGCCGTTTTACAGTTTTGATACCAACTGACCTTTAATTGGGATCCATTACAACTTTGTGAGCTAATATTTTAGTTCTAAAAAAACTTTTTTTTTGTTTGACCACTAGACAGTTGGCTCCTATATTCTTCAGTTGGGGTTAACTCTTAATTACACTTTGGAAAGTCAGCAAAAAAAAAAACACTGGAAATCATGCTGGAACTTGATAACAGAGTATTGGATACAATAAGTGAGGGGTTCCTGATTTTACCAATCATCCAGAGTTTGACTACAGTGTATAGAGCTCATTTTCAATATCAGAAATGCAGTTTGCATCTGACTAGCCACCAGTGTAAAAACTTATGTTAAAAAGTTTGAGCAGTCATTTGAATTCAAGCCTTGTTCTCGTGTATGTATGTATGTATGTATGTATGTATGTATGTATATATATATTAAAAAAAAAAAAAAAAAAAAACTTCTCCAGAAGCAGTATGCCGCTGAACATGCAGATATGCTGATTTAGTGTCCTAGTTAGTGAGCTGGCCTGAGTGCTATGGCTAAAGACGGCACGTGTATACAATATCAACAACCGAGGTAATGCGGTAATGCTCTTTAATTTCCGAGTTCTTGGCTTTCTTGCCGCGGCTGAGCAGACCTAAATAACTTATGATGAAGGTTAAATTTAGACTGAGAGGCTGACAGCGCAGCCTTCAGCACCAGCGGGGCTCCGGGGCCCGACCCTGTGTCCGTAAACGTCTATTTTTCTCCACCACACCGTCCACCCGTTTGAGTGCGTCAAGCCTTCCCTGCCTTCATGTATGTGGGGATGGTCCCTCGCTGAGTCAGGCCCTCAAAGCGTTTGTAGGTGTAGTTGAGGAACACCCAGTCCTTTGATTTGAAGTCTGGCTCCGTTGCGTTAGCTGTTTCACAAAGACAAACAACAAAAGCAATTTACCACTTGGGGGCACCACAGACTATGCAATGATATCCCCCCTCATATATTTTAACACATTACAATATAAAATATGACTTATTTAGACTGAGCCCCTCAGTCTGTATCTGAAACAAGCCATTTTAGCTCTTCTTCCTTTTAATCCAGCTGTGTTCTGACTGGTTGCCCTTTGCAAACATAAGGTCTGACCAGCAGGTGGGTGAAGCTGCTGACCATTTTAGAGATATTCACTCTGAATGACATACCTTCAAGCCTAAGCTTTTGGCTCATAAAAACTGTATAAAATATAAATAAAAACAGAATGCAATTATTTGCAAATATAAAAAAACCCACATTTTACTCACATTAGAACATATGAAACGTAAAATGTTTAAACTGAGATGTTTTAGTGTTTCATGAAAAATATTAATGCATTTTAAATTTGATGGCAGCAACATTACTCAAAATATTTGGGATGGGGCAACAAACATAAATGGCACTGAAAGGAAACAGTTGGAGGAACACTTTGCAAGTAATCAGAGTAAATTGGCTACAGGTCAGTAAAACGGTGAAGACTTTGAATATCTAACTTACAGTACATGATATTACCACAAGATTCAGAGAATCTGGAGAAATGTCTGTGTGCACGGGGCTAACAATCAACAGTGGATGCACATGGCCCGCAGGGAGCTCTGCATTAAAATCAGAAATTACTGTGTCATGGAAATCACTGCACGGGCTCAGGAACACTTCCAGAAATCATCTTCTCTGAACACAGTTCACTATGCCATCCACAAATACAGGTTAAAGCTCTATCTCTCAAAGAAGAAGCTATAGGTGAGCAAGATCCTGGAACTTCTCCCTGAGCCAACACACATTTAAAGTGCAAAGCTGTTGTGGTCAGCCCATTGAAATTTGAAATTGTTTAGAATGAACACCTAGTCCTTTGATCCATGTCCTTTTCCAAACACATGAATGCACTGAGAGGAATGGTTCTGTATTTCCAAACCAGCTCCTACTACACTCTGAGATTTTCATCACCATCAGTGGCAACTAACCATGACTAACCGTGCCCACTCTTCCAACTTCTCAGTAGTATGTCGATTGTAAAACACACGACAATAAAACTGGACTGTCTGTGTATCAACACAAACTCATAAAAAAAAAAAAAAAAGACTCTGCCTGGTCCTCACTATGTAGATCAGCCCACAAGCTGGTCCTGTTAACACCTCAGTGTGTCCCTGCAGTTCAAAGACTCCTTGTTGTCACCAAGTCTGTGGGGCGGTGGAGTCAACAAGCTACCGAGGTGAGGCCGTGCATGGCTGCTTTGACACTACAGACTGACACGTGCACTGAGATCCACATGGGGATGACATCAATGGCATCAACTATTTAAACTTCTGATTCCAACATCCCAACCAGGACTGTGTCGTTTTCCTAACGAGCAGGATTGACAAACTTAGCCAAGCCAGCACCATCATTGGCCAAAATCTGGAGGCATTTAAGTCAGTGAGGGGACTGAACAAACTGCTCTAATCATGGACAATCCATCACATTCACTCCGTGTTATAGGATCAATAAAGTAAATGTAAAAAATTACTGCATTGTGTCTTTATTTTTGCTTCAGACAGTATCGCAACATTTTTGTAGCTTGGGTGCTTTATGACAGGAAATACAGAAAGGTGGAAGATAGATATAACACAGTTGTTTCTTAGAGCTTACAGAAATGATGAAATGTTAAATTGGACTACAACTTCTGCTTTTGTTGAGAACTGCAATGACTCATCTGTGGTTTGTCATGCGATGTCTGAATCTGATGAAAGGCTAGTTAGTGTTCCTAATCAGGATTTTCCTCTAGCGGCGACAGAAAAGCTTTCGGAAAACAAACCTGGCTGAAGGATGTCCGATTCAGGGAAGTCATCAAAGTTAGAGGTGTCGTCAATACTTTTGATTTCTATGGAGATGGCGGCTGGCCGCTCCCTGTAGAGAATCATCAATAGAAATAAGATGCGTTGCGTTTTTCACTTTCCCGAGGGGACTGCATTCATAAGCAGCAGATATGCTCTTTTGTACCTGATGTGCTCCCAATCCACCGACTCAAAAAACTGGTGGCTCTTGATCTCGTCCACGCTCACAGCTCCGATCCGGTTCTCTGCATCTGTGCAAAACCTAAAACACAGCAGAGGTTTTCTTGGCATAACTTCACCTGCTTCCAAGCTTCACGAGGAAGAGATCTGAAGAGGTTACATCCCCAGTAGTACTTGTAGAATAAGGAACAATGTAACTGCTTAACCCACACATGTTGGCTTGTAGCTTCCATCAGAGTCATCATCACGAGAACCAAAGTTGTTCTTTGTGCTGCAAGTTTGTGTAAGATTTAAATTTTTTTCTGAATATCTAAAACACACAGGCAGGAAAATGACCCCAAAAAAGTGTTGAAGCTTCAATGACAGAAATTTGTTAGCTTCTAATTATCATCACAGTTAGCCAGATCGACTACAGTGAAATGAAGGGAAAGAAAAGCAGCTCAAGCTGCAGTTTCTCCTCTGAGAATAAAGGCTCAGTCTAGCCAAACATACAGTTTATACCTTAATATCAAGTCTTTGGCTCTCTCTGAGATGGGAACTTCAGGTGGGAAGACAAGTGTTTCCTTCCAGTTCATAACCTTCCTGTACGTCTCCTGTGGTGTCTCTGAGCAGAAGGGCGGATAACCTGATAGAGAACCAACAAGTATGTTATAACATCTGTGGCAGAGCAGTTGATATTACTGACTCTTCTGACAGGATAATCCAGCCGAGTTAATGATTGTCTGTCAAGAACCTGTGGGTACTTCGGTTTTTCTTTCATTTACATCCATTTAAAAGCTGCAAAGCATGAAAGAGTCTTTGAAATATTAACCCAACAGTGGCTATTTTTCACAGCAGGAACTTTTTCAAGGAACCAGAAACTTATGAGAATCACTACATTTCCATCACAGGGACCTGGATCTAAATAAAGTTCCAGGGAAATTATTTTTTCTTCCACAAAAAGTCCCTGCTCAGGTTCCAGTACTTTCTGTAAGTTCAGGAAATCCTGCTCACAAAGTTCCATATACTGCATTTTTGCCATTGACAGCAGATGTTTGATAATAACATTGTAAGCTATCAGTTGTATTTGTGTAAATGCAATTCTTCAAATCGTCCTATATTGGTGCCCTCTGTGTGTGTCATGCTTACCGATGAGCATCTCATACATGATCACACCCAGAGACCACCAGTCGCACAGTTTGTTGTACCCCGTCTGCATGAACACTTCAGGAGCGATGTAGTCTGGCGTTCCCACAGTGGAATAAGCCTGAAAGTCACACCAGATGAGAGGTGAAGGTTTTTACCTTGAAACTTAGAAACAATAACATCAAGTTTACTGTAACAGGGAGATGCTTTCTTTATTATTCTGCTGTCTGTAGTACACCTACTCTTTTCTTTGAAAGCTTCTCATTTACAGTCATGTGAAAAAAAATGTTTTCACATCCCTGTGATTCAACAGCCAACTTTAGCTCCAATAAGTTGAAGTACTCATTTTCAGTATGACTTCATCAGTCTCTCACATTGTTGTAGGGGAATTTTGTCTGACTCTTTATAACATTGCTTCAGTTCATTTATGTGCAGCTCTATTTAGATCCCATCACAGCATTTCAATCAGGCTGAGGTCTGGACTTTGACTGAGCCACTGCAACACCTTGATTCTTTTCCTTTGGGATCATCATCCTGTTATATGACCCAGTTAGCTCAAACTTGGACTCCATTCTGGTATACAGAGGAGTTCAAGTCCCACTCATTGACTGCAAGGTGTGCAGGTACTGTGGCTGCACATCACACCTCCTTTAACATTCATGACAGTTAGCGTGTGGTGTTTGTGCTGATATGCTGTGCCTGGTTTTCACCATTCTACAGGCAAACAAGCTGCCAAAACTTCTGCTTTTATAGAATTTTTAATAATAATACAATTTTTGAAAAGTTACTTCTGTCACTGACACAATCAGTCAATTTTCTGACTTCAATTCAGGAGTGCCATTCCTCTCTCCTATAATTTGTCTAGTAAAATGCCAAAATTATACCAGCTGTCTCCGGTTCTTCTTCCAGGTCTCTGCTTTCCTCTTGGAGTTCATATTTTGAAAGGCTGAAAAATAAAGAAAAACAACCATTAAAAAAAAATTACATGAAAAGTTTTGTTTCTAATAGTTTTGCCAGAATTATTGTTATGTTATTTTGTTGAGGATGTCATGTTCGTGACTCACAGAAATCACTGGGCGGGTTGTGCGTCAGGTTCCTGTAAAATTCTGTGCGATGAGCTTTCTTCAGCCCAGTACACAGGCCAAAATCTGACAGTTTCACATGTCCCTGTGAGCAAATGAACATTTAATTAAGGAGTCTGCATCTTACAGATTATGATATCGGAAATATGGAAACGTCTCTGTGAATCTGCATGTGCTTTTGTGTTTCTGTTCTCACTCTGGAGTCCAGCAGCAGGTTGTCCGGTTTGATGTCTCTGTGGATGAATCCCAGCTGGTGGATGGAGTCAATGGCCAGTACTGTCTCTGCGATGTAGAACTGAGTGGCCTCTTCAGAGAGAGTGTCCTTCTTCATCAGCAGTGTCATCATGTCACCTGGCAAAAAGGTCAGACCTTTTAGATCTGAGATCCTAACATCAGGTGACCTGAGATGGTCTGTGGATTTTGCCAGTACTAACCTCCAGGCAGGAACTCCATAATGAGGTAGAGGTTTCTCTTGTCCTGGAAGCTGTAGAACATCTTGACCACCCAGGCACCATCTGCCTCAACCAGAATATCCCTCTCTGCCCGGATGTGAGCGACCTACGGGGAGAGCGCAGATACAGGATCCTGAATGCAGCAGAACAAGTATGGCTTATTATCCTGGAGAACTGTGACGCAGGCAAACGCATTACCTGTTCTTTCTCCAGCATGTCTGCTTTCCTCAAAATCTTCATGGCATAAATGTGGCCTGTGTCTTTCTTCTGTACCAAACGCACCTGAGGGACACAGCATCAGTCAAAATCACAAAGAGACACCTTTTTGATTACAGTCCCACAATCCTGGAGGCTCGAGTTTTGTTTTAGTTTTTTGTTTAAATGTACCTCTCCAAAAGCACCTCGTCCAATGACCTTTAGGGACTCAAAGTCATCCAAACCGAGTCGTGTCCTCTTCAGTCGTAAAAACTCTGTCTCCTTTCGGGCATGCTGAGAGCGCCGCATTACTTTCTGTAAAGAAAACAGATTTGTGAACAAGTCTAAGAACGAAAAGAGAAAAGTAGGAATTATGTAACTAAAGTACAAAGCGTACTGTACCTCCTCATCTGGTAAACCTTCCTCTTCCATGGCCTTCTCCAGTTTTTTCTGCCTATGAATAAAAACAATAGATTCCTTTAAAAAAAAAAAATGCAAATAACACACAAGCTTCCTCATGATACACAAATTAGAGCGGAGAGGAAAAATGAAAAAAGGGGGGAAAAAACAAAACAAAAACAGGAAGAGATTCGATGACCTCGGACGTGTCAAATCTTGAAAATGAATCCCCCCCTGTTTATGGAGGGGTGTAAACAGGGACCCAGCCTTCTTTTACAGGAGCCACTGAACTGTGACGCCTGGACAAAAGATCGACTCTCAGGTAACGTGAGAACAGAAGTGGTCAGATTCCCTGTGTTGTGTTCACACCTAGGATGAAACGTGTCTGCATTGTTAGCTTTTCCAGTGGTTAGTCGGAGGGACACTTGATGCGTGCATAACCTAAGCATTTAACTGGTATGATGCTCAGTTAGTAAAGGAATAAAAAGTTCTATGCAGTACCTCATCTCACGCTCTTCGTGCTGGGTGAGCAGAGTGCTGTAGAAATTTTCCAGTGTCAGCTTGGCCACTGTCACCCTCTCTCGGGTGTGGTTGCTCATGGGAAGGGCAGCTGCAGTCCCTCCCGTCATGGCCATACTATCCTGCAAGACAACAGAAACAAAAGAACAAAGATCAGATTGTGCACATCGGTCCGCTGATGTGCAGGAAGTATCTGTACTATCCACTCCACACTAACGTTTCCAAAGATATAGACAGACATGTGCAAACTCCATAATCAGAGCGCCGCGAAAGTTTTCTCCCCACTGCCAGGTAGGAGCTCGACTGACAGCAGGTAACCTCAGGGAAGGTTTAAAATATCACCAGGATACAGGCCACACCCAGAAATTCTTTGTCTGTGTTTTATTTTCCTTTCAATTTTAACATAAATCAATAAACTATAACAGATAACAGAAACAAAGGAGTTCAAAGGAATTTCCTTTGAAACTGTCACTCTGACTGCTTTCTAAACTAATTTTATGCTTCCACACAGTCAAACACAACAATATAATATGCTCCGTTTATTATCTTACGTCTGTTGATTCGGTCCTCTGCTAAAATTTGACCTTGCAAGTCTTCACTCCATGCATTCAGCTTGTGAAGTAACTCTCATAGAAACAGAATATAAGCAGATTATAAAAGCTACACTCTGCCCGTCCTGTTTGCAAACTGTGCTGTATTCTGCGCGGCCATGACAGTGTTTCCACCACAAATACTGCAGCCCTCAGGTAACGACGAGGGCGTGGACACACCTGTGTCTGAGGTACGATTACACATACTCTATGAACTGGAAAGGGATTGCACACCACCATGACTGTCACGGCAGACTTACCATAAAAGTATTACACTACATAAATACATGTAGAAGGATGACAGTAACATTATTCCTGGCGTGCCAAGTGTCTGCTTTAGAGCAAACAAAAAAGGTCTAATGTCAAAATAGAGCCAGACCGTTCCATCAGTCAGCCAGTACTTTTAGTTTATTTTTACTATCCACATAAGTGTTATCACATATGCGCCAAAATAAACAGCCCTGCCTGTGCACAGCAGCTCCGACTCACTGGTTTACTACAGCCTCATCCCTGTCTGCAGCACCGCAGCTGACTGGATGATGTTTCTGAGTCAGGTGTTGTCGCCATGATTGGTAACTAAGCAGATTGTTCAATACTGTATTTTAATGTGTAACCAATGGCAGGGTGTATCAAAGAGGCGTTTTCAAAAGGCTGTGCTTTTTTAAAGTAATGGACATGGAAGCTTGTGGCAAATACATGGCCAATACATTTCTTGAATTTAAAGTTTTACACACAAACATGTTCACAAGTGCTCAATGTGCTCCAGATAGTAAACTGGACCCATACTTTTGCAAGCATGTATTGAGCCACTGCAGCCACTGCTGTTGCTCCCTACCAGCAACTACGTGAAACTCACGAAAGTGTTTACAGTCGTTGCCGGGCTAACAGCTGCAGAACCACATGATTCTGTTTGATACAGCCTGTGCTGTTTGCACATGTTAGTGATGCCTCAGGCTGCTTTTTCATATCTAATACTGTGACAGTGAGTATCTACCAAGCTTTCCCAACTCATATCATCTGCTAATATGCTGCCTGTGACAGAGTTACCTTTATGGCATGTTGCTCAAACTTTAAAATTTAAGAATGCAGGAAGGATTTCTCAACATCAAATCTAGTATTGTTTAGCCACTACTTCAAAGAGGATATATTATTTAAACCTCCGAAACTCTGACTCCATAACCATCCACTGGTCTGGATTGGAGTCAGAGAGGTTTAAATAACACATAAATAACATATATTCATATAAAATGTGAAGGTGGACATAAGTTTTGTACGTTTAACTGTATTTTTTAGTTTTACAGCTTTTCCTGCTGATAAAGACCTCTCCCATGGCCATTCATACTACACCAGAGTAATTAAGTAATAGACAAAAAAAAGTTTTTCATTATAGAAACTGGGAAACACTATTTAAATTTTACTTCTTTTTCTTAAATTATGATGTCTCAGGGATTACATGTGTAGTTTACACTGACAGAAAGTAGAGTGTGGTCCAGCCCATTTAAAATCAAAGAAGGCTGTACGTGGCCCACAAACTAAAAAGAGTTTGACATCCTTGAATTAAGTCATTTCAGCCATTCTTGCCATGTGTCATGTGCCATAGATACCAGTGTAATATTACTGGTAATTACCGTAGCTCATATTGTCCACTTTATCAGCCAAAGCAGTTTATTAGTGTAACTGCAGCAACAGCACACTTTATAGAAAAAGCAGGCGTTACCAACACTGGCTTTACTGTTTCAAACCCTTGCGTGTTGTAAAAGTGACAATGTACATTCATGCCAAGGGTTCAGCTCTGGAACAGATCCCAAGCAGTGTAGCCTTAAGTCCAGATGAAAGAGCTTGAAAACGTTCAACTACTTGGGAAGAGTTTTCTCTACAAAGCCCTCATGTGGGTGGAATGAAAAGCTCAGGCAGCAAAAGAAACATACATGCACGTGAGGCTGAGGCCACTAGTAGTTTAAACATAATCAGAGACAAATGATCATGCTAAAGAGCACAAGAAAGGAAAAAAGAAGAAGGAAGTTTGATTTTCCCCCAGCGAAATTCATAGAATATAAAAAACACAAACACAAAAACAACAGACTGTGAACATATTATGTAACAAAGGAAGTAAGGAAGGAAGAAGAAGAAGGGGGGTCGTGTATATCATCAAAACATTTCAGCAGTTCGCTATCAGAAAAGGTATGAATGGGCTTGATTAGCTCACAAGGAGATAAAACAGCCCTGCAGGCAAAAGATAGGACCCGTGTTTCGTCTAGTCACTGGTCTTTTTCCCGTTATGGCCCCGCGATCCCACAACAACAAGACATTTCCTGACTTCTGAGAAAAGTCCTGAATCACTGCTGCAAACTGGGAGGAAAACTGGATCAGTAGCAAACAATGGCTTCTGCGTTAGCGAGGTCTGTGCTGATGTACCTGCACCACAGCACACGCTGGGAGCTCAGCAACTCTGAACAAGCACACTTACACTTGTGCATTCACGTGGGCAAGATGTGGTGCAACTTTTTTAAGGTTTCCATCAGCTATGACTGGACCTCTGTGTACTCTACCTGCAAGCACACTTTTCTTCATAAAGAAGTGGATACCACACCACCTCAGCAACTACTACAAACTACTACATTAGAGGTCACTCACTCTGGGACAAGTTTATTTCTCTGTGACTGCAGCTAATATTTCAGTTACTGACTAGATTTATGATTTTGACTGCTGATTAGGCACCGGCTAATGGCTGGGCCTTACTTAATAAGACTGGACTTAAAAGAAAGTGCATGAATTATAGACATATACCTCCCTATCCCCACCATTAGACGACTTTATTGACACGATAAGAGCACTCTGGAGAAAAAGGATACCGTATTAGCTAACCCAAAGTGTAGGTTATCACGGAGCTATCGTTTAAATGCATAAACAGGAAGGGGGTCACATCCTCTGCATGTAGTCAAAATGTCCATCCAAATATTGTGAAATAAAAAAATAAAAAAAATTGCTATACTACAACTATGCACCACTGCCTTAAATAATCAACAGATTTATAACCATAAGTATTAAGTAAACAAATGACCAGTAATATTATGAGCTGGTGTAGTATTTCATATCTGCAGGTGGTTTGTTCAAGTGGTGTTGCAATAACCCAGCAGAAGCTGTTGCTCATTTGCTGTGGGCTTGTATGTATACCACTGTCTACTAGGGCTGCCACAAAAAGATTATTTTGATAGTCGACTAGTCACCGATTATTTTTGCGATTAGTCGACTAATCAGATCATCATCCATTGGACGTACAGCTTATTGCACCAGCAGCATCTGGTCTTATATAACTATCATTAGCTTACAGCTTGAAGTGTTTGTGCTAACTAAAAATAAAGACAAGATGGTAGTTTATTAATTTTTAATGAAATTTGCAGATTGTTTCGGTGAAGTTTAATAAACTCCTTGCTTTCTAAAATATAACAGGACACCGGAGTATATTCTCCAGCGTCTCACACTTCTGATAATCAGCTGTCTGCTTGACAGTTTTAGCTGTGCAAAAACTATAACTTTAATCTCAGCCAAACCGATTTACTCAGGAACAAATAAAATACTAAAGAAAGCCAAACAATAACATTTTTAAGTTATCTAAGTGACTTATATATATGTTTAACCTGACTAGCGGAAGACGGCGGTGGGTTTGAAAACGATTTGCCGGGAGTCCGGTGTTCTCACGGCTCTAGTTAGCCTTGCCCCCGCCTAGCTAACGAGCTAGTGGGTAACAGACGTCGAAAACGTCGGAGCGCTTTTGAAAATATGTGGTGTCTTGATAAACTGAGCAGATATTTGAGGTTTACACAGCTACATTCTCGCCTGAAAATATGTTAAACGTTTATTTTGTGACCCAGAAAGAATAATAAGAGTAAAGTTAAAACTAACTAGCTGCCACCATTGTTGACAACTGCGCTGGGCTGCGCTATGAATTCTGGGACACAGCTTCTTCTTCTTCGGGGTTTAACGGCAGCTGGCATCCTTGGACATGCAGTGCTGCCATCTTCTGTTTCAGTCCGTTATTACACTCTTAAATCCTACTACTCATTCCTGCGTCCTTTGTGATCTTACAAAGCTTCAAACGATGCGTCGACTATTAAATTAGTCGTCGACGATTTTAATAGTCGACATAATCGTGACTAGTCGACTAATCGTGGCAGCCCTACTGTCTACTATGCAGTCTCTCCATTTCATTATTTTGAAATATAGTTTGCCCCCACCCCTCCTCCAAAGTTATGTGGCCTTGAGTTGTGTATTTTATATAAATTATATGTTTGCATATTTTTTTAAAGGAGACAACATGGGTCATGACTACTGCCGTGCAGACATCTATCCTGAGTCTCCCATAAAGTTTTCACAGGATAAGTATTTAGGGCTCAATGAAATACAGAGCCATATACAGAGCTTCAATATGCACAGCTAATGGTCACTCTTAACCAGCTAGCTTGGGTCATTCCCATCTCATTCCCATTTCCATTCTGCAATCAGACAGACATCAGTGACGGCAGTCCTTGTTCAGCCTGAGAGAACCGATTTGAGCTGGAGCATCACTCTAACCAGAACCTGAAGCAGGCGGAGAGCTGATTCGTTTGCCAGCAGACCAAGTTCACTGCTGAGAGAAGAGAGCAGACCGAGGACCGCTGCTTGCTGCGGTTCAGAAAGTGAAGGTGCAGCTCACCTATGACGCGCTCAGTTGAAAGACAGCTGACTATTTCTTTAGTGCTCATTGTCACAAAGTAACATAGTATTATTTTATGTATTTTAGACAGTTGCTTTTGCACACATAAACACCAGTGTGTACGAGGAGCAGGAGTTTCACTGTATGTTCGACTAAAGTCATTAGAGAGGGACATGAACTTACAGTAAATTGGCTTCTACACATACGTTACCATGCAGACTAAGATAAATGGGTTATACAAAAGAGCTTGTTTGCTATCCATCTATAATAATAATTATAATAATAATAATTATTATTATTATTATTATTATTATTATTATTATTATTATTATTATTATTATTATTATTATTATTATGCTTAAAATAAAGATTGTGCATTCTTAATTTGTTCTTGGCTGGGAATATCATGGTTTCATGACTAATGTGCTGACAGAAAAAGCACCAATATTAGTTAGAGCCTGCATGCTATTGGAATAGAGCAGAACTAATCCAGGATGACATGGTGTTAGGTTTAAATTATCTTGATGACAGTCAAATAGTATATTCAGTTCTTTCATTTAGTTTGATTGCGCTGTTATTTTTTTATCCATCTTAGAAGAAGAAATGTTCACAACCTAAACTGGATAACCTGGATTATCCACATAGAAAGGAAATGAGTGGAATGATGTGCTTTTCGTAATATGTGAAAAGAGACTCAGAATTTCCCCTCATGGAGTTTTTTTTTCCTGGTTTTCCAAACAAGGTGGAAAAAGAGGCATCATTTAAACTGTTACATCATAACTGAGCCAGCCAGGCCTTAGCTCTGCCTAAAGGGGATTCAGTTGGCTTGAAGATAACCAGATCCACCCCACAGCTAAACAAACACGGCTGCGCAACTCAGGCACTTATAAGGAAGGCATTACCAACTCGGGCTTGCTATTTAGAAACTTAAGAATGCAGCCTAAAACAGCCCACTAGAACTGAAATACACCAGTGGCTCCAGTAAAGCATTTGGTCCCAATGAAAGCGTCCAACCATAGGAACATTATTTTTAGCCAGTTCTAATGAGGATTTCCAGTCTATCAAGCAGCCATAATTATCAGAAAATAATGAAGATTTCTGTCAAACAAGCTAACACAGACTCATTTCCTTTACGGTTCACAGGCTGTTCTTGGGTCACCAGCAATGGCAACATCTATTCATTTTACACAAATCAAGTAATACATAATATATACATAGCTTCTTACACTTAAAATAAAGTGTTACTGGCAGCTGCCAGATTGTTTGACCACACTTTCAAGTACTAAAAACCTCCAACAGAACAACATGAATGATTTTTAGTTAGTAAGAAATGATTTCTCAATGGAATTCTGAGATCTGTGGATCAGTTTGAGACTATCTGCACGAGAAGAAGCCAGTGTCATACAAGCAGGCAAGCTATAACCCCGGATGCACCACTGAACTTTAAAATCCAGCCTGCTGCAGGTGTTTCTGGAGAAATACTTTACTTTGAATAGAAAGAAGAATCAGGACAGATGAAGCTCAGTGTACCCGTTAACCACTGATTTCTCAGTTTTGTGTGAAAAATTCTTCAGTTTCACACACTCCACCCTTAAAGCACTCGGAGTGAGTGGACAGGAAACCCTTTCCCTCCTGAATGAAAGGACTCAGTCATGAATCAACACACAAATGTGTGCTTACGCACAGAGAAACTGTGAAAGCATATGTTCCCCTGAACAGTTAGTTTATTTTAAGCTAAACAGCCAAGTGTGTGTTAAAAACTCAATAAATGATTCCTGAAGTATATTAACAACTTAACAAAAGGACATTTATCTCAAATACATTCTGAAATCCAATCCACCAGAGAGAGCAGTCAGTTCATATTAGAAGTGAACAAAATATATGGCAAAAAATGGCAATTTTTTAAGGCACAGCTGTTAAGCTTTTCACCCTTTATATGTGGCGATTGACCAGTTACCGGTATGTACACATGCACATGTTTGCCTTAGCTAATGTTTCCCGGCTCACCTACACTGACGCCACCCTGTCGGACCTCAGCTACCATAGGTCCGCCACTGCTGCATGCCTCACACTAGGGAGAATATTCACCGCTTCTTTCTTGTAGTTAGCTTGTTTGACGCTATACTGTGCGAGCTACCTATTTGCTACATTCCCTTTGCGTGTCTGTGTGGCAGGTTCAACTATATTAATAAATTCAATTCGGACAGGATAAAAAATGGACAGCATTTTTTTAAATAAATCTTTTTCACTTACCTCCGTGTCCTGCTCCAGAGTCAATTATTGGCGTGCCGCCAGGCCACGACCCAAATGAAGAAATGAAATGTCTTATATCGTTTCTGCCTAATTTTTTAGGCAGTTGGAAGCTAGAGGCTCTGGTTATAGGCTACCCCTTAGAGGAACCTTAGAGGCTGCACAGTAAACATCACCGCTATTGACCCCAAATCATAACAAAAGACCTCTGACGGCAAAAATACCCCACGCTGAAATAATTTGAAAATATTTTACTGTCTGTACATGTGGCAACCGACCCCCCAAAAACACACTGTTCCCTTCGGTCCTTTATGGCTACAAAATATGAAATAAGCTCCGCTGCTTCCTGAGACCGTCGGGCTCGTCAGACGTTCCGACAACGCAACGGCGTAGCGCCTGAATGACGCTAACGCCGACCAATCAGCGATGACTAAAAGAATCCGTGTTTTCTTCTGCCCAATAAAACGTGACCTCTACATAAGGGTGATAGATTGGCCAATAAGAGCATCCAAGCCGCCCTGCAAGAGTCGGGGACGGGTCCAGCTAGCAAGCGTTTGCAGCGATGAAAGAATTTCCAGCAGTTGGAGGCTTTGATACATAATTTTATTGGTTGTGCTTAACGCAAATTCTTACTAAAATAGCTTTTATTATTCTGATAATTTGCAAGTATTAAATGGTATTTTATTGCAAAATGTTCTTCACACATAATTATGAAATACCGTATGAATGAGAGGGTATGTAAAGCCAATAAAAGGTCACATTGGTGATCAATACACAAGCATCAGGTTTCTAATTGTTGACTAAATGAAAAAGCTGCAGGAGTTAGTTATACTGAAATGTTACTGCTATTCAAAATATAAGTAGAACTAATCGAAACCACACGGATATTTTATTGGACGTTTATCTAGTGGCAATAAACCAGATAGAACGTAATAAAGTATGATAAGATAAAAGTCACACAGTCCACATTTATAGCACTTTCTATTAAGGCACAATCTGAGACTTTTGCCATAGCAGTTTGAGATGATAACAGCTTGTCTGCCTACAAACCCTTTAAAAAGTGCTCATTGTTTAAACTAGAAACCGAAATAAATGTGTCCGCATTCCAACATTGTTACAGTAGAGCCCTTCAAAAAGGAACGGACTTGTTTCCTTAATAATCCCATCAGTGGTGCTTAGAAATGTCTTCATCCTATCTGGACTCTTTCATTTCCTTGTAGATTGTCCTATAGACCTTTGGGATAAACAAAGAACATTAAAGGGAGAAGCTACACTAATCACATGTGAATGAAAACGCAGATAACAAAATTTGAGCACAGACAAAGTTTTGTTGACCAAACCAGGGCAGGTGAAGATTTGCTGTCATAAATCTCCTCGTTCGGGCGGGTTAAGTGCTTTTACTGTTAGGACCATGATGTCAACATGCAGACAGGCGGGTGGGTCCCACTAACACGTCTGGGTGTGGTGGCCAGCAGACAAGGCTGTTTTTATATTTCTCACATCAATGGGGCCCACTGAGCTGTGACACAGCACCTATATTTAGATTTGGGCTATAAAGTCTCTGGCCTGCAGCCTGGGTTTCACAAAGTTCAGTCTGAAATGGATTCAGCCAATATGAAAGCATTTGTTTTGCAAAAATCAAGATTGCACTGCATGACTTGTGAAAATATTTTAGTTGCAAATGTGACAAAGGTGATTTTTGCTCTTTAGGTTTTTTTTAAATATGATGTATCAGACTAACTAGGAGTTAGAACAGAACACACGCATATACATAACTTTCTGTAACGTGAAATTTTCATGCCTTTTACTGAAACGTTTCAAACCGTCGATAGAACCAGATTATGGAGTTGTTTTTTCCCCTCCTTTAAAAATTTTTTTCCTTTCACTATTGTTTTTGTCAAAACACATTATGAAATATACAAGAGCCACAGCTTAGTTCCTCAAAGCTGTGTCCATCAGAATTTCCTTTAAAGGTCACATGAACTGAAATGTGGTCATTCTTTAATTGTAATCGTTTCCTGGTAAAGGCTCGCAGTACGTCATGTCAGTTTCTGCTAGTGTATCAGTTCCAATGAAAAAAATGAAACTGATGCAATGCCACAAACAAACTCCAACAATTAACATCACCCACATGGTTCGTGTACAAAACGCTTGTGGTAACAGTTTGCAAATTATATAAAAAAGGAATATTATTAACACTTATGTGGCTGTCCACGGTTTATTTAAAAAAGAAAATACCTCAGAGAGATGAGCTATCAATATCTACAAAATCTGACATAAATATATAACATATAGTGTACATAAATCACATAACACCTGTCAGATTGGTCTCCTCAGGCCCACAAAAGTTGTTTTTGTTTTTTTAAAATAAAAATTTCAGGAAAAAAAAGATCCGTGTGCATGTAAAGACACCATCCTTCATCCTTCTTTAGCTGAGCTGCAGAAAACAAACAAAAAACATAAAGATGACCTCATCCACACAGAACCGCTTCAGCATCTACATGTTCACACATTTGACATGTGAACACACACCATGTTTGGCAGTTTCAACGATGGCCTATTGTGGCTGAAGGCAAAGAAAATAAAAATAGCTGAAAAGACTGAAAATTGTCCAGAATCATATTATGCATTCCTCGGGTCAGGATTCAGCCGGTGATGGCTGGCTGGGTGCCCCGTTGCGGGTGCGGAGCTGAGATTGGGCAATGTCAGCCAGTGCACTCTGGATCTTCTCCAGGAGCATATCGCCGCGGTAAACCACCTCTTCTAGCCGAGCTGCTGCCTCATGGTTCTCCTCCTCCAGCTGCCGCAGACTGGCCGCCTGATGAGAGGTCACAGTCAGTCAGATTTAATGAAAACAGCTTTGGTGTTTTTATTTTCCCTTTTGTGGAGCGTCAAATAACTGATAACAACTGAGTGAAGGTTTCCTTTAATTGTGTATAACTTGGGAGCATCAGATCTCACAATAACTGACTGAATAATAAAAGAATTCCCACCTGGTACACCCAATATCCCCACACAACGCAGGTGGTGTGTGTGAGCAACTTTTAAATAGTTGATGAGAACCACTTTGTACAAGTTTTGTTTCACGGTTCAAAAGCTGCCATCAGACTGTGACGAGATTCCATGCATGATTCGCAATGTGTGCAGAAAGTCTCCTGAGACGTGGTCTTACAGCTGATCATTTCTAACAGCTTTGTATGACAGATGTCTTTTTACTTTATATCTAAAACCAGTTGCGTATATTGTCGGCCCTCAGAGAGCTACAGGGAAACTAGAACTTCTGGGCTGTGCAAGTCTCATTCACAAAATTCCACTGACATCTGACAGCACTAATATCTAAAAAAAATGCTGCCCTGTGGTCCGCATGAAGATAGAAGTATCCTTGCACAAAGAACCAACACCACTGATTATACAATATTGCTCGGCTGTTTTTCAGAAAGACTGACGACTACTGCTCCGACTTATAAAAAGCTAGAAATGACATGAGCTGCCTGTAAGGATGGCTTACTTTCTTATAACATTACCTAGAGATAAATATCATACTTGTTTGAGAAAGAGCAGCACCTACTCGGCTCAGAAAAGGCATTTGGAGCTTGTAATGACATTAAGCATGATTGGTCCATGCAGATTAAAAGCAATGAAAGTTTGTTTTTTGTTTCTTAAATACCTAATTTTCCAGCAATATATACAATTATTAGTCACGTCATCAGCAAAAATGTGCATACTGCCAAGATCCATGAATCTTTTAGAGAAATCATTTAACAACAATGCTGGTGATTTTCCTTTGGCTCAGACTAAAACTTCCTCTATGCAGGGAAACTCCCCCCTTCCCTGTGTACTCAGAGTCTAAGTTTCCCAAACATTACCAATTTGGCAGTTTTAACTGGTTTAAGTGAGCTTTACCATTTACTTAATGGATGTTCCTCAAAATAATCTCGTTATCGGAACACTCCAGCCGTGGTGTTTATCGTTCCTCTCTTGAGTGAAGGCCATAAAATATTAAAAGAGATGTTTTTGCTTTTTTGTCTACTGATAAAAGTCTCTGGAAACAGATCAAAAAGTTAGCAAGTTTTCCAAGTACCACTAATGTCATTCAAAGATATTTGTGTTACAAATGCTCACTGGCAGTACTGTGTATTGCACTCAAATATGCTTGCTGGGAAACATCCTATTCTCAATTTTCTGTTCTTTAATCTATTCTAGTCTAATCTAATAGCAGAAAGCAGTGCACAGGAAAGTGACACTTGATGCCATGTATCTTTCTATTTACGGGAGAGAGATCAACACAAGAATGACTGTTGTTGTCTTTAACATATTTCACTATAGACTATAAACAGTTTGCTTACACACAAAACACACTTCCCTCTGCTGACTGATAGCTAGACATACTAACAGTGCTCCTCTACTTGAATTAGTTTTTTTTTTTTATGTCCGGGAAAATAGAATTAATACATTGAAATACATATATACACATGTGAAATAGTCGGTGATACTTATGAATGTGCTGACCTGCAGAGCTGCTGTGGACTCCTCACTGGGCAGCGAGTCTATGAGTACATCCACATCTTTGGCTGTTCGGGCTATAAGGGCTGCAAACAGCTGGGCATACTCTAAACAGAGATCACGAAAAACAAAACACAGGTGAATGATCCTGCATATCATTAAAAAAAAAAAAAAAAAAAAAAAAAAAAAATTATATATATATATATATATATATATATATATATATATATATATATATATATATATATATATATATATATATATATATATATATATATATATATATATATATATATATATATATATATATATATAAAAATAACAGAACACAAACACACACTCTACGTGCTGTTGAACCACAGAAAGTACCCCCTCCCCCCCTTTTTTATAAGAGAAAAATCATTATGTACCATAATATTCAGAGTGAAAAGATAAAATGTCACTAAATATTGAGTAAAATGTAAAGTGGTGAAACTAAATCATTTGAGTTGTAGAGAGACACTCATCATGAATGATATGTAGGTGTAGTGATGGAGACCCGGTGTTGTATGATCAGGGGGGAGTACTGTACAAAGCACCAATGTGGACATTTTCATTCCTGTTTCAGACAAATTTTTTCAAGCTAACAAGCTGTTCCACATTATGTAAGCCAGTCTGTACTGCATTTATGTCAGTTTGCATAAGATTTTGTCCGTGTAGCCTAGGGCTGCCATGATTAGTCGACTAGTCATGATTACGTCGACTATCAAAATCGTCGACAACTAATTTAATAGTCGCGCGTCGTTTGAAGCTTTGTAAGATCCCAAAAGACGCGGGAATAAGTAGTAGCATTTAAGAGTGTAATAACAGACTGAAACAGAAGATGGCAGCACTGCATGTACAAGGATGCCAGCTGCCGTTAAACCCCGAAGAAGAAGAAGTAGTGTCCGGTATCGTAGCCGAGTCCAAATTCAGGAACTGCATCCTACTGTGCCCCCATTTGTAGGCCGATTACGTTACAGTGATACGACGAAGACTGTCCGAATTCGAAGACTCCGACAAATGCGGCCGACAAATGCGCCCTTCATTTCCCCAGATTTGAAGGATGGGTCAGGTGTATACTTCGTGGCCCAACCTATCCCAGAATTCATAGCTGTTGCTCAGCTTCCAACAATGGCAACAGCTAGTTAGTGTTAATATTACTCTTATTATTTTTTCTGGGTCACAAAATAAACGTTTAACATATTTTCAGGCGAGACTGTAACTGTATCAACCTCAAATATCTGCTCAGTTTATCAAGACACCACATATTTTTAAAAGCGCTCCAACGTTTTCAGAGACGTCTGTTACCCACCAGCTCGATAGCTAGCCAGGGTTCAAGGCTCACTAGAGCCGGTGAGAACACCGGACTCCCAGCAAATCGTTTTCAAATCCACCGCCGTCTTTCGCTACTCAGGTTAAACACGATATACAAGTCACTTAGAGAACTTAAAAATGTTATTGTTTGGCTTTTTTCAGTGTTTTATTTGTTCCTGAGTAAATCGGTTTGGCTGCAATTAAAGTTCTAGTTTTTACACAGCTGAATAAACGTCAAGAAGATAACTGATTATCAGAAGTGTGAGATGCTCGAGAATATACTCCGGTGTCCTGTTATATTTTAGATAGCAAGGAGCAGACGGCTGAGTTTATTAAACTTCACCAAAACAATCTGCAAATTTCATTAAAATGTAATAAACTATCATCTTGTCTTTATTTTTAGTTAGCACATACCTTACACATTTAAAGCTGTAAGCTAATGATAGTTATATGAGAGCAGATGCATGCTGGTGCAATAAGCTGTAAGGTTTACGTCCAAAGGATGCATGATCTGATTAGTCAACTAATCGCAAAAATAATCGGTGACTAGTCGACTATCAAAATAATCGTTTGTGGCAGCCCTAGTGTAGCCTGATGAATCTGGGTATGCAACCTCTACAGACATGCTTGTGTGCAGTGCACCAAGAGATCAACAGCACATGTAGCACTGGCTGACAGTGATAATACTGGAAACTAATTTGCTGACGAGTTCACTTTAACAGGAAAGAGAGTAACAGAGGAGTTCACCACAAAGAGGAAACAGTGGCAAAAAATAATCAACAATTAAAAAAAGCAGCATGAGAAACACAGACAGTGGATACGTAGACAATTTTCAATACCGTGTTTCATTTCACTGCAAAGAAGTTATTTTTATATTATGACATATCTTTTCTGTATCAGGGTCGAAGTTGAAGGAGAAACTGAACAAATGCAAACAAGTCTAGCTCACAGACTGTTCCGCATAATTGTTATACTGCCCTCTGGTGACAGCACACAGCTATAACATGTACCAACACACAGCTATATACTGGGCTGGAAATCACCAGAGACCCTTTGATACCACATTTTTACAATATATTACTGTCATTTTCAACATTATATGATATGTTAAATATTGCAATAACATATACTACAATTTATGTCCTAAAAGTTGAACTTTATCAGTATCTGTTTTATCCAATGAGATAAAGTAATCTCACTGCAAAATGAGATTGTCAAGCATCCCCCATCACTGTTATTAAAACCTGCCACAAATGTTACTATAAAATAAGAGTCATTCTGACTGATATCAGTCTGAGGTTCAATAGGTCAAGTTGGCAATTACATGCAATCTGTTTCTGATTGCATGGGCAACAAACACATGTTGTCCATAGGGAAGTTGCACAGTGACCTCTGGTGGAGAAGCTATGCAACGTCATTGATGAGTTTTTCTCTCATCTCCTCTTGAATTTTTATTTTTTTATATTTAGTAGCTTTTAAAAAGCAGATATCAATAGAGAGACAAATAACTAATATCAACTGATATAAAAACTATGGTTAAAATTAATGTCATAGTAAAAAACACACAAACCTTCTGTTGGGTTTGCTGGCTGATCCTTGTTGATAGCTGTCTGGATGTTACTGAAAGATGCAGGAGGTGCACACTGTTGCAGGACGCCGATAGCATTACAAAACTGATCCGCAAGCTGGACACACAAAACAAAACCAGTAATAGGTTACGCTGTCGTTTAAACAAGACAATAGCTGCTGATGAGAACATAAACTTCAGGCAAAAGAAATTTAAAGAGGTTTCTTTTACCAGTTTTATCAAGGTATGTTTTTTTTTTTTTAAATTATAAAATATAGGTATTTAGTTTACCAGTGCCAACCATAAGGAGGCCAGAATCCAATTTTACCCACTGTGAAAATGTGAAGGCGTGCTTAAGTTTTGGACTTTTAAATGTATTTTCATAAGTTTTACAGCTTCTCCTGAAGATAAAACGTCCCCCAAATAATTAAATGAGAGAAAGTTCATTTTTTAAACCATCTACTATAGAAATCTATGCTTTTTACAATGGGGTCACATTACAAAATATATTATTACAGGACAGTCTACACAACAAGCCAAAAGAACGTTTTCTGTTATTTTTGCACATTTATTTCCTACAATTTAAGCCCAACGAGTCACACTGACAAATTTTTCTTTATTGTGCAGAAAAACTAAGAAGGACTGTTAAAACCAACATCTTTTTCTTATATTACAATGTCTCAGGGATTAAATGTATAGTTAAAGTTCTGACTGAGAGTGACAGAAAGGGGAGTGTCACTGATCGGCCCAAAGTGTGTTGTATGTAGGCCACCTAGTAAAAGGATGTTTGACATCCCTTGTCTAGAACCACCCTTAAATTATTATTATTATTTTGTTTGTTTGTTTGTTTTGGAAAATGGCAAATAGTTGCAGCGGGAGTTGAAAATAGTTGAAACGGGAGAAAATACGTGGAAATACAGTATGTAAGGCAAAAACAGATTTTGCAGTATTCTAGCAAGCTGGTACAACATGAAGAATCAAAATCTGACCTACTTTTCTCCATTCGTAATTCCTATAAGTTCAACATCTGTTCAAGACCACTGAAAAAAAATAAGCAAATTTGGTCCCTTGCAAGCCAAATATAAAGAAATTACCTTTGCACAGTATTGTAGTAACACTGTTTTCTTTCCAAATATATTTATTTTGTATCATTTTGTTCAATGAAGCTACTCAAAACGACGTTTTAACACTGTAACACTTCATTGTTTAAAATAACTTAGCTGGTTTGGTCGTTTAGTAACACAGGCCTTTAGCTATAATTGCTATAATGGTTAGCTACCCCGTGTTGTTGACACGTTACTAAACTATTAGGGCCACTGGTTTGCGTTAGCTACCAACTCTAAACGACATAACGATGCATTTTATATTTTTAACACCTCCTTCTACCAAAGAATGTTTAAAATATTCAACATTTGCCTTACCGAATTGACTGCGTCTTGAAGTTGTGTTAGCCGGTCCGCCATATTGTCTGTTTCTGACGTAACTGTCGCGAGAACATAAAACATCTCGCGGTATATTCGGTATTTTGGGAACCTTGGTTGTCATAGGTTGGGTTACTTACTTTTATCATCTCACAACTGGGTTCACAGCAAACTTGAAACGCGTTAAAATCGATATTTTCATATCAGCAGAGATTATCTTCTATTTTAACGAGGAACGGATCTTTATTAGAGCCTGTTTGTGGGTGCTTTATGAGGACTAATGTTAGCCTTTAGCTAATATTAGCTGCCAAACATCAACAGGAAGTAGCAGCGGGGTTAACGCAATTCCAATGTCTTGTACTGTGGCTTCCCCAGGTATGATCATTTTTGTTTCTTTAATTCATTATCTAAATTGAATGGCAACACTGATTTGTTATACGCACCCGTTTATAATGCGAGCATGTAAGTGGATTTGCATGAAAGCTTAACTCTGATTAGTAAGTTGGCTAATAAGTGAGCCGAGCTTGTGTATGTATGTATGTGTTGTTAAAATATGTTTTACGTTGTCAGCTAACTGAATTTGGAAAACTGAGATACTAATCCCCTTCACGTTTTATATAGCTGAGACGAATATGCTTCCAAAGTAATCATGTAAAGTGAATCTGACACATAAAACACGTAAGGCTTGCTCCTAATAAGCGAATTAGCTGACACGGCAGCTGTAATGACGGGAAGGTCGAGGAGGAGAAAGCCTAGATTCAATGTCAATGAATGATTTTTAGCTGGTATTTCGAAGTCAGAGCTGACGCTTCAGTTGAGGTTACTTCTTGGTTTACAGATATTTTTAAAATTGTATAATACCAATATCGCGGTGTTGTTGTTTGAACAAATAAAACAGAACTAGATCAAGCATTTCTGATTTAAGTCGTATTTAAAAAAATATTAAAGTGATCATCATATAAAAAAAGACTACTTTTATAGAAAATGACTGATGTAACCTATTGCTGCTTAACAGCAGCAATACAGGGAGTGCAGAATTATTAGGCAAATGAGTATTTTGTCCACATCATCCTCTTCATGCATGTTGTCTTACTCCAAGCTGTATAGGCTCGAAAGCCTACTACCAATTAAGCATATTAGGTGATGTGCATCTCTGTAATGAGAAGGGGTGTGGTCTAATGACATCAACACCCTATATCAGGTGTGCATAATTAATAGGCAACGTCCTTTCCTTTGGCAAAATGGGTCAAAAGAAGGACTTGACAGGCTCAGAAAAGTCAAAAATAGTGAGATATCTTGCAGAGGGATGCAGCAGTCTCAAAATTGCAAAGCTTCTGAAGCGTGATCATGAAACAATCAAGCGTTTCATTCAAAATAGTCAACAGGGTCGCAAGAAGCGTGTGGAAAAACCAAGGCGCCAAATAACTGCCCATGAACTGAGAAAAGTCAAGCGTGCAGCTGCCAAGATGCCACTTGCCACCAGTTTGGCCATATTTCAGAGCTGCAACATCACTGGAGTGCCCAAAAGCACAAGGTGTGCAATACTCAGAGACATGGCCAAGGTAAGAAAGGCTGAAAGACGACCACCAGTGAACAAGACACACAAGCTGAAACGTCAAGACTGGGCCAAGAAATATCTCAAGACTGGTTTTTCTAAGGTTTTATGGACTGATGAAATGAGAGTGAGTCTTGATGGGCCAGATGGATCAGAATCAGAATCAGAATACTTTATTGATCCCTGGGGGAAATTATTTTTTGTTACAGTGCTCCATTTTAAACCAACATTAAGACAAGACAGACAATACGCTAACTAAGAATAGTACAATATATACATATATATACATACATACATACATAAGTCACTTATAAATAAATATTTGGAAAAGAAACATGTGTAGTTGTAGCAGCAAACAGTGTGTTAAGTGGATACGTTGTACAGGGAGATGGCCACAGGCAGGAATGATTTCCTGTGTCGTTCAGTGGTGCTTTTCGGTAATCTCAGTCTCTCACTGAACGAGCTCCTGTGACTGACCAACATGTCATGGAGTGGGTGGGAGGTGTTATCCAACATTGTCTTTATCTTGGACAGCATCCGCCTCTCCGACACCACCTTGAGGGAGTCCAGCTCCATCCCCACAACATTGCTGGCCTTACGGATCAGTTTATTAAGTCTGTTGGCATCTGCGACCCTCAGCCTGCTCCCCCAGCATGCAACAGCATAGAGGATCGCACTGGCCACAACAGACTCATAGAAAATCCTCAGCATTTTCTGGCAGATGTTGAAGGACCTCAGTCGCCTCAAAAAATAGAGACGACTCTGGCCCTTCCTGTAAAGTGCTGTGGTGTTTTTAGCCCAGTCCAGTTTATTGTCAATGTGTACTCCAAGGTATTTATAGTCCTCCACAATGTCAACACTGACCCCCTGGATTGAAACAGGGGTCAAGTGTTTCCTGGTCTTCCTGAAGTCCACGATCAGTTCCTTGGTCTTTGCCACGTTGAGCTGCAGATGATTCTGCTCACACCACGTGACAAAGGAGTCGACCACAGCCCGGTACTCTGTCTCATCATCCCTGCTGATGCATCCAACCACCGCAGAGTCATCAGAAAACTTCTGAAGATGGCAGGTCTCTGTGCAGTGGCTGAAGTCTGTGGTGTAGAGGGTGAAGAGGAAGGGGGAGAGGACAGTCCCCTGTGGTGCCCCTGTGTTGCTAATCACCTTGTCAGACACACACTGTGGGAGACGTACATATTGTGGTCTTCCTGTCAGGTAATCAACAATCCAGGACACCAGAGAAGCATCCACCTGCATCGCTGCTAACTTATCACCCAGGAGGGTCGGCCTGATGGTGTTGAAAGCACTGGAAAAGTCAAAAAACATGACCCTCACAGTGCTCGCCGGCTGGTCCAGATGGGTGTAGACACGATTGAGCAGGTAGATGATGGCGTCCTCTGTTCCGAGACGAGGCTGATAAGCGAACTGAAGGGGATCCAGATGTGGTCTTACTATGGGTCGCAGCTGGTCCAGGATGAGCCTTTCCAGGGTCTTCATGATGTGGGAGGTCAGTGCCACGGGCCTATAATCCTGGGGGCCACTGGGACGAGGCGTCTTTGGTACAGGGACGAGGCATGATGTCTTCCACATCACCGGGACCCTCTGCAGACTCAGACTCAGCATAAACAGTTTATGAAAGACTCCACACAGCTGGGGGGCACAGGCCTTGAGGACGAGGGGACTCACTCCGTCTGGTCCAGCAGACTTGCCTGAGTGAAGTCTCCTCATTTGCATCTCAACCTGGTATTGAGTGAAGGTGATGGGTGGGGGAGGGGTGTCAGGAATCTCACAGGAGGCAACATGTGAAGAGAGAGGCTGGCACAGTGGTGTGGCTCTGGATTCCAGGCTGACTGCAGGTGAGGTTGTGGGGGTGGGAGCAGACACTGTGGTGTCGAATCTATTGAAAAACAGATTCAACTCGTCGGCTCTATTCTCACCTCCCTCAGCTCCCCTGCTGTTGGTTGGCCTGAATCCAGTGATGGTCTTCATGCCCCTCCACACCTCTCTCATGCTGTTCTGCTGGAGTTTCCACTCCAGCTTCCTCCTGTAATTGTCCTTAGCCTCTCTGATCTTGTCCTTTAGTAACACCTGGACCTTCCTCACCTCCTCTTTGTTGCCCCCTCTGAAAGCCCTCTTCTTGTTGTTGAGGAGGGCTTTGATGTCCTTAGTCACCCATGGCTTGTTATTTGGGTAACAATGAACAGTCTGAGCTGGAACAATGGAGTCGGTGCAGAAAGTTATGTAGTCTGTGATACACTCAGTAAGCCCATTGATGTCGTCGGCGTGAGGCTCACAGAGTGTTTCCCAGTCGGTCACCTCGAAACAGCCCTGTAGTTCCGCTATTGCCTCCTCTGACCACCTCCTAACAGTCCTGGTGGTCACAGGTTCCCTCCTCACAATTGGCACATAGCGGGGGGTGAGGTGAATCAGGTTATGATCTGACCTACCAAGTGGGGGGAGGGAGGAGGAGCTGTATGCATCCTTGACGTTAGCATACAGTAAGTCTAAAGTTTTCTCTCCCCTGGTGGGACAGTCCACCTATTGTTTGAATGTTGGTAGTGTATTGTCCAGTGATACATGGTTGAAGTCACCCGAGATCACAATAAAGGCACTCGGGTGCTGAGTCTGTAGCCGAGCTATGGCAGAGTGGATAGTGTCACATGCAGCTGTGGGGTTAGCAGAGGGGGGAACATAAACAGCCACCAAGATGACGTGAGAGAATTCCCTGGGTAAATAATACGGCCTGAGTCCAACAGCACACAGTTCAGTGTCCGGGCAACAAATCCTTTCTTTGATTGTTATGTTGGCAGGGTTACACCACCGGTTGTTAACTAAAACAGCAAGCCCCCCTCCTTTACGCTTACCGCTAGCGATGCTGTCCCTGTCCGCCCGAACAGTGTGGAAGCCTTCCACGGAAGCATTCTCATCGGGAATGACCTGGTGCAGCCATGATTCGGTGAAACACATCAGGCTACACTCTCGGTATTCCCTCTGACTCCGTACCAGTGCTGAGAGCTCGTCGATTTTACTTGCCAACGATCGCACATTTCCCATCACGATAGACGGCAGACACGGTTTAAACCTCCTCCTCGCTTCGAGCCTCCGCTGCCAGCGAGCCGGCCGGCATCAGGGCGATCAGCTGATCTCTGGAGTAAACAGTCCGTGTGTGTAGGAGATGTGCCGCGGTCCCGTTCCATGATAAAAGTAACAGTTCCACGGCCACCAGAAGAACAAAAACTCTCTCAATCCACATGATTGAGTAAGAGATAGAAAACGGAGGAAAATACAAGTCAGAAAAAAAAAAGAATACGTAAGAAAAAAGAGCTAAACTAAGAGAAAAGCAGGAGCGACTGTAACAGGCTGCACGCTGGTTGGCGCATGCGCACTAAGGATGGGCCCGTGGCTGGATTGGTAAAGGGCAGAGAGCTCCAGTCCGACTCAGACGCCAGCAAGGTGGAGGTGGAGTACTGGTTTAGGCTGGTATCATCAAAGATGAGCTTGTGGGGCCTTTTCGGGTTGAGGATGGAGTCAAGCTCAACTCCCAGTCCTACTGCCAGTTTCTGGAAGACACCTTCTTCAAGCAGTGGTACAGGAAGAAGTCTGCATCCTTCAAGAAAAACATAATTTTCATGCAGGACAATGCTCCATCACACGCGTCCAAGTACTCCACAGCGTGGCTGGCAAGAAAGGGTATAAAAGAAGAAAAACTAATGACATGGCCTCCTTGTTCACCTG